>NC_082717.1:85436217-85789376 GCF_030144855.1 Hypanus sabinus | reverse complement strand
GTGTTCGTCTACCTTATTCTGAATGCTACGTGTATTTAAATACAGCATCTTCAGTGCTGCATTCATTGCCCTGTATGATACAATTTAACTCTTAGCATTCTCTGCATTTGTACCCAATCATTGGCTTGTCCTTCTCTACATTCATTTTACATCCACCGTCTACTTGTAGATCTGTTGGCTCATCCTCAGCTCTATCATACTGGTTCCCATTCCCATGCCATATTAGTTTAAACCACTCCCAACAGCTCTAGCAAACCTGCCCGCAAAGATATTGGTCCCCCTGAAATTCAAGTGCAGGCCTGTCCATTTTGTACAGGTCACACCTGCCCCAGAAGAGGTCCCAATGATCCAGAAATCTGAATCCCTGCCCCTGCTCCAATCCCTCAGCCACGCATTTATCTGCCACCTCATTCTATTCCTATCATCACTGTCGCGTGGCATGGGCAGCAGTCCCAAGATTACTATCTTTGAGGTCCTGTTTCTCAGCTTCCTTCCTAACTCCCTGTAGTCTACTTTCAGGACCTCCCCCCTTGTTCTACCTATATTGCTGATGGGATGGCTGACTATTCATTGGAGACTAGAGGGGATGTGAGTTGATCACAGTGAGACACTGATTCAGAAAATCCTGATAGGTTAAATGGCTGAATCTCTTCTCTCACTGGAGAGTCCAGCCTCTGTGTCAGGCGTCGGCCACTGAGGGCCAAGTATCAGTCGCTCAGAAGTGATAAGAAGATAAGTTTATTCATTCTGACCTTCACCTCTGAGTCTCTTGAGGTTTGTTTTCATTTCAAGTAGAAAATCATTTGGTACAAGAATTTTCATGGACTGTTTTTAAATTACTATGGCCATTTTTGTGTTTCCAGATCATTTTAAACTTAAGTTCAAGTCTTTAAACTGACAGAGCAGGAACTGAACGCCCGCTTTTCTTTTTCCTTCTTCATACAAACTTCTGGAGTAGTGGGTCCAGCAATGCAAATTCAACATCAAAGAGAACTACAGATGGTAAAAATCTGAAATAAAAGCAGTAAATGCCCAGCAGCACCTGTGGAAAGAAAAACCGTTTACATTTAAAGGCTGCACCATATCTGGCTCTCATCAACATACTAAACAAATTTTATTCTTAGTAAATGAAGCTGTTTCAAGGAAAAGTACTGGCTTTGAGATAAGGGAACAAGCCATTTGTAAATTGCAGTGTGATTTCTTAGCTCCCATTTGCAATGCATTTTTTTGACCCCTTTGGTGAGTATATATTATAGCCCATCCCTTGGTCGATATTCACCGGAGAGGTAAATATTACAGGATCGAAGGACGTGAGGTGTATGGTGACTGTGTTAACCTTGTTCCTGCAGTGTGATTGCAGTGAGAAGGGAGGCATGGCAAAGTCCCCTGCAAGTTCACGGAAATCGCTGAGCAGAAAGGTCAAGTCAGTAAAAGAGACGGTCAGAAGGAAGATTACAAAGACGTACAGTGGTAGCACAACCCCTCAGGCAAGTAAACTTGACTGCATCTCCACTCTCTTTTCAAAGTCCGTCTTATCAACCAAGTTCAGTCCCCCCCCCACCCCCGGATCACTCCTCCTTCATTGCTTTGTCTCGCTTGGCCTGCACTTGGATTGTCTTCCACTTCATCACCACATCAAACAAGCTGCATACATTCAGGTGGTATTAAGTTCTTAATCTCTTACTCGTAGTTCAAAGTAAGTTTATTATCACTCAAATGTATACATTCGGACAACTGTGCTATGTGAGGAAACGCTCGTGGCCAGTGGTGTTGTCATTTGTAAAACAAGACCTCTGATTTGTAATTGGTGAGTTTTTGCCTCATGTCTTAAGTATAAACCTTGAAACAGGACCAGGTTCCGATTCAATCCGAGAGAGTCTGATATCTCAAGAGCAGCCCTGTTGTAAAAGCTAGGAGGGAAAGTATAGGAACATTTCATTTTACAGAAACAAATCCTACATCTCTTTTCTTCGTGGTTGGACAAAAGGCAACACAAAGTCACGGCAGTGGAGCTGCCGCCTCACAACTTGAGTGACCTAAGTTCAGTCCTGGCTTTGGGTGCCGTCCTTGACTGACTACGCTCCAGTTTCCTCTCGGTGTTCCAAGGGAATGTTGCTTGTTGGGTGTAAGCGGTCCCTGATGTGTCACTGAGTGTTTGAATCTGGCAAGGGCAGGAGTGTTAGAAAGTTTCTGCCAAGAGCAGGCCATTCAGCCCAACAGAGTTGCCAAGTTCCTATTCACATGGTGTGCTGAAATAACTACTGAGTTTAGATTTGAAAGTCTCTAAGGTACTACTCTCAGCTACACAACTAGGTAGCTTGTTCTATGTGTCCACACTCACTATCTAAAAAAATGCTTCCTGATGTTAGTCAGAAATCTCATTTTAACCAGTCTCCACCTATGGCCCTGCGTCCTCATTGATGGATTAATTTTGAAGTAGCAGCTGGCATCCACGTTACTTATACCTCATGATATTGAACACTTCTGTCATGTCTCCTCTCATTCTACGTCTACTTAGGCTAGAAAGATTTAATTCTTTCAATCTTTCTTCATAGTTCATACCCTGCAAGCCTGGAATGAGTCTAGTCACCCTTCTCTGAGCTCTCCCCAGTGCCTTCATATCTCTCACAAAATATGGAGACCAAAATTGTACACAGTTCTCAAGGTGTGGCCTCACAAGTGTATTATACAGCTTAAGGAGAATGTCTCTAGACTTGAACTCCACTGAGCACATTACAGTATACAGCCCAACATTCTATTAGCCTTCCTAATCATTTCTGTGCTTTGTCCAGATGTTGATAGTGATGGATCTACCAGGAGGCCCAAATCCTTCTCATACAGTGCACTTTCTAACTCAAGGCCCCCCCCCCCCCCATTGTATATTTATATCTAATATTTCCACTTCCTATATGTAATACTTTACAATTACTTACTTTAAATTTCATCTGCCATTTATCAGCCCACATCTGGATTTGCTTTGGATCTAACTGTTGATTCTGCTGCCTGAATGTTATCAGCCCATCCCCCTGATTTTGTGTCATCTGTAAACTTTACTAGTTTATTTGTTTTGTGCTTATCCAAATTATTAATGTAAATTTAAAAACAGCAGCAGCACCAAAACTGATCCCTATGGAAACCACTTTTAACATCTTCTAGGTGTGTGAAAATGATCCTGTCACCATAACACGTTATGTTCTGTTTTTGAGCCGAATCTGCACCGATTCACACACCTTATCCTGAATCTCTATCTCCTGTAATTTCATTATTAACCTCTTGTGGGGTCCCTTGTCAAAAGCCTTCTGAAAGTCCGAAGCTCTATTGTTACCATAAATTTTAGTTACCTCTTCGTAGAGCTCCAGCTTATTAGTAAATCATGTTGATAGCTATGTGGGATTTGTACTGGAATGACGTCTGGGTGCTTGGCTGCGGGGACTCAGTGAGCAAAAGGACCTGTTTCTGTGCTGAATGACTCCGTGGCTGTAGTGTGCTCATAGCGACAACCACCACTGGGACAGATAGACTCCAAATTCCCTGCAAAGTTGTTGCTGGCGACCTGTATCATTCACCATCTTTTGTAGATTGCCCAGTCAAATTGCTCTTCTGTGTCAGATGTGACCACAACCTGCCCAGTGTCTCATCCACATGAATACCGCCCCCACCAAGCCACACCCTCTCAAGTTTGTGTAAGGTGCCCGTGGCTGAATTTACAGCCATGTGTGAAGTTAAATCCCGGGGTCTCTTCATCCTCACTTACTGGTTCTTTCATCTTCTCTGCTCGACCAGTTTGTTGGTAAATGTCCTGAAGGAGAGAGCTCCAAGGGAGGATGCTATGGAAGAGAATGTGAGATTGGAAGGATGTGGAAGGTGAAGAGAGGGAGAATTGGGATATAGGGGACCCTATTGTTATAGCTGTCTGGGTGATAAAAATTTGCCCTGAGAGAATTCACCCAAAAATTTGCGATGCAGTATAAAAAGTAAATAAATATATTTTTATTCACTTTGCATTTCTTGATGCATTTCGAGTTATGGAAAATTGCATTGCAGACTGCTCCCTTGAGGCATAAACCCCATAACACAGTCTTCATTGGCTTAAACCTCATTGCTTGACGTGACTTTGGTGCTGACGGCGGTTCCAATTCCTCCGCAGCCACAGGTAGAGGTTTTCTGTCGCAGCACGTCCTGCAGAAGAGGGGGAAGTGTACTAGTGTTGTGTAGTCTCTTTGGCTGATGTGGTTGATGCGCTTTTACAGCGGACGCCTGAGGGTGGGATGAAGCGGCAGAATTTGTGGAGTGCCGAATGATGGCGGACTGCTTCGTCCAGCGGTTGCTGTCGCTGCAACGCAGTTGGGAGTTGTAATCACTGACCTGCCTCTGCATGTGAGATGGTGAACGACTTGCACCCCCGAGAGCAGCTCCTGGGGTATTAGCTCCTTCCATTGGCCACTGTGATAATCTGACCCCACTGCCCTCCTGTGGACAGAGCACATCTTGGTACCTACTCCACCGAGGCCTCTCGAGCGCTGGCACAGAATCCTTGGGGCCCACTGTTTTATCCCAGCCTCCACCACCCATTCCAGCCACAGTGCACTTGCCCTCTGTGAAGGGCAGGGATGTGTTAAGTAACGTGGGCTACTCTTAAATCATCCAGACTATCTTTGGGCGGGTCAGCCTTTCATGATTGTGACCTTTTGAGGCACTGCCTGCATTGTACTTGTTGGCAAGGTAGTGTAATGCTGTTTCAGTGCCAGCGACCTGGGTTCAGTTCCCAATGCTGTCCGTGAGGAGTTTGCACGTTCTCTCCGTGGCTGCGTGGGTTTCCTCCGGGTGCCCTGGTCTCCTCTCATAGTTGGTCACATGGGTGCAATTGGACCATGCGGTCTTGTGGGTCAGAAGGGCCTGTTACTGTGATGTATCTCAGAATAAATCTAAAATAAGGTGTGTGACCCGCAGCAGAGAAAGTGATTTCGAGCTCCTCTGCTGGGTGGTAGTGAGTGTGAATATTATCCATGCTTTTGCCAGCTGCGTGAGAAAGGTGGGTGTTAGAGTGATTCTCTCAGCATTGGGAACTCTCTACCCTATCTTGTATGTCAGGGTCAACAAGCTCTGTAAGGTCAGCAGAAAGAGTTACCTGCAGACGATCCAACCCATCATGAAAACCAGCTTCCTCACCCCCCTCTCCCCTTCCTTGGATTCTACCCTCAGAACACAGTCAAGGATCCCTCCCACCCCAGTCTTTCTCTCTTCCCTCTCCCACTGCCGCAAAGCAGAAGACAGAAAAGCTTGAACCCATCCCACTAGGTCAAAAACAGCTTTTATGCCACCGTTATTACTCTGCAATGGACCTCTTGATGAATTCTAAACTTCTGCCTTAGAATATAGTGTGTCACTATATTCTGCTATTGTTTCTGCGCGGAATGATCTGTCCGGATAGCCTGTGGACAAAAGCTTTTCACTGTGTGATGGTAATCAACCAGTTACTGGTTATCCGGGAGAGGCAGAAGAATCAAGAAGTGAAGGAGACAAAGTCTGTTTATTCCCTCTGTTTCTGTCCACAGCTGACCAGTGAAGCAGTGTCACCTCCTGCCCAGCTTACTGAGACAGCCGACAGATCGAGGCTCAAGCTGCCAGGGGGTGGTTCGGTGGAGAGTCTGCGCAGCTCCTTGAGTGGCCAGAGCTCGATGAGTAAGAAGATTTCCATCTTTCCAAAGTTGCAGGATTGCCCTTGAGTTACTTTCTAAACAAAAGTATTTTCTGGAGGGTTAAATTATGGGAGTGGGCTGCTCGGATTCATTAAATACCCCTTGAATGAATGATCTGCAAGTGGTTAGAGTGGGAAGTGGGGTTGGTGGAGAGTGTATAGCCATCCAGATTTGACAATACTTTCAGAGCCTCCCATTCATAAATGGGAGGAGTACATTGTTCAGTGTGGTTGATTTAAGAGTAATGGAATTGGGTGTTTCGTGTCTAAACTCTGTCAGGCAAAGAGTGCCACCGAGGTGTAGAAGTTACTGCGACACTATTACGACTTGGTGGCGTTGGAGTTTGGAGTTCAGTTCCAGTTCGTACGTTCCTTCCCATGTTTCCTCCCACAGTCCAAAGACCGACCGGCTGGTAGGTTAATTGGTCATTGCAAATTGTCCTGTGATTGGGCGAGGGTTAAATTGGTGGGTTGCTGGGCGGTACAGCCTGACGAGCCGGAAAGGCCTGTTCTGTCCTGTATCTCTAAACAAAAAATAAACAAAATACTTAGAGCATTCATCTCTGAACATTTACACAGCCTGCTTCCTTTCCCTGTACTCCCCATTCCTCTGCCATCCCCCTTCCCCTTCTAACACTACTCCCACCCCATTCTCAATGCGCATTCCCAACCCCACATGGCTTTTCCTGTAATTTTATTAAGCACCTTAATTAATCCAGGTCCCTTTCAAAATTCTACTCCTTTCCTCACTACTTGCTTCCCTGCTTTGCATCGTCAGTAAATCTTGCTGCAAGACCCTTGGTCATGAGAAATAGTTGAATCCCCAGTACTGAAGGTTACAAGTATGAAAACAGCCCATTCACCCCAACCTTCTATTATCTATCGGTTACCAATCCCCTCTCCATGCCAGTAATATTACCTCCAGCCCCATTTTTGTCCTAGGCAGCAACCTTTTATGTAGCACCTTTTCTAATGCCTCTTAAACCAACTCTACTGTTTGTTTATCCTCTTTGTTTATCCAGTATGTCACATCCTGAAAAAACTCTAGAAAATTTGTCAGATACAATGCCCCTTTCGTAAAGCCATGTGGACTCTGATTGACATATGATGTTCCAAATATGGCAGTATTAACTCTGAAATTCCAGCGTTGTCATGGTGACAGATATTCGGCAAACTGGCCCATACTTGTACACTTTGTGTCATTATCCTACACATCTACTGTCTCTGTAGCCAGTTTTAATTATGGGCTATCGAATCCAGGAGAATTGTTGTCCATTAGCCCTAATTTTTTTTGTAGTGATAGAGATTGTCTTCAGTGTCATCTCTCCATGAAGCCCAATCTACAAAATTACTTAGAATTGTGTCCTTTTCCTCTTTCCCATTGTTAATTCCCCAGGTATTATCCATTAAGGGACCAGGGTTTACTATTTCTATACACCTGCAGAAAGTTTCCTATTTCTTTCGTATTTTTTTTCATGCACTATCTTCTCAGTTTTAATTCTTTCATGAAATTGGACCAGGAGGAATATCAGATCGCTGGGGTGGGAGGAAAGTTCAGGTTATTGCGGGGGGGGGGGGGGGGGAGTTAGAAAACATACAAAGTAAGGAATTGGACTACTACAACGGCAAGGTGAGTGAGAATCAGGTCATACTGTGGTGGGGGGGAATGTAGAATTAGTCCACAATGGGGATGTACAGGTGAGGGGAGGGGAAGAATTGGATTGCAATGGAGAGTTGAGGAGTGGGAATTAGGTCACACTGTAATGGTAGGGGGGGAAGAATTGGTTCACAGTGGGGATGTACAGATGGGGGGGAATGTAGAATTAGTCCACAATGGGGATGTACAGGTGAGGGGAGGGGAAGAATTGGATTGCAATGGAGAGTTGAGGAGTGGGAATTAGGTCACACTGTAATGGTAGGGGGGGAAGAATTGGTTCACAGTGGGGATGTACAGATGGGGGGGAATGTAGAATTAGTCCACAATGGGGATGTACAGGTGAGGGGAGGGGAAGAATTGGATTGCAATGGAGAGTTGAGGAGTGGGAATTAGGTCACACTGTAATGGTAGGGGGGGAAGAATTGGTTCACAGTGGGGATGTACAGATGGTGGGGGGGAATGTAGAATTAGTCCACAATGGGGATGTATAGGTGAGGGGAGGGGAAGAATTGGATTGCAATGGAGAGTTGAGGAGTGGGAATTAGGTCACACTGTAATGGTAGGGGGGGAAGAATTGGTTCACAGTGGGGATGTACAGATGGGGGGGGGGGAGAATTGGTCCACAATGGGAATGCACAGGTGAGGGGAGGGGAAGGTGGAAGATGGGCCACAATGGGAAGGTGGACCATTTGGACCACAAATGGACAGTGGAGGGTAGAGGTGATCAATATGAGGACAGGTGGAGATCTGGGCCAAGGATGGGAATTACTTTAGAGGAGCAAAAAGGCATGGGGGTGGGTGAGAGGGGCTACCAGAGCTAACAAAAAGGGAGTGATCAAGGAGAAGAGACTCAAACTGGGTATTAGTGGTCAAAGTCTAGCTAGTGGGGTTTGGAGAGGAGTGTTGGGGGGTGGGGGGAGAATCTGACCACAATAGGGTGGGTGTGGATAAGGGAGTATCCAGATGATATGCAGATGACAGAGGGGAAGAGCTACCCCCAGGATCCAGGGGTAGAATTTAGACCAAGTACAGCCACACGTTGCAGGGTTCCACGCAAGTACAAGTGTTCTGGGAAGGGAAGCTGAGCTGCTGTGATAAGTGCACTTCGTCACCTCTTATTGCCCTCTTTTTCAGGTGGTCAAACAGTGAGCACCACAGACTCGTCAGCCAGCAACAGGGAGAGTGTGAAATCAGAAGATGGGGAGGAGGAAGAATCTGCCTACCAGGGCCCTTTCTGTGGCCGTGCCAGAGTCCACACTGATTTTATCCCAAGCCCGTATGACACCGATTCACTGAAACTCAAGGTACCACTAAGTCTATCTTCACATCGTCTGTTTATTTTGATTAGGGAGCTTAAGGTAAAGGGCCCCTTGGGAGGCAGTGATTATAATATGATAGAATTTACCCTGCAGTTTGAGAGGAAGAGCTGAAGTCAGATGTTTCAGTATTACAGTGGACTAAAGGGAATTACAGAGGCAGAAGAGAGGAGCTGGCCAAAGTTGATTGGAATAGAACATTAACAGGGATGACAGCAGAAGAGCAATAGCTGGAGTTTCTGGAAGCAATTTGGAAGGTGCAGGATTGATGCATCCCAAAGAAGAAGCAGTGTTCTAAAGCAGACAACACAACCGTGGCTGACGAGGGAAGGCAGCGATAACATAAAAGCAAAGGGGTGGGCATATAATATAGCAAAAATGAATGGAAAGTGAGAGCTTTTCAATGGAAACCAAGTTGAGAAGCTTTTTAAAACCATAAAAAAAAGCCAAAAGGAGGGAAAAGATGAAATATGAAGGTAAGCTAGCCAGTATTATCAACAAGGATAACTGAAGTTTTGTCAGATACATAAGGAGTAAAAGAGATTAGATATTGGATCACTAGAAGATGATGATGGTGGGGGAGCAAGGAAGAACTAAGTATTTTGTATTAGTCTTCACTGTGGAAAACACTTGGAGTATGCTGAAGTTTGAGAGTGTCAGCCAGAACTGAGTGCAGTTGCCATTACTAGGAAAAAGATGCTTGGGAGGATGAAAGGTCTGAAGTTAAATAAGTCACCTAGATCAGATGGACTATATTCCAGTGTTCTGAAAAAGGTGGCTGAAAAGATTGTTGAGGCATTAGTGGTGATCTTTCAACAATCATTGGATTTTAGAATGGTTCTGTAGGGCTGGAAAATTGTAAATGTCACTCCACCCTTCAAGAAGGGAAGGAGGTCGAAGAGAGGAAACTGTAGACCAGGTAGCCTGACCTCACTGGTTGGGGAAATGTTGGAGTTGGTTGTTAAGGATGAGGTCTTAGGTCACTTGGAGGCGCATGATAAAATCGGCCAAAGTCAGCATGGTTTCCTCAAGGGAAAATCTTGTCTGACAAATCTGTTGGAATTCTTTGAGGAAATAATAAGCAGGATAGACAAAGGAGAAGCAGTGAATGTTGTGTACTTGGATTTTCAGAAGGTCTTTGACAAGACAACACCACATATGAGACTGCTCAACAAGCTAAGAGTCCGTGATATTTCAGGAAAGATATTAGCATGGATAGTGGATTGGCTGATTGGCAGGAGGCTACGAGTGGGAATAAAGGGAGCCTTTTCTGCTTAGCTCCCAGTGACTAGTGGTATTCTGCAGAGGCTGGTTTTGGGACCACTTTTTTATGTTATATGATTTAGATGATGGAATTGATGCTTTGTGGCTAAGTTTGCAGATGTTACAAAGGTGGGTGGAGAGACGAGCAGTGTTGAGGAAGCAGGGAGTCTGCAGAAGGATGTGGACAGATGAAGAGAACGGGAAACCAAGTGGCTGATGGAATACAGTCTGGTGCAGTGTATGCTCATGAATGTTGGTAGAAGGAATAAAAGCACAGATTATCTTCTAAGTGGAGAGAAAATTCAAAAATCTGAAGTGCAAAGGGACTTGATAGTCCTTGTGCAGGATTCCCTGAAGGTTAACTTGTGGGTTGAGTCGGTGGTGAGGAAGCCAAATGCAATGTTAGCATATATTTCTAGAGGACTTGAATATATAAGCAAGAATGTTATGCTGAAGCTTTATAAGGCGCTGGTGAGGCCTCACTTGGAGTATTCTGAGCAATTTTGTGTCTCTTATCTAAGAAAGGATGTACTGACATTGAAAGGGTTTAGAAGAAGATTCACAGGAATTGTTCTGCAAATGAAAGGGTTAATGTATTAGGAGTGTTTGATGGCTCTGGGCCTGTACTTACTGGGATTCAGAAGAATGGGGAGGGGCCAGGCTCTCAGTGAAACCCATCGAATCTTGAAAGGCCTGGATAGTGTAGACGTGGAGAGGATCTTTCCTTTGGTGGGGAAATCAAGGACCTGAGGGCACAGCCTCAGAACAGAGGGACGACAATTTAGAATGGAGATGAGGAGGAATTTCTTTAGCCAGAGGGTGGTGAATCTGTGGACCACGGGTGGCTGTGGAGGTGAGATCACTAAGTGTATTTAAGGTAGAGGTTGATCGGTTCTTGATTAGTCAGGGTGTGAAAGGTTACAGGGTGAAGGCATTAGAATGGGGTTGAGCAGGAAAATGGATCAGCCGTGATGAAATGGTGAAGCAAACTTGATGTACCAAATGGTCTAATTCTGCTCCTATGTCTTTTGGGACGGGGGGAAGCTGGTAGGGAATATGAATACTAGCATGGACAAGTTGAATTGAATAACTGATTCTTCAATAATTTGTTAACGTGTAAGTAGCATTTTCAGCATTTCTGTTAACATGTTGCCCTGGTGTAGTAAAATTAGTGATGCAGCTGGTAGAGACTCTGCTGCTGATCTGGTGATCCTAGTCCATTCCTTGCTTCCAGGGCTGTCTGTCTGGTGTTTGTACGTCCTTCTTGTGACCGGCTGGATTTCCTTTGGCTGATCTGGTTTCCTCCCACATCCCAAAGAATGCGGATTGGTTGCTTAATTAGCCGCTGTAAATCTTCCCCCCCCCCCCTCCCTCCCGTGTATATGTGAGTGATAGACTCTTGGGGGAATGTGTGGGGAGAACAAAGTATAAATGGGTACTTGATGGTCATGGCAGACGTGGTGGGCCAGAGGAACCGTTTCCATGTCGTGTGGCTACAGGATGCTTAAAATAAAACATCTCAATGTCAGTCAGTGAAGAATTACTGTAACTCCAAATACCTAAACTTTTACCACAAACTAGTGATAATCTTGTCTCATGAGGAAGGGGGACCGATCACAGAATCTGACTCAATATCAACTCTGCGGCTTAAAACTACAGGTTTCCCCCGCAATCCGAAGGTGGAGAGTTCCTATGAAACTGTTTGTAATCCGAAATGTCGTAAATTGAAAAAGCAATCACCATTAATTTATATGGGAAAAATTTTTGAGTAGAAATATATAAAGTATATAGAAGTATATACTTATAGTAAAAGTATATAAAGTTTTATATAGTATATAAAACTATATAAAGTAGAAATATTGTAGGTATGGTGTAGTTTCACTTATCAAACTCAGGAAAACAGCGAGCCAAAATCAATTTGCAGAAAAAAATCGGCACGTACACGCATGCGCAAACAAGGCTTCACAGTCATTGTAGTCTTTCTCGGGGTAAACACATATAAAGGGCGTCTTTTTTTCATAAAAGTGAAAATCCTCTTTGGTTAGCGAAAACAGCTACTAATGTAAGTCTTTCGTAACAGCGAGTTGTCGTAAAGCGAACGTTCGAAAAGCGGGGGCCAGCTGTATCTGGTTTTCCCTCCTTCCCACTCCCAACGACAGATCTGTGACTTGTAACGTTAACTCTGTTCTCCTTCCACAGCTGCTTCTCCATCCTTGTCCATTTTTTCCCCCAAAGACTTGCTTGTAAGAGCTAGGATGGTTTCTGTTTCAGTGCTGCAGATTCTTGTAGCGCTTATTAAGGAAATAGACTTTCCCTCCCAGCGTGTTCAGAAATTCCTTTTAATTTGGAGCACATTTGTCACATCTCTGATGCCGTAACAAAGCAACAACAGGTGCTTGGATTTCTCCATCTCCAGTGCCGACGCATGAAATCTTCCCTTTAACTTCTCATTCCCCTTTATGTTGCTGACGAGGTAAAGAATCCAAAACTCTACACAGCAATCCAACTGCAGCCTACTTAATGATCTGTGTACGATTTGCATTATTTCACTCTCGATTAGAATGCCACGTATTTCTTGTGCTGCACTTTTAGATAATCTGTGACCTTGCACATAAACTAGTACCTTTATAGAAAACTACAGCACAAAAGCAGGCCCTTCATCATTTGATGGCCTCCTCATTATATATCTGAAAGCTATTCGCGTACATTTCCCTGCACTAAGTTTCATCTTGTGTGATTATGTTCTGCTGACTGATCTGTATTCTGAGGCAGGTGACATGGTGGAGCCATTTCCCCTCAGGCCCATCAATCTGTCCTGACCTCTGTTGTCGTTGCAATGGACTGTTCACTTTCTCCCTGTGACCACATGGGCTTCCCCCGCTGCTCAGGTTTCCTCCACTATCCCAGTTACGTGGAGGCTGGTAGTTTGCTTGACTGCTATAAATTGCCCCCTGGTGTACCAGTGGGTTTTAGAATCTGGGGAGAGCACGTTAAAGCCTCAAATGGTAGAGGAATGATATTGTTCTGAAAGCTGATACAGGCTCTGGGGGCTGAAATGGTTTCCTACGTGGAGGTAAGGTCATCGTTATCATTAACAATATTCCCTCCTGTATTCACGTTTTCACTTGTTTTATGTCAAGGAGAAGTGATCCAGCACTGCCCCCTGTAGGTGGGGCAGAGTAAAAGCTTCTGTTCAGCAATGAACAGCTCTGGATTGAATTGGTGCGGGAAGAGAGGGTGTTGACCCTTGAAATTTTTCATCACTCCTCTTATGTGCACGTTCTAGTTCCAAATCCTTTGATTCTATTTGTGTGTGAAAATCTCATTTGGAGTGTGCTAAGTGATAGGTTATGCACGATGTTCCAGATAGAGAGCCCCAAATGTTTATAACTCACTTGGAAATAAATTTCTCATCTTCCTTCAAGTCCTTGAGGACTTTCCTCAGGGTAGCGTCCCATAATTATAGACTCTCCAACCAGAAGAAGCAGGTTCTTAACAACTACCCAAACAATCTAGTTCAGAATCTTTTAGTTAGATCAGTCCCGTTTTCCCGAACAGATTCGGCCACGCCCTGCAGTGCATGTGTAAGGTGGGTAGCTCGAGTGGCAGATCCTGACATCGTTCAGTGGGTGAAGGTTCTCCTCTTTCACAAGGGTGACAGTGTCAACAGATTTCATGTGCTGTGGGATGGCTCGCTATAGCACCATGTTAAACCTTCTGATATCTCACCATCACAGATGACCTTGTCCCTCTTGAAAATCTGGTCCTGTAGTTCGACAGTACGTTGCCCCTGTTGGAGTCGGCATCACTGAAGCAGGTGCTCGCATCCCGACCGGGTCACGTGGTCATGGGTTCAGCGTGAATCGTGAATGCAACATCCATTTCCAGTGCTGAACGATTGAGCAGCCTCTGCCCAGTTCAGTTTCCCATCAACTTCGCTTTGTAAGCAAACTTGAATAGATTTTGCTGTCTTTTCCTCTCGGACCTCAGTATAGAATGAAAGTAGCTGATCCCCTTGTCCTAATCCCTTTGGCACCTCACTAGCAACAGCCTGTCAAACTCTTTGTTTTACGCTTTATTCCCGCTCTTTTATTTCTCTTAGCTAATCCACTTTCCATTTTAATTAGGACCGTTAATTATCACACATTAATGTATGCAATTAAAACGATTCCAAATTAATGTGTTAGTTTTTTTTTAACTCCTTCTCAAGGGAAAGAAATTTAATACTTTTCCAAACTAAATTTTGCACAGTGCTGACTAGGTCCCGTGATCTAGGAGGCATAGAGCAGAGACCCAATGCTGTATGAAACTCCAAAAACAACTGCAGATGCTACAAATCTGAAATAAAAATAGAAAATGGAAATGGAAATACTTAGTAAGTCAGGCAGCATCTGTGGGAAGAGGAACGAAGTTAACATTTCAGGTCGAGCACCATTCATCAGGATTGAGAAAGGGAGAGATTACATTCTGAGGCATTCTCTTGGTTCCGAAAGTAGAAAGCTCAAATCTATTAGATTTTCTTTTAGCTCAATTAGCACAAGATTGTGAGACGTACTTATTTCAGTAAAGCAACACACAAAATGCTGAAGAAACTCAGCGGGTCAGACAGCAGCTATGGAAATGAATAAACAGTCAAGGTTTCGGGCCAAGACCCTTTTGCAGGACTGAGAAGGAAGAGGGAGATTCCTTTACTAAAGCACCAGTTCTGTTACTGAGATTCAAAAGTCCAAAAAGGCCACTAATTGTTAGTACAGAGTCATTTAATTTTGCCTGGATTGACTTATTGCCTCTAGTCCATTTAAAAAGTCAATTTTAACACTTTTATCTGAGGTAAATTATCTGTAACACCAAATGATGAGTTGTCATTTGAGGTTGAAATAATACCATATTTTTGGATTGGTTCTGCTTGTTCCAGGGAAATGGTAATGGCGATGGCAGGCACTACCCACTATACCACACTTGCCTTTCAAGCCAGAGGCTCATGTCACATCTGTTCATTTTTTTTGTAAATCTGTTTGACAAGTTGTTCCTCCATTAGGTGATCCCTCAGTTATAACCCAGCAATGGTGCAAGGTAGTGTGCAACTTCGGAGGTGTTCCCTGTGGCTGCTGCCGCTGGGCACGGTGGCAGGGATCACAAAAATGTGAGGCTCTGCTGAAGTGACTTTGCTGAAGATCGCTGAAGAATCTTGCAGGTGAAAGGACCCACTCAACCTGATAAGCTTCTGCCCGTTCTTTATCCCACACTTCATCTTTGCCCATAACCCCACAGATCAGGCCTCCTCATCTGTATGACCAATTCCCCTTCCTGTGGAATCTAACTCCACAGCACTTCCATGTAATAAACCCCTTCTCTCTAGACACTTTGCCAAACACTTTTTACCCATGTTCCTCTGGTTACTGATCCACAAAAAGGCTGCATCCATCATTAAGGAACCCCATCACTTAGGACAATGGTTCCCAACCACCGGGCCGCAAAGCATGTGCTATCGGGCCACGAGGAAACGATTTGATTTGAAATGATATGAGTCGGCTGCAGTGCAAACCACACACTTTGCGGCCCGGTACCGGTCCGCAGCCCAGTGGTTAGGGACCGCTGGCCTAGGACATGCCCCCTTTTCGTTATGACCATCAAGGAGGAGGTACAGGAGCCTGAAGGTACACATTTAGTGTTGTAGGATCAGCTTCCTCCCCTCCACCATTAGATTTCTGAAAGGATGATGAATCCATGTACACTACCTCACCGTGTTTTTTTCACTCTCTCTTTTTGCGGAAATTTTTAAAAATATATTTTCTTAGTGTAATTTATAGTTTTTATCAATATGTATTGCAATGTACTGCTGCCACGAAACAACAGATTTCATGAGGTGCTCCAGTGGTTCTGATTCACTTGGCTGTGAAACCTACCACTAGTAAACCTTTCACATTTTTCAATACATTTATTAGCCATCTCTCTCAAAGGAAAACTCACCCTCCAGTCTCTCCAGATGACTGAGCCTCACTAATATTGGTGCCATCTAGGTCATAGAGTTGTACAGCATTGCCACAGACCCTTTGGCCCATCATGTCTATGGTGGCCACGGTCCCTATCTATACTCATCCCACTTACACACTGGAGGCGACTTACAGTGGCTGACTTACCTACCCACCTGCACATCTTTGAGATGTGGGAGTAAACTGAAGCACCAAGCAGTCACGGGGAAAACTTGCGAACTCAACACTGACAGCAGCAGAGGTTAGGATTGAACCTGTTGAATTTGTACCAGCTTTGTCACTGCATCATCCACAGACAATGATTGGGACAGGAATGGTTCAGCATATGGCTGTATCATGAATGGTACTGAGTTGGGTATTCTAGATGGTGGAAAGGTGGAAGGGAAATTAGGCTCTGAAAGAGATTGTGGAGGCATTAGTAATGACTTTCAAGAATCACTAGGTTCTGGGATGGGTGGAAAATTGTGACATTCCACTTTTCAAGAAAGAAGGGAGGCAAAATAAAAGAAGTTATAGGCCAGTTGGCCTGACTTTAGTGGTTGGGAAAATGTTGGAGTTGATTGTTAAGGATGAGGTTTCTGAGTAGTTGGAAGCAAAGGTCAGAGGCTGCGGTTTCCTTGAGGGGAAATCCTACCTAACAAGTCTGTTGGAATTCTTTGAGGAAATATCAAGCCCAATAGACAATCAGTGTATGCTGTGTACTTAGATTTTCAGAAAACTTTTGACAAGGTGCCACACGTGAGGCTGCTTAACAAGAAAAGTGCCAATGGTATTACAGGAAAGCTACTAACATGGGTGGAGCATTGGCTGAGCAGTAGAGGGCAGAGTGGGAATAAAGAAAGCCTTTCCTGATTGGCTGTTAGTGATTAGTGGTGTCCCACAGGGACCACTTCTTTTTACATTGTATGTCAATGATTTGGATCGCTTTGTGGCCAAGTTTGCCAACAATACAAAGACAGCTGGAGGGTCAGGTAGTGTTGAGGAAGTAGCGAGGCTACAGAAAGACTTGGACAGATTAGGAGAATGGGCAAAGAAGTGGCAGGTGGAATACAGTGTCTGGAAGTGTATGGTCATACTTTGTAAATGGAGAGAAAATTCAAACATCTGAGATGCAAAGGGACTTGGGAGTCCTTGTACAGGATTCCCTAAAGGGAAGTTCTTGAAAATTATTCCTGGAACGAAAGGCTTATCATATGAAAAACGCTTGAGGTCTCGCTGGAATTTAGAAGAATGAGTGGGATCTCATTGAAACCTATTGTATGTTGAATGGCCTAGATAGAGGGGAAATATGTTTCTTGTAGTGGGGGAGTCCACGGTCCGGAGAACACCATCTCAGAATAGAGGGACGTCCACTTAGAATGGAGCTGAGGAGGTATTTCTTTAGCCAGAGGGTAGTGACTCTGTGGAATTTGTTACCACAGGGGGCTGTGGAGGCCAGGTCATTGGGGGTATTTAAGATGGGGGGGGGGTTAATGGATTCCTGATAAGTCAAGGCGTGAAAGGTTACGGGGCGAAGGCAGGAAAATGGGGTGGAGAAAGTGGTTGATCAGCCATGATGAAATGGTGGAGCAGACTCGATGGGCTGAATGGCCTTAATTCTGCTCCTATGTCTTGTATGTGATTTGTAAAGTACCTGGATGTTGGGTTGCAGTATTCACTTACATTTCTGCATTATCTGTGTGACCTTGCTCAATGGAAACTGACTGTTGGCTTCCAACAGGATTAACGTTCAGGAGGCTGTACTTGATTGTCTTGATGTAATGAAAGAAGCTGCATAAAGTGAGATCTTTCTTTCTCCAAGGTGCACATTTCAACTGCAATCACTGCATTTAATTAAGTTACTTTTGCACTCAACAGAAGATAATAATGCTCCCAACCTGTTTTCCAGAAAGGTGACGTGATAGATATAATCAGCAAACCCCCGGGGGGAACGTGGATGGGCCTGCTAAACAATAAGGTTGGAACGTTCAAGTTCATTTACATGGATGTTGTGAACGATGAAGTGGAAAAGCCGAAGAGGCCGAGGAGGAGGAGACGAGGAGGCAAACACCCCAAGCCACACACTGTTCAGGAGCTGCTCCGGCGATATGACCTGGAGGTTGGTTTTGTAACTTGCAGGTTTATTGAATGACTTCCGAACTTTGCAGTGAAGAAGGTTTAATCCACGTAAGGGCAGTCAGAATTTGAGAAAGTCTCTAATCACCATGGGAAAACAGATACGACAGCCTTTCACTAGGATGTCTGCAGTATCATTCACACATTGAGTTCACCTATAATCATTAGGGTCCTATTGATACCTCAGTAGCACAACAGCAAGACAAATTGCATCAACAGAAAAACACCTGACTCACTCAGAAGGATGGTTGGTGCTCCTACTCAAGTAGGCAGGAGGTTCATGAGATCACCTGGTATTTATTGCTCAGCTGTATTCAGTTGGATCTATGCCCTGCTCATTCTCAAACCTCCAAAAGTGTCTCCCCTTAAATTAGTTTTTCAACATCCTTTTGCAAGTTGTTGGATTTGTTTTGGTCAGTAGACCCCAGGTGTGAAAGAACTTGCTCTGACAAAAGTAATCTTCGCATCCTCTCTGTTTGTTTTGCCTTAAATCTAACCTGGGAGCTTTCTGCTTTGGAAATAGTTCCTGCTAAATCGGAAAAAAAACCTTGTCTGGATATTCACTAAGATTTGACATATTTCCTTAACCGTGGTTCTTGAAATAGCAAATTGTTCCTGAGCTGACTGAAGTGTGTTTTATGAAGGTTTAACGCATCTTACTTTTTGTATTCTATTTGCTATTTCAAGAACCCCAGTTAAGGAAATATAATCAAGTGAATCTTGCCGTTTTTTAATAGATTTTGCATCTTGGCACCTTCAAAGACTCTTAATTTGTCACCCCACCATTATGGGTCCTATGGGTGACTTAGTGCCTGACATTAAATTCACCTGCTGTGTGCCCACAACATGAGCTCCATTTCAATCTGTATAGATCAGGGGTTCCCAACCTTTTTTATGCCATGGGCCCCTACCATTAACCGAGGGATCCGTGGACCCCACGTTGGGAACCCCTGCTGTAGATGCTGCCTGACCTGCTGAGTGGTTGCTGTTTTCTTTCATTTTCCTAAACACTAGAGTGAGCCTCTCCTCCATTAACTGCACTTCTGAGTTTCAGGTTTTCTGTAAACTTCAAAATTACTCCTCTCCTGCCCTTTGAGCCACGACACCCAGCAATTCCTTATTTAAGCCTAATCATGGGACAATTAACCTACCAACCTGTGGGTCTTTGGACTGTGGGAGGAAACCAGAGCACCTGGAGAAGACCCACGCATTTACGGGGAGAACGTACAGGCAGCGGTGGGAATTGAACCCATGCCGTTGGTACTGCAAAGTGTTGTGCTAACCACTGTGCAGCCATGCCCAGTTATCCAAACATGTATCCAAACATTGATCCGGTTGGAGCGTGAGTTTACAAGTTCATTATCTGAATGCTCAGCACTGCTGACTGTCCTCTGGTCCTTGACCTGTGTTTTAATACTGCAGCTGTCATTCTCTTGTAATTTGTCAAACAGCCTTTTAAATCTAGTTACTCGCTACTAATTGTGTGGAACAGTAGTTAACTTACCCATAGTAATGCAGTGCCAGGACTAATAGAGGCACGAGTTCAAACCCCGATGCAGTGCGATGGAATTTAAATTCTATTAATTAAATAGACCCATGAGAAGAGACTTGGGCCTGTTATCCCACTTGACCGTTTCCTAGTCTCCATCACTCTGTTGTGTTTGTTCTGTTTCCAGCAACACATGCCAACTCTGCTGTTGAATGGCTACGAGGACTTGGACACGTTCAAGCTGCTGCAGGAGGAGGACTTGGACGAGCTGAACATCCTGGAGCCAGAGCAGAGGTCTCGGCTGTTGCTGGCCGTTGAACTCCTGCACGACTATGACAGTAAGACCAGCACCTTAATTTGCAGTAACGTATTTGAGGCGATACAAAGGGTCATTTGTTGAGATTTTTGTAATATCTGCACAGTAGATGTAGTTAAAGCAAAGGCATTTTTGGTACTGTTGAAAACTCGGCTTCTTTCAAGGAGTGTTCTCAGAATGTGATTGTTGGATGTGATAGCACTCGTCAGTAAGGTACACCTCTCCCACCTGTGTATCCCAAAATTTATTGCTTTGTTGTCTATTATTATTAATTAGTTTTTCTTTCTGTATTTGCACAATTTGTTGTCTTTGTGTGTAGTTTTTCACTGATTCTATTGTGTTTCTTTGTATTTACAATGAATGCCCACAACTAAGTCAATCTTGGTAGTAGATGGTGACATCTACAGTATGTACTGTGATAATAAATTTAATTTGAAACTTTCTCCCTTTTGGCCCATTGTCCATCATTATCCGTCCTCAAAGAAGGTATCCAGTTATAGATTTTTTTTTTTTTGGATGCCCCATCTGTAAAATCAAAATCGCTTCCCACTTGGCCGTCGCTTTTGATTTTGACAACGTTTATCCTCGGGGTGTGCAGGGTGCTCTCATGGTTGGATTATTACTCAGATTTGCACAGAGGTTGCTGCACAGAACCCGGCCATTTTGTCTTGTGCGTTCGTTCAAGGGACGTGGGCTTCACAGGCTGAGGAAGCATTTAGCTGCCCGCTCCCTAATTGCCCTTGGGAAGCTGGTGATCTATTGCAGTCTTTAAGGTGTGGGGATACCTGTCAGCAACAGTGAAGGGATTTTGATATGTTTCCAAGTCAGGATGGTGTGTTCTTGCAGGGAAACTTCCAGAGGACAGTGGTCACTCAGTGCTTGCACCCATGTATTGTCTTCCCAATCCCATGCAACAGTCCATCTTCCATATCCCCTGAGGCTTCATCTTCTCTCTCACCACTTTTAAATGCCATCGTGGTCCCTCTTTCCTTTTCTCTCCCAAGGAATTGCTGCCTAATTTTTTTCCCTTGTTATTCCTGAGCCACCAGCTGGAACGTACACTTTAGCTGATGCAAAAGTGTGACGAGAAGTCCTGAGATGGGCCCAGGCAATCGAAGATACTGCTGCATGTATAGTCACTGTTGAGGTATGAAGTATCTAGGCTTTCCCACAAGGGATTGAACTGCCCATTAACAGGCTCCAGCTCAACGCGCACAAAATGCTGGAGGGATTCAGATCGGGCAGCATCTATAGAAACTAATCAACAGTCAATATTTTAGGCCGAAATACTTCGTCAGGACTGGAAAGTTACGGGGAAGTAGCTAAAGTAATGTGGTAGGTAGGGGGTGGGGGCGGAAGGAGTACAAGCTAGAAGGTGATAGGTGAAGCCAGGTGAGTGGGGGAAGGGGGTGAAGTAAGAAGCTAGGAGGTGATAGGTGGAAGAGATGGAGGACTGGAGATGAAGGAATCTGATTGGAGAAGAGAATGGACCTTAGGAGAAAGGGAAGAGGGAGGAGCACGGGGTAGATCATTGGCAGGTGAGGAGAAGAGAAGAGGTAAGAGGAGAGGCAAAGTGGGGAATTGAAGAAGGGAAGGGGGGAAATTAGTGTTAAATTGGAGAAATTTATGTTCATGCCATCGTGTTGAAGGCAATCCAGATAGAATGAGGTGTTGTTCCTCCAACCTGAGAGTGGCCTCATTAAGGAGGCCTTGGAACGACATAGTGGAATGGGGATTGCAATTAAAATGGTTGGCCACTGGGAAATCCTGCTTTTTTTGTGGATAGAGCAACGAGGCTCGACAAAGCAGTCTCCCAATTTACATTGGATCTCACCCAAAGTTGAGGAGGCTGCATCAGGAGCACCAGATATGGTAGACGACCCCAAGAGATTTGCAGGTGAAGTGTTGCCTCACTCGGAAGAACTGTTTGGGGCCCTCAGTGGAAGTGAGGGCTGAGGTGAATGGATTTTTTTCCGCTTGCAAGGATAGTGACAGGTGGGAGCTTAGTGGGGAGAGACTGACGGACAAGGGAATCATGGAGGGAGCTGATCCTTGTGGAATTTGGGGGGAGGTAAAGATGTGTTTGATGTAAGATTGAAATTGAAGATTTCATTGAAGATGATGAAAGTTGGGGAGAATAATGTGCTGGGTGCAGAGGCTCAGGGAATGGTAGGTGAGGACAAATGGAACTCTATCCCTGTTGAGTTATTGGACTCTTTCTCCTCATGTTCAGGACTCAGAACGTGAATAATTGACCACGTTTGGGCAGAAGGGATTAGTTTGAGTGGGTTCATTGGTCCGGTGCTGTACAGTACTGTGGCATAACTAATGAGATGGAGGTGAAACTCAATGCATAATGAAGAAAAGCTTCAGGACTACTGTGGAGCAAAGAACACCAGGAAGTTTTGGAGCTGTAGACAAATTACGTAGGAGTTACTCGACATGACAGGCTGCATCCTTGAAGAGAGAAGCCGTGTTCACATTAACTCAATGACCTTCCAACAGAATATGCAGTTCTGATGGAAGGCTGTCAGCCTGTAACATTAATTCTCTCTCCAGAGATGATGTTTGATGCGCTGAGCATCTTCAGCATATTTTGCTTGCTGCTCCATTTAATCCTGATTTAAATTGAAGTTCTCCCAATGGTTGTTTGATTTGATTTGCATTAATCTCTTCTCAACATTGTTTCCCAAATTGGTATTTTATGATATGTACAATATAGATTGTCCTTCTCTCAACTCAATACATAATTAGTTTGATGCGTCCTCTCACAATGCATCAGCGCCTGCTGATGGGTCTGAAAGGCTGCTGGCCTGGAGCCAGCCCCTCTGTGTTCAGCCGTTGTGGGTCATTAGTGATTGATCCTCGCAGAGTCGTTGTGGTGGCTATCCCTTCTGCGTTAATTGTCCTTTGATGTTTCCTCCCTGCACAGGTAACAGTGACAAGGATCTGCCCGGTGAATGTGCTCCCAAGGAAACCTTACCCCGCTATTCGAATAAGACCACTGGCTCAGACCCGCAGAGGCAATCTCCTTGGGACTCAGGCTGCTTTGAGGAGAGTGGATTTCCTGAGAATGGTAAGGAGAAGACCAATCAATCACTTCCCAGTGCATCGTGTTCTCTCACGTCTTGTGAACGCATGATTTCAAGGGGAGTGTGAATGTGAGTGGGACCGTGCTTCAGGGCCTGTTAAACCAGCCTTATGCAAACCCTCAGATTCTGGTACTTAGAAAAGGAACAGATAAATTCTCCCAGAAAACATATGGGAATCTGTGAGATTCCCAGATTAAAGAATGGGGTTAAAGAATCTGATTCCTGTTCCAGAAAAGGAATGGGATTCGTTAACTCGACTGAAGCACAAATGCCTTGAATCTGGCTGATCTGTTATGCATTAGCTAGTGTTACTGAAACAGATTATTCTGCCATTATGGCATTAGAAGGGTGCTACCTGCAAATGGACTGCTGCTTTCTCTGTATTACAATAATGACCAGCCAGTGAAAATCAAAAAGAACTGCAGATGTTGGGCATCTGAAATAAAAGCAGAAAATGCTGGACGTACTCAGCATGCTAGGCAGCATCTGTCGAGACAGAAATAGTTAACGTTTCGGGTCCTTGACCTTGCATCTCAACTGGCGACACAAGAGAGTTCAGGTGCCGGAAGTGTGCAACGCAAGATCTGCTGGAAGATCTCAGGGATTGAGCAGCAACTGTGGAAGAAAAGGAATTGTTGATATTACAGGTTGAAACCCTGTATGTCACATTCCTTCCAAAGATGCTCACTGAGTTGGGTGTTGTTTCTTCAGAGCTGCTTTTTCATTCTACAGACACTGTATGATGTTAATATTTTTATTTCACACTTCGCAAATACTTTGGCTGTTAAGTGCTTTGGGACTTCCTGGGGTTGTGAAAGATGCTGCAGAAATGAAATTACTTTCTTCCTTCAGAATCTGTTCTGCCTCCATCTGCCCTTTCATCTATTCTTATTTGAGTTATTTTAGCTGCACTGGGAACGCACGGCTTCGTCTAAGTATCCAATTAGTTGAGGACCTACCACAAACTTTAGCAAAGTGACTTTGCTACCCATGGTGACCTTGATGCTGAGAATAATTCAAACAAACTGGAACTGCTAATTATTTTATAATGCGCGCTCCCTACTGTGTCAAATATTTATACCCAATTTGTCAGCCTTGTAATGAACAGGTCAGGAATACATAAGGTATAGGAGCGAGATATTGAGATGTTACAACATGGAGCTCTGCTTCAGCTGCACCTTCCATTTGACAGTATTGAGCAACGTAATGCCCAGGTATCCCTTAACTTTGTGATTCATAATCACAATGCCAATCCTTGTTGCGACACTGATTTGTATAAAATGAATAGACAGAGTGCTACCAGAGTTTACTGCTCTGTGGATCAGAGTTATGGCATAGGTCTATGTTCAAGTATTTCATCAGATCCAAAATTGATCCCAGTTCTCGAGGTTAGTTGAGAATGATTGCCTTTTGACATCGAGATAGCCGGGCGTGGCTTTGAGGCAAAGGGCTTCAGGAGAAAATTCTTCTGGAGGTAAGGTGCTACTTTCAACAAAGGAAGATGGTTGTACTTATTGGAGGCCATTCATCCCAGCCCCAGGATATCACTGCCGAATGCATTCCTCTTACAGCCAGTGTCAATTCCCATTACATAATTGGTCATTTTCGCATGGCAATTCCTGTCACATAATTGGCCATATTCACATTGCAGGTCCATTACACAGCATTCATCTACATTACAGTATAAGCCTACATCACCGCATTGCCCATCATTACATTACATTTCCAAATCTCATCAATGGGGCATTTTACGGTATTAGTCCACACTACAATAGAAATCTGGATTTAGAATACAATATTACTCCAGATTACATGACTAGTTGAGCAATGTAATGCCCTGTCCATTACATGTCATGTGTCCACATTACAAAACTCTGTGATTGCAGCACTGACTTTTATAACAGCAAGGCATGAACATTCAGTAGCCACTTTATTGGGCATCTCCCGTACCTAATGAATCAGCCACTGAGTGTATGTTTGTGGTTCTGCTGCTGTAGCCCATCCACTTCAAGGTTCCACATGTGTGTTCAGAGCTGTTCTTACACACGTCACTGTTAACACATGTGGTTATTTGAGTTACTGTCAGCTTGAAGCAGTCCACCCATTCTCCCCTGACCTCACTCACTAACAAGGCATCTTCACTTTCAGGTACTGCCTCACCAGATGGTGTTTTTTTTTGTTTCTCGCACCATTCTCTGTAAATCCTCGAGACTCCTGTGCATGATAGTCCCAGGAAATCAGCAGTTTCTGAGATACTCAAACCACCCCATCTGGCACCAACAATTATTCCATGGTCAAAGTCACTTAGATCACATTTCTTTCTCAATTTGATGCTTGGTCTGAACAACACCCTAACTTATTGACATTGAGTGCATGTTTTTATGCATTACGTTCCTGCCTCACGATTGGTCAATCAGATATTTGCATTAACGAGCATGTGTACAGGTGCGTCCAATGAAGTTTTGGGCTGAGATCCTTCTTCAGGACTGTGCTGGAAAGTGGGGGGGGGGTGGTATGAGGCCAGAATTAAAAAGTGGGTGGGGGGGGGAGGATTTCCAGCATTTGCAGACTTTCTCGGGATTATTATTACCTAATAAAATGGCCACTGAGTGTGTATGGTGCTACAGGTCTGTAGTACAAGCTTTGATTTTGTAACACTCCTATCCACCTCAGCTACGATTGTAATTAGGTGGGAAGGCAGAAGTGAGCTCGATTAACTACACAGAGCTGCGTTTGGCAGTGGGGTGGGGGGTGGGTGGGTTGAGAGAAATCTTCTGCTACAAACACAGAGAGAGCCTGTGTAGGATTTTGGACAGCTGATAGGTCCAATATTGGTTCACCTGTTCAAAGCCAAACAGCTGAGGGAGTGATGCTATTTGTACCTCGGGAAGGATTGATTGCTTAATATGGCCAGATGGTGAGTTACTCCTTCCAATTCCTTCTGTGGCATATTCCCATAAGCAAGGGGTACAAACAGACAACTGTGTTATGAACGTTGTTGCAAGAGGATTGATTAAAAAGAGTCCCTGGTACACTTATTGAAATAGGAATTCCCTTGGTCCAGGGAGCTTGGTGAAAGCCTTTGATCCAAGAAGGACACAGCACCAGTGAGCCAGACTCGTGTTTCACTCTGTTATGCACTGATTTTCACCGACTTGTTTATTTTCGATACAGGGTTGGACCTAAGGAAGGACAACCGGCCAAACACAGAAGGTCAGTTGCAGTTGAGATCTGATTGCCAGACTGCGCCAAAACACAGACTAAAGCTGTCACAGGTCAGGTGGCTCATTTCCCTCATTGCTGCCCAGTCAAGAATTTCAAGAGTTGCTGACAGCCTATCAAAGGCGAAGGGCAAGGATTTACACTTATATAAATGAACTAATGATGAAAATGGCAGGAAGCCATGTGAGAACAGTGTAGGTAATTCAGTTTCTTGGCTCTCTCTGACTCTGAGTCAGATCCTGGTCAAATTCCAGTCCAGCTTCACGCAACAGTGTCCCACCAACAGCAGTGATGCTGGGGACCAGATGTTGGCCTTTCAACAAGCAGAGTTCAGCAACCTTACAGGGAGAAAGGCCCCTTCTCTTCCTCATTTAAGGGGTCTTTCACGTACATTTCAGAAGCCAGAGAAGGTCTCAGTTGAATGCCTCATCTGAAAAATGGTGCTTGCACCAGTGAAGCACACACTTTGTACTTAAGTGACAGTGCACAATTCAACCTGTTTTGTAATAGGCTGACTTGTTAGTACTATTAACGTTTACTGTCCCGAGCCTTATAGACTCATCAGGCCAGTGCCGGTTTCCGTAGCGTGAAGCGACTGAGAGTACAAGACTCACCCACCCACCCGATAGGACGCCAGTCTATCATGAGGTCAACCCCCAGCATTTTGCCAGTACCCATTTTCAGCTGGGTGGACTTGGAGCAGTGTGTGGTTAAGTGCCTTGCTCAAGGACACAACCCACAACCTCGGCTGGGGCTCGAACTCACGACCTTCAGATCACTAGTCCAACACCTTAACCACTTGGCCACATGCCACACATTTGTTAGTATCATAACAACACAGAATTAGGCCATTGGATTTTCTGGCCGCACCTTCTACTGTGCGGGTTGCGGGTGCATTTCCAATTTGTGGACTCTCTGAATTAGGAGCCTTCCATAGGAGTAGAACCTGCATTCCTGTTGGTAAATTTTCTTCCAAAGTATTTGCATCATGCTGACAAACTTTTCCTTATCTTTAGGCAAAAGCAGGAAGTCATGGCCGTTAGTGACAGCAGGATCGCTGGCAAAACTGGGGTTACCATTCCAGTGCCCACCATCAGAACACCTGCCAGTCCACGCCACAGACGCTTTTGGGAACGTAGACTTTGGGAGAGACGAGGAAAAGCCGGCAACCCTGTGCGCCTCCCCCTGTGTTCGGTTGGGTTACACCGGGCTTCCAGTTCCTCCCCAGGGCTGTCAGAGGTTGCCGGCCAGGACGAATTCGGAGGACCTGGTGCACTGCCATGCTGCCCGGAAGCCGTGGCAACGGTCCCGCTCCTTGGATGAGCTGCACCGAGGTGCCCACTCTCCCTCGGGTGCAGGAGCTCGGCCTGCGCCGCCTCAGCAGGTGGGACTCGGCACGCGTGGGGCTGCAGGAGCCCAGGGAGAGCAGCCGGCAGCCGGCAACCTTGCCCCCGCCCTGCTGACAGCTCGGGTCGCCGCCCCGTGTCCGCCGTCGGAAGGGAGGAGTGTGCTCTCCCCGACTCCAACGTGTGACCTGCCCGGTCAAACGCCGCTTGAGCAAGCGGCCAGTTGCAGAGACCAGGCGGGGACGTGCACTTCAACAAAAGACCCAGAGACAGTGACCGAAAGCAAACCGCGTAGCCACCACCCTTCTCAGCCACCACCCGTGCCTGCCAAGAAATGCAGAGACTATATGAGAAATGGAATCCTCCCCACCTCTCGCGTGTTAAACAGCTCTAACTCTTCTACTGGCAGCCAGTACAGACTGGCGCCCACTTTGCACGCGCACTGTCCCACTGCCGAACCAGCCAGCTTACCGCAGATACCCTGCCCTCCGGTGTCTGCCCCGGCCGAGGCCTCCTGCACGCCACAGCTGAGGGTGAAGCTGTGTCCCGCCTCTGGACGGAAGCCCCCCCGGATGCGAGAGGTGGAACTAGAAACGTTAATAGAGAACAAGTTAGAGTTGGAAGCAATTGATCTGACAGAGAAACCCTACTCCGATAAGGTACAGATGAATGTTTGTTGGGGAAACAAATGGGCTGTAGTCAATACTAAGGTTGTGACCCTTATTTAAGGGCTCTGTAGAACTGCAGGGATATTGTTAGAAACATTGCATAGATCAAAATGTTAAAAGATTCATTTATTATCAAAGCACGTGTCCATATTCAACTCTGAAATCTGTCTTCTCCAGATAGTCACGAGACAAAGAAAGGACGTGGAAGTCAGTCAGAG
Organism: Hypanus sabinus; assembly: GCF_030144855.1. Lineage (NCBI taxonomy): Eukaryota > Metazoa > Chordata > Chondrichthyes > Myliobatiformes > Dasyatidae > Hypanus > Hypanus sabinus. The sequence continues at coordinate 85,760,983 of NC_082717.1, read as the reverse complement.
AGAAACATCACACCCCCCCCACCCACCCACACACACACACACACACACACACACACACAAAAACGAACAGCACCCTGATCATTAACCCCTCTCTCCCTGCAGAAAACGGAACAGGAACATTGACCCCCCCCCACCAAAAAACAACCCCCTCCCCCGCCCAAAGAAACTAAAAGAACGTCAACCCACAAGCCCCCTCCCTTCACACAAAACGGAACAGGAACACCGGCCCCCAAAATACAACCTTTTCCCCGCAGAAAATTAACCTAACCAGTCGCAACAGAACATTTACCCCCCTCACACAACAAGACCAAAAAGGAATGGACGATTATTTAAAAAAAAACTCAAAAGTACGAAAGTCACAAGTCTGAGAAAGTCGACAGTCCAATCCGTACACGCAGAACCACAATCCCATCCTACGATACCACCGACATTCATCGAAAGTGAGGGACACCGCTTGAGGCGGAGAGACTGCCTTGATTAACCCATTTTGGCTGAGTGGTTAGTGCAAGGCTGTGACAGTGCCTGCAGCCCACCACTGACTCCGAGGAGGCTATACGTCCTCCCTGTGACTGCATGGGTTTCCTCTGGCTGCCTCACTTCCGCCCACGTTCCAAACCCTGCGCTTTTGTCGGCTACGTGGCTGTAATTGGATGGCAGGGCCTCGTTGGACCAGTAGGGTCTGATACCCTGACGTAACCACGGTTGGACGCTCCTCTTTCCTGCTGCTCCCCATGATTGATGCCCACCCTTCCCGCTCATGGGATCTGCTGACAAGGAATGGGTAACGTAAGGCTGGTTGACTGCTGCCCTTTGGAAATCAGGAGGTGAAGCCTTGAGGCTGTTGGGCAGCTCGCAGATGCATGGTGTGTTGGGTCTGTAGGTACACAGTCAGAGAACAAACACAGGATGCTACCGCATAGTACAGACCCTTGGCCCGTGATCCTTCTCTGAGATCAATCTAACCCCTCCCTCCCACACAGCTCTCCAATTCTCTTTCATCCATGTGCCTATCTAAGAGTCTTTTAAATGTCCCTAATGTATCTGCCCCTAACACCACCCCTGGCAGGGTGATCCACGCATCCACCACTCCCCGTGTAAAGAACTTACCCCTGATATCCCCCGATACTTTCCTTCAGTTATGCCCCTTGGTTTAGTCATTACCACCCTGGGAGAAAAAGTCTCTGGTTATTCACTCGATCGATGACTCCTTTCATCCTGTATACTTCTATCAAATCACCTCTCATCCTCCTTCACTCCAAGGTGAAAAGCCCCAGCTCACTCGACCTTCCCTCACCACGCTTCACCGTGAGTTCTGATCTTGGCCACGACGCTGCTCCAACAACCCTGCTTCTGCCGTGCAGAACCCAAAGATGCCCAACCAGGAACCCAATGGCAGAGTTTACCATGTGGTGGAGGAGGAGGCTGTGAGTGAGCAGGAAGTCGTTCTTACGAGATCCTAGAGCATCACGAGAATGCATACTGAGATTGTAGAATTATTGCACCCTCCCTATTACTCTCAACAAAGGTGTCACCCCATTAAACATCAGTTGCATCTCCCTCACCATAAAAACCTGGGCCAGAGGTTGCTGATTGGTTGAATCAATCACCTGAATGTGAGCCATTATCTGCTTTGATCATCAAATAACCTGTTAGGAACAAAGCTGACAAAAACGAATTAAGCCACCAGCTGCTTAAATTTTTGTGTAAAACTCGCTCTGGTCTTTAACTGATGTGGCCCGGCCTTTTCTCGTGTTTCAGCATGGTCGCTGTGGGATTCCGATGGCACTAATAGAGAGGTATTCGGAGAGCCTGCAGCACTCGCTGGAGCAGGTGGCTGCAGCCATGGACCTTGTCAGAGTCAGACAGCTTCGCAAGCAGCATCGAATGGCCGTGAGTGTTGTGAGCAGTAATCATAGCGAGTCCAGTGAGTGTCGTCACTCCAAGCGTTCTGGTGCGAGCATCATTTCCCCTTCCCCTTCCCACTCGCATCCTCACACCTTGTCCTTTTCCTAGCCGTCGGTCCTCTGCCTCAAAACCAATTTCCAGTTCAGGCGCAAGTGAGCTGCACAGGACTGTAGTAATTTTATGTATTGCACTGTACTGCTGTGGCAAAAAGACGTCATGGTGTCTGTTAGTGACGATAAACCCGATTCTGATTCTATTGTGGAAAGGCGGCAGGGAGAGGGAGTCATAGTTGGGGGAAGGAGCGAGATGTTCTGTAATGATCAATAAACCAGTTGTTTGGAATCAAACGACTTTGGCTGGTGTCTCAGGGCTGGGTGTGTCTGAAACTCCCCCACCACCATCTCTGGCATTCCTTCACTGCCACCTGTCCCACACCCCTCCATGGCGCTCTACCCTCACTTCTCCCAACATCCTTGGCTTACAAATTCACTGTCCGCTCCACGTTGACAAGTACATGAAGATGAATGTAAGTAAGTGAATCTTGTAGGTTATAAATGATGGCTTAAGTGTCCACTCGAGATTTTTTTTCTAAGATCCGATGGAATATCTGAAGAAACTCAACCTGACAGGTTGGGAGGACTCATTCTGCTGTCCTGCACTGAGATGTTGCCTTACATTTGCATGGCAGCAAATTTTGATTAGAACATACTAAATACTCACGGTCAGCCCAGGGTATCATTGAAACGGGAAGAGGCCGTCAGAAGAAGTAAAAGACAACTGGATTGATGCCACCACAGTGAATAGTCTGCCCTTGTCACACTTGTGTGAAATGTCAGTGTTGGATGAATTCAAGCTATGCGCACAAAATGCTGGAGGAACTCAGCAGGACAGGCAGCATCTATGGAGATGGGCAGATAGTTCACATTTCTGGCTGAGACCCTTCTTCAGGACTCTACCCAAAATGTTGACTATCTGCTCATTTCCATAGATGCTGCCTGACCTGCTGAGATCCTCCAGCATTTTGTGTGTGTTGCCCTGGATTTCCAGCATCTGCAGACTTCCTTCTGTTTATGAATTCAAGCCCTACGTTAGAACCCATTGCACACAATGACACTCCAGTAAAATCTGGGGTACTGTTGTTTGAGCTCTTAAGGAGCAGTTGTCCTTCTAAGGTGCTTGCAAAAGATCCCCTGAGACTAAAACACTGTTGGACCATGCTGGACAATGTTTACCTGTAATTAATTTATGCATCTGGCAATTACCTTACTGCTGTGCATGAACTTACAGCTACATTTTTGTCCTTTATAACAATGACTGTTCTTCAGAAATACTCTCGTGTACACCAAATTAATCCAAGCTCCTGTTATGAAATTGGCAATTAAAAAAAATCATTTTGTTTAAAACTTTGGGCATTATAAATTCCAGTTGCTGAAGTAAAAAGATGTAGTTGACCGAAAAGCAGGAAGTCACAATTGTTTCAATGGGAGAAATTTCACAAGGTATGATGAGGAAAATTTCCAGTTGTGGAAAGATGTGTGCTGGCACAGTCCATGAAGTATGTAAATTATTTGCTTTTTCCAATTGTGTATAAAAATAAAGAAATATATTACAATGCTAAAAAATGACAGTGACCATGCTCTGCCTGACATTCTGATTCAGGTTGTTTCATGTTGGGTTGTAATAAAATTCCTTGCTCGCACGAAGCCCACGGTGCAGTCTACAAGGACACGTGTACAACAGCAGAATGGTGCAAAGATAGAAATGCAAAATCTCTTCCCTCATTTGACGCAACAAAGGAAATTAATTTGTCTTTGAGTAAACTGTGAAAAGTTAATTGGACTGAACCAGTCAAACGTCCAGAATCACAACTTTTCTGTTTGTATGATATTTAGATTCCGAGTTCCTTCGATAAGATGAGCAAAAATTCGACAGCCCTAGAACTGCCCAAGTCTTCGCGGAGCTGATCTTCGGAGGATTGGCACGGATCTCATCTCATCATCAGCACTCCGAGGCGTTAGTTAGAAACCTGATGGAAGCAAGGCCAGCAGGTCCCTGTGGTAAAACCAGGTGTGAACACGGAGAGGCACAGGTTCCCCCCCCCCCCACCCCCACCAGGGGTCCGATCGAACAAAGTGAGGGGCGACGGAAGAAGCAGTGTGGAGCGGAGGTGCCCACCGTGAGGTTGTGGGGTGACGGTGGGGAGCCCTCCTGATGAGGCGGTGTTTCCTCCTTGGTAGAGAGGACTTCCGCACACATCACTGCTGGCGTTTCTCCACTGCCAGCATTCATGTGCATATCACAAAGTCAACCACTGCTGTGTCAAATAATCACTGAAGACTTTAGTGTAAAGCACACCCACTACAAGCAGCTCTCTCATTTTCTAACCTAGGCTCGCGCTCGGAGCACGGACGCTCTTCCGCTGTCTGTGTTGGGACATCGGGCCATTCTAACTCTCCACTTCAAACCCAGAATCACTAGCTTAAATCTACTAACTATCCAGTACTATTTGCTTTGCTTCACTAGGCCAATTAGTCATACTTGTGACCTGAGGTGGAAATGTGCCATAACTCTTAACGCTTGTAACCTACTCCTTCATCGTTGTGCTAGCAAATTGTTGGCTTTGGGTCTGTCTGGATCATGTCACCTCTTAATGCCACGTGCTGTCTGTATTTGTGAAGCTCAAATCCTAATAAAGAGGAACTGGATTTTTGAGATACAGGAATAATTCATAAATGTTTTACAAACCAGATCGAGGAGGTGGTCAGTGTTTCACTGAATCAACACTGATGCCATTCGGGCTCTCGTGTCCACGTGAGCTATTCAGTTAAACTCCACCTTGCTGTTCCTGGCCTTTTCCCTCTGTTTTCCTCTGATATTCCAGGAACCTTGAACGGCTGTGCCTCCTGGGCCCGGAGGAAGGATTTTATTTTTTGCCTTCAGCTCCAGAATCCTGGCAAGTTCCATTAGCCTTGTGACGGCCCAGGGAACCATAATTCCCACAAGGTTATGCAAGGATTTCCCAAAATCCTGTTACTTGCTCAGCACTTGATGAAGAGCATTAGGTGCTCCACTGATTGAAGTCTGCCATTAAGCTCTGTAAACACATTCTGCCCAGATTCCATAAATTCCGTTCTCCCTGTTCCCCTCCCAAACCCACTTTGTTTTTCCCAATCCACCCGGAATCCTGGGCCTGGCACATTTACCTAAAGTAGTGATGTAATCCTAATGCCAACGTCAGGACTTCCACATAACTAATTCTGGTTCTGTAATCGAAATTAATAAAAAAGAATAATCTTAAGATGCTGAAAATCTGATTTTAAAACAGAAAATACTGGTAACGCTCTGAAAGTCAGGCAGCATCTGTGGAGGGAGAAACTCAATCTGTCAGGTTGAGGGAGGGTCTCTGAGTGAAACACCAACTTGTTTCTGATAGACGGTCTTTAACCTCAAATGTATACTCATTTCTGATGAAGGCTGTTCAATCTGAAACGTCAATTGTGTCTCTCCCCACTGTTTCTGCCTGAGTGTTTCTGTTGTTTTCTGATTTTAATCTCCAGTTACTCAATGCTTCCCACTAGTTTCCTTCACTTAGCTTTAAATATTACAAGCTCTTTTGTGACATTTGCAATTTAAAGAAAAAAATGTAATCTTCTAATTCTCCATCTGAGTTTGACACTATTTAGAACAGGATCAATTTCTCAAGATGTATGCCAGTCAGTGTCCAAGTGTCATGTTAAATGTTGCCAGCAAAATTAAATACTGAAAAGCAGCACAAAATTAAACTGATGCACTTTTTGTATTTGAGAATATTTAAATAACTTATTGTATGTTTCTTTCCTTAACAATGTAACTATAACATACCAGTAGCAAAATCTTATAAAATGTAGTCCATCAGAGTTGTACCTTGTGTAACTTGAGGAATGTATTGTATGTGTAAATATTCTTAACTTGTTTCATTTAGCAGAATAAAGTAACAGTTGGACAAAGTTGTAGGTTTTCCTGAAAAGTCACTTGTTTGAAGTCAAATCTAACAAGATTATAAATATTTTAGTTTACAAAGTTCAGTTACCATGACTGCAGACATCGAATGGAGCTTCATGAGTGTGGATTACTAAAAAGAAATTGAGTGGCCTGAAGAGGAATGATGGGAGAAATCCTGGTCAAAGAGGTTGGTTTTAATACAGCATCTTGAAAGGAGGGAGAAAAGAGCTAGATTCTGCCTCGTGTCTGCTTCTCCCATCCAGTAAGATCATGTCAGACACCACTTTGCTGCACTAAGCACACATCCCTTGATTGTCTTGATACCCAGAGTTGTGTCAGCCTCCGTCTCTGGTACTGAGGGGAGAGTTTTCCAAGGATTCGCTATCCAGAAAAACTTGCTCCTTGCCCCTGCACTGAGCCTTCATTTTTGAGACAGTGATTTAACAGGAGTAGGCCACCAGGCCCCTCGAGCCTGCTCCAACACGTGGCCAATCTACACAGGCCTCAACTCCCCATCTTTGCCTGTACCCCACAGCCCTCACTTCCTCAATCTTCCAAATATTTATCTGTCATAAACAAATCTAATGGTCCAAACTCCGCCACTCAAGGGGCAGGGAAATCCAGTACCCTCTGAGAGAAGTCCCTTGCTGCAGAGATACTGTGAGAACTTTGTCCATGAGACCACTTCTCAAACTTGTAAACTGCACGTGTTGAGCCTGTCTGCTTGATCTCTCCTCATTAAACAGAGAAAGGGCAAGGTGAAAGTCTGCCTAGCGGCATTTGGGTCAGAAACGGCAAGGTAGATCCAATGAACGGAGGTGTGTCAACAGCGCCACCTGGTGATGCTCAGTCACCACTGACCTGCTCACCAATTCCCGGTTTGGGTTTTGCCAGGACTGCTGTCTTCCAAACCCTATTGTAGCTTCATTCCAGAGGTGAAGTGGGAGTCACTGCCCTTGTCATTTGACCAAGTACAACATCAGAGAACCCTGGCAAAACTCAAGGTTGATGAAGGAAGGAATTGAACCCTGGCAGATGAGCGCAATGAGATGGTAAATTGTTTCAAAATGAGAATTTGTTAAATACCTCAACTAGAGAATTAAGGGTCCATGAGGGAGAGAGAGAGAAAGAGAATGCAGTTCATGGAGTGATTTGGAAAAAAGGGTTGGGAGGTGGAAGAATGGATTTGGGACAATGAGGGCAGAGGAGCTTCGAAGGAGGGTGGAAAGGAGAGAATGAGGGAGGGAATACAGAGAGGTATGAAAGGGTGAGCTGAGGTGGGGCAGCCATTTCACAGAAGTGGAAGCAGCAGGTCTTGGTGATAACATGCATCTTTGCTGCCAAATGTAGCCCAAGGACAAATGTGACACCAAGACTTCAACCATCTGCCAAGGAGAGGGATAGAGAGAACAGAGTCCATGGGTGGGATCCAAAAGGAATCTGGTCTTCCTGAGGTATGGAACGAGTGAAGAGTGAAGGTATGGACCCCTCAGCCCATGATATCTCTGCCAAACGTGATGCCAAATTGAACTAAATGTCTTCTGCTGTTACGTGTTCGATACCTCTCTATTGCAGGGGTTCTTGACCTTTTTAAGCAAGGAACCCCCTACTAGTAACCAAGGGGTCAGTGGACACCAGGATAGGAACTCCCGTTCTATTGCCTGCATAGTTTTGTGTCTCTGCAAAGCTGCTGTTTAATGGAAGGAATGCTCTCCTTAGTCAGTTTTTGGATGTACTTGTCAAGTGGGACTAGACGTGATTCACATCATTTTCCATAGGAACTTGACGTTTTTGCCGGGAGATGAGAACTAGCTGAGCGGTGGAGCACAGGCAGGGATGGACCATTGAGGTCATAAAGGATGGCGGAGTGATAAACAAAGCCAGGTTACCTGTTAGAATTTGTCAGCTGTAACGTATTCAAGCATCTTGAGGAGACCAATAGTCTGCAGGAACCAAGAGTCAGTGCGCATTTATGTTTGAGGCGAGTTGAAGGTCCAGAGTTTGAGGAAAGGGGCACGGGCAGAATATCAATGAACATAGGAGCACGAAGGCAACATGAGGCTGTAGATGGTGTGGACAAAATGCTGGAGGAAGTCAGCTTCTGTGCAGGCAGAGGGTTATTCAACACTTTGGTTCAGGATCCTGCATTGGTATTTTGAGGACCAGAGTTACCTAAGGCTTTGAGGCAATTGTAGAGATGGAAGGAGGAGACCCAGATGGACATTTAGGGATGGTGCGTACTGGAACAGTGTAGGTTAAAACGTATGGCAGAGCCCTCGTCTATACACTCAGTATCTCTTGATGTATGCTTGTGTCTTCCTCTGCTGTAGCCCATCCACTTCGAGGTTTGACCTGTTGTAAGTTCAGAGACTCCCTTCTGTGCAGTGCTGTTGTAATGTGCGGGTCTTTGGGTTATCGTGGCCTTCCTGACGACTTGAACCAGTCTGGCCGTTCTCATTCACAAGATGTTTTCACTCACAGAACTGCCACCCGCTGGATGTCTATGCTTTGTTTCTCACGCCGTTCTCTGCAAGCGTGAAAATGCCAGGGAGATCAGCACGTTCTGAGATACTCAAATCACTCCGCCTGACACCAACTATCGGAGCCACTCACAGCACATTTCTGACGTTTGGTGTGAACAACAATCGAACCTCTTGACCATGACTGCATGCTCTTATGCATTGACTTGCTGTCACATGATTGGCTGATGAGTTATTTGCATTACTGAGTGGGTGTAAACTTTGTGTCTTTCCTTCCCCTATTTCTCATGTCAATCTAGCAACCGCTCGCCGGCGTTTCAACTTTTAACTACTTTGGAAACAATGTCCTGCTTTGTGATGCCTCAAACTGAATACTGACAAGGCAAGGTGATGAAGAACAAATACTCCAGCTAGAGTATTTTTTAAATTTCAAAATGTATTCATTAAAAAAATCTAAAACAAATGAGTATGTTGATGAATATTCTGTACAAGTAATGTTATTCCATTACTTAATATTAACAGATTATTACAATCATCCATATGTAAACTTAAATCATTCATAAAGTTGTAGCACACGTTCTTAGCTGATTTATACGCAGTGGCAGGAGTCTCCTTTGGACCTTCCCCATCGGAGCTTCTGCAGACATAATAAAACAATTACTTTATTATTTCTAATGTACAACTATACTTGATTAACATGGCCCGAGCTGTGTTTCAGCTCCTGTGGAGCCCACGGACACTGCATGCTCCCTCTCCAATAGGTTCAGGATGTAAGCTGAACACCCACAGTACCTGTGGAGGAGGGGCAGGCAGTCAGTTCCAATGGAGTTGTGTTTTATTTCAAGTGTCACAGTGAAAAGTTCTGTGTACAGTTATTGTGTACAGTTCTGGTCACCGAATTATAGGAAAGATATAAATAAATTAGAGAGAGTGCAGAGATGATTTACTAGGATGTTACCTGGGTTTCAGCAATTAAGTTACAGAGAAAGGTTGAACAAGTTAGGTCTCTATTCATTGGAGCGTAGAAGGTTGAGGGGGGATTTGATCGAGGTATTTAAAATTTTGAGAGGGATAGATAGAGTTGACGTGAATAGGCTGTTTCCATTGAGAGTAGGGGAGATTCAAACGAGAGGACATGATTTGAGAGTTGGGGGCAGAAGTTTAAGGGAAACACAAGGGGGTATTTCTTTACTCAGAGAGTGATAGCTGTGTGGAATGAGCTTCCTGTAGAAGTAGTAGAGGCCAGTTCAGTTGTGTCATTTAAGGTAAAATTGGATAGGTATATGGACAGGAAAGGAGTGGAGGGTTATGGGCTGAGTGCGGGTAGGTGGGACTAGGTGAGATCGGCACGGACTAGGAGGGCCAAGGTGGCCTGTTTCCGTGCTGTGATTGTTATATGGTTATATGTTATATGCTTAAAAGCTTAGTCAGGAATTGCCACTTCCAGACTGAACTTGAATCATAGAGGGATGATCAACAGCTACAATGCCATCAGTTCCTACAAAGCAAAGCCAAGCATCATAAATAACAACAAGGTTTTGCTCCCAGGTGGGCTTGATGCCTTTTATGCTCACTTTGGCCAACAGAACATGGAGGCACCTTCACGAACCCCTCACTGACATGCGAGCAACCTCCAGGAGGGTGAGTCATCTGGCCCAGCACATGTCTTCAGTATCTGGCTGAGTACTGAAGACCTGGGCTACTTGTCTGGCTGGAGTGTTTATGGTTATCTTCAGCCTCTTGCTTTGGCAGCCTGAGGTGCCCATGTGCTTCGAGCAGGTTTCGATCATGCTGGTGCCCAGGGAGGATGTGGTAACCTGCCTCAATGACTATCGTCCAGTCACACCTCTATCCAGCAACATGAAGTGCTTTGAGGGGTTAGTGATGCTGACTGAGCAGTAACTTGGACCCACTCCCAATTTGCCTCCTGTCACAACAGGTGAAAAGCAAGTGCCGCCTGATTGGCTCTTCGCTCAGCTCTGGACAGTGAACATGCACACATCACGGTGCTCATCATTGACCACAGCTCAGCGTTCGGCACCATCATCCCCAAGAAACTCATCACTAAGCTCCAACTGCTGGACCTCCTTACCTCCCTGTACAACCGGAGCCTCAATTTCCTCTCTTGCAGACTCCAGTCAGTATGGATTGGCAACAACACCTCCTCCATGCTCGCCATCTGCAGTGGAGAAATGCAGAGCTGTGTATTTAGCCCCCTGCTCTACTCCCTTTATACTTATGACTGTCTGCCCAGTACAGCTTCAAGGACCTATTTAAGTTTGCTGATAACACCACCGCTGCTGGTTGTATCAAATGTGATGGAAAAATCGACCTATATGAGGGAGATTGAAAATTTGGTTGAATGGAGGCGGAGAGGGTAACTTTAAATTCAATAGGCATTAAAATATCAGAGGGTCCTTTGTGCGACCAGCACGCCCACATGAAGAGACAACAGCGTCCCTTCTTTCCTTGAAGTTTCCATAGTCTCAATATATCACCGAGAACTTCGACAGACCTCTGTAGATGGACAGCGGAGAGCATCCTAACGGGATGCATCACGGCTTGTTAAGGAAATACCAATGCCCCGGAATGGACGAGTTTACATAAAGCGACAGACACAGTCCAGCCCATCACAGACAAATCCCGCCCCCACCACTGATACATTTACATGCAGCGCTGCCACGAGAAAGCAGCATCACCCCTCTCCCACCATTAAAGCCATGCCGCTTCTCGATGTTTTTTTTATCAGGTAGGAGGGATACAAACAGTTTCAGGAACAGTTATTACCCTACAACCATCCCGCTCCTGAGCCAGCGTGGGTAACTTCACTCACCCCTACGACTGAGCTGATTTTATGACCTACAAACTTTCACAGACTCTTTACAATATTAGTTTTATTTGAACAATGTGTCTTCATTTGTACATTGGTTGTCAGTCTTTGTTTATATATAGTTTTTTTTGTAAAATGTTATTGTATTTCGTTTTTTCATGTGTTCCTGTAAGATAACGAATCTCTCAATGCGGTGTATGGCAACGTACCTTGATAATAAATTTACTTAGAACTTTGAAAAGCTTGTCTTTCATACTGTTCATACAGATCAATTCATTACAACGTGAGTTGATAATAAGGTGCAAGATCATAATGAAGTAGATTTTGAGGTCAAAGCCCATTTTACCACAACAGTGTTACTTACAACAGCAGGGACAGCTGCTCTTGAGCCTGGGGAAAGTATTTTAAGACTTTTGTATCTTCTGCCTGATAGTGAAGAGAGACTGTCCACCAGTGAATGACAATTCAGACCCGTCCAAGAGCAGATTAGGTCCCCACAACCAACCCACCACCCCAGGTGCCCATAGTGGATTAAAGCACAAACAGAACATAAGCAGAAATGCCTTCCGAATAGGTGCTGCAGCCTCTCAGTTCCAGACAAAAAAAATGCTTGGGGTTGCTCCCTACTGCAGCTTCATCTACTGGGGACCTCTCCCGGTGCCGCTGCAAATGAATTGAAACTCCAGCGGTAGAGGGCGCCATTGTGCAGCGGCGGCGGCGGTGGTGGGAGAGGCTAGCGAGCCCAGGCGTGGTGAAGGACCCGGAGCAACAGAGGGCGCTCTCCGTGGAAGGCGGCACGAAATAACTGTGAGCCGGAGCTGCAGAGGGCGCTGCAGGCGGAGGTCCTAACGGAGGGTGTGGCGTGGGGGCCGGAGCTGCAGAGGGCGCTGCGGGCGGAGGTCCTGATAGAGGATGCCTCGCAGGAGCTGGAGCTGCAGAGGGCGCTGCGGGCGGAGGGCCCTGCGCAGGGTGTGGGGCGGGAGCATCCTGCGTGCCGCCTTTCAGTCTGCTTTGGTCGCAGTGTTGCGGTGGCCGCCGATGAGCTGCGAGCGGGCAGTCGGTGGCGGAGCGGGAGCCCGATGGGAGGAGGCTCGGTGCGGGTGAGGCGACTGATGATGGTGTTGAGGAAGCTGCTCAAGTGTTCCCTGCGGGACTACGGTCTCTGCCTAGCCCTGGTGCTGCTGCTGAGCCTGGCCTCGCTCTGCTTCCAGCTCAACGGCGGCGCCCCGGCCCTGCTCCTGGAGCTCCGCAAATACCTGGGTAGGTAACGGCGCGCCGCGGGGCCCCGGGCGGGAAGAGGGGGAAGGAGCGAGCTTCGCCCGCCCACCGGCCGTGGGGGTTTCGGGTGGGAGCGTCCAAACTCAAATTGGATTTGGCTCCACTTCGCGCACTCTACAGAAAGGTGGGGGTGAAAGCCAGCGCAAATTTGGTCGCAGGTGATGGGGAGAAAGCCGGCTGGCAAGCTAGGGATCCGATGAGCCAAGGTGGAACAAATGGGAAGAGATGGTAAAGCAATGGCTAAGTAATAAAGACGGAAACGCAGCGGCGAAAATCGGTGGAAACGTTCAGGGTTGTGTACGGTGACCAGCAGAAACCTGGTCCCTCTGGCGACCTTGATTCCAGGACTCTGGAGAAGTTGGCTTGGGATGTCCTCCTCCCACACCACCTCGCTGGGGTTTTCCAGAGTTGTCCGGGTTCTTTCCGCTTCCTAGAAGGTTAATGAAGTTGAGCGTTAAAAGTTCTGGGACAAATTGCTGGGCATTATAAGTGCAACAAATGCCCGATCATTTTTGAGAGATTGCAGGAAATGATCGGGTTGGGCAGCATTTTAGGATGTGCAGTTGATCGTTGAAAAAGATGTTGCTCAGTATAAATATGAGAGATTTAAGTAGTTCTTCTACACTAATTATTTAGCCTGTAGTCTGCGCCGTTTTCTCAAAAAGAGCTTTTTTTTCTTGCTCGGTTTTAAAATTTCCCCTTTTGAACACTTATTCATGTAGCTTTAGGAATAAAATACCCCAATGCTGCCCCGATTTCTTGTTGAGAATTTCTTTCGCTAATAACCTTCGATTTAAAGAGCAGTTTGAACTCCCATCTTAAATTAACACTCTCTATTTTCCAATGTATTAACTGAATTGGTACTTTAGCAGTTAAAATGCCTGCTGAATATTGATGTTATTGAATCATCTTGAAATATGCTAACACTGTTAAATGGAGGGTTGGACCAAATGATTAAGCAATGTTTATGAGAGCAAGTGAATAGTTCCAAAATGAATTGCAGTATTTGTGAGTTAATACATTTTGGTTAGGACAACAAGGTCACATAATTTGGAAAGTTATTTAAAAGGATTAGAAGAACAAAGTGATACGCAAGTATCACTAAAAGCTAGTGGCAACTAGAATTTCTATAATTAAATAAAAGTTGTAAGCATGCTTCAAATGTTAGTTAGACCACATTCAGAATGTTATGTGCAATCTTGATTGCTGCGTTTAAAAAGGTAAATGGGCATCATGAAATGTTCCAAAAATAATCATGATTACAGCAGCTGGTAATGGATCTTATGAAATCCCGTTTTCCAGCCACGTTGGACCCTATGTAGTTCACCTACCACTCAAACTGGTCCACTACTGTTGCCATAACTTCAGCTCTCAACTCTGTCCTGTCCCACTGAGAAAACGATGCATCATTTGTTCATCAACTCAGCCAGCATTTTAATACTGTCCTCCCTCAGAGGCTGGTGGGTAAACTGTCGTCATTGAGGCTCAACACCCTTCTCTGTAACTGATCTTGGACTTCTTGACAGAAAGCCTCCAGTCAGTCGGACATCTCAAGGTTCATCGCACTGAGCACTGGTGCCCCCAGGGTTGTGTGCTCAGTCCATTGCTGACTCTTGACTTCACTGCTCGATCCAGGTCAAGCCTCGACATCAGGTTCACTGATGATAATACAGAGTTGGCCTACAGAGAGGAGGTAGAGAGGCTTGTCATTTGGTGCGAGAGCAACAGCCTGAGTCTAAATGTGTACAAGGCAAGTGAGATGATTGTGGACACAGGTTGACCACTCTCCATTGCACATCAATGGCTCTGCTGTGGAGGGAGTGAAAAACACCAAGTTCCTTGGTGTGCACATAACAGATGATCTAACATGGACCCACTACACCTCCTCATTAGTCAAGAAGACACAGCAGGGTCTACTGAGGAGATTGAGATATGCAAAGCTCCCCACCCCCATTCTAACGACCTTCTACAGGAGCACCATCGAAAGTGTCCTGTCTGGCTGCATCATTGTGTAGTACAGAAGCTGCAAGGCATTTGACCTACAGAGGAGAGAGCTTGATCAATAATTATTAAGGAACATCTAGTGGAAGAGGGATGGAAAGACAGGGATTTACATAGGGAATTCCAGAGATTCACTGAAGTCAGGTCCCAAAGTAGAGGATGAATTTTTAGAAAAACTTGGGACTTGGATAGATTTCTGAGATAAGGTGGGGTGACACGTGGTATTTTGAAAACAAGACTGCAGTGTGTAATAGGGAGCAAATGTTTGTCATTGAACAGAGGTGATGGGCAAACTGCATTTGATGCAACCACTTGGCGTAGTTAAGAGGAAGGTGAATGTGTTTACGAGGGAAGGGAATGCAGAGTTAGATAGTGAAGAATGTGGGATTGCTTGGAAAGAAAGGTTTGAACTTGGTATATATTCTGTGTGTGTGCTATATTCAAGTGAAAGCAGGCCTGGTTTTTTTCTCCCAACTAAACTTCCTTCGCCAGGAAAAATAACGGTCATCTTTCACACTTGCTTCATTGATACTCTAGAAAAAGGTGCCAAAAGTAGGAGCTGTACAACTCTGCAGAAACAGATCTTTTCTACACAGTTACTTTCTTATACCCTGATTTAAAATGTTGTGACTGTTTCCTCTAATCCAGGGGTTCCCGACCTTTTTTATGCCGTGGACCAATACCATAAAGAAAGGTGTCCATGGACCCTAGGTTGGGAACCCTTGCCCTACTGCAATTTACCCCTTCTTTGTAGTTACCACCTTAATCTGGACAACATTGCTCAGCCACACTCACCTCTCACTGAGCTGCCTGAACTAGCTGCGGGACTGATGTTGTGTGGACTTGTTTCTGCCTCCATCCTGTTGTGGAAAGCACAACTCAGTGCTGAGCACTGCAACCAGCAAGTTGTCATGTTTCATCAGCTGAATAAACTGTCAGAAAGAATGAGGCAGGTGGCTAACAGGCCAATGAAAACTATTCTTTCCAATGTCTGTAGGTTCATTAAGTTGGTCTCATCTTCAGCTGGTATTACAAGGCGATAGAGCAGCAATGTTACCCATCATCAGTGCATTAAAAGATGGAGGCATGCTTGGCCGCAGTGGCCTCTTAGATGTCCCCAGAATTTGTAATCTTTTGTTCTTTGTTGGGACTGACTCTCTTATTTCCTTTATTCGCATCCCAGTTGTTCAAAGAGTGCTTGAGGCTTTCCCTGATTATTGAGGCAGGTTAAATGATTGTTTTTAGGAATTCCCTTTTCCCAACTAAAGAGCTATTCTAGGGAAAAATAAATCATCCAATTGGATAACTGCTAATAGATGGGGTTTGATGGTAGATGTGGAGCCCGTTTTCATGCTACATAACTCAGTTCCTTACATAACTAAGGACTGGTTCAGCTCTGAGGAGATTGGATTGTTGCTAGTATTGAAAAGCTAACCCTTGTAAGATGTTGGCTAAGGAAATTGATTGCTTTTACTTCAAATGGTAAAGCTTGAGCTGTATATGTGGATTATTTCTTTACTGCTTTTGAAAGCAAAAGAGTTGTAATTGATTGCATGGAACTTGTTTAGCTTGTCTTCTAATCTGTATCCCGTGGCAATGCTCCTGTTTTATTAGGAGCAGCCAAACAGCTTCTAGCTCTTTCTATTGAACAGAAGCAATACGTGTCAGAACATGCTGTCAGTTGGTCTGTTCAGCATTTGACTAAATGGCTATGTGAGCAATTACCAACCGACATGGGTTTATTTCAGCTTTCGCTAAGGTCATCAATTCTTTTCTCTTCAGTTTCTTCCTAAATACATCTACACGTGGCAAACAGGATTCATTCTCGCCGAACTCTATTCTTAGTAAAGGATGATTACATCTTCAAAGGTCTAAGTATTTAAACAAACAAAAATAGGTTCCAAGTTAAATCAAAACCAAAATTTAAAAAAAAAGCTGAAGATTGTAATTTGATTCTTCCATTCACCTTCATCTGCCCAGTCTCCTATCTATTGTGGAAACTTCATCTGACTGTTGAACAAAGGAGACTATGGAGCCATGAGGGAGGAGCTGGCCAAAGTTAACTGGACAGATATCCTAGCAGAAAAGATAGTGGAACAGCAATGGCAGGTGTTCTTGGGAATAATGCACAAAGTGCAAAATCAGTTCATACCCCGGAGAAGGAAGGATTCAAAGGGGGGAAAGGGGCCACAGTGGTTGACAAAGGAAGTCAGAGATTGCATAGCATTAAAAAAAAGGAAGTATGACAGAGCTAAGGTGAGTGGGAGGACAAATGATTGGGAAATTTTTAAGGAACAACAGAACTTAACTAAAAAGGCAATACGGGGAGAAAAAATGAGGTACGAACGCAAGCTAGCCAGGAATATAAAGGAGGATAGCAAAAGCTTTTTTAGGTATGTGAAGAGAAAGAAGATAGTTAAGAACAATGTTGGGCCCTTGAAGAATGAATTGGGTGAAATTGTTATGGGAAACAGAGAAATGGCAGAGGAATTTAAGAAGTACTTTAGATCTGTCTTCACTAGGGAAGACACAAGCAATCTCCCAGATGTATGGATGGGCCAAGGACATAGGGTAACAGAGGAAATGAAATGTTGACATTAGGAAGGAAACGGTGATGAGTAGACTGATGGGACTGAAGGCGGACAAATCCCCAGGTCCAGATGGTCTGCATCCTAGGGTACTAAAGGAGGTGGCTCTGGAAATTGCAGATGCATTGGTAATCATTTTCCAATGTTCCTTAGATTCAGGATCATTCTCCAATCCTGAGGATTGGAGAATGGCTAATGTTATCCCACTTTTTAAGAAAGGAGGGAGGGAGAAAACAGAGAACTATCGTCCTGTCAGCCTAACATCAGTAGTGGGGAAGATGCTAGAGTCCGTTATTAAAGATGAAATAGTGGCATATCTAGATAGCAGTGATAGGATTGGGTCGAGCCAGCATGGATTTACCAAGGGCAAATCATGCTTGACTAATCTTGTGGAGTTTTTCGAGGATGTAACCAGGAAGTTAGACAAGGGAGATCCAGTGGATGTAGTGTACCTCGATTTTCAGAAGGCATTTGATAACGTCCTACATAGGAGATTGGTGGGTAAGATTAGAGCTCATGGCATTGGGGGGAAGATATTGACATGGATAGAAAACTGGTTGGCAGATAGAAAGCAAAGGGTAACAGTGAATGGGTGTTTCTCAGAATGGCAGGTGGTGACTAGTGGAGTGCCACAGGGCTCGGTATTGGGACCACAGCTGTTTACCACTTAGGTCAACGATTTAGATGAAGGCATTGAGAATAACATCAGCAAATTTGCTGATGATACTAAGCTGGGTGGCAGTGTGACATGTGATGAGGATGTTAGGAGAATTCAGGGTGACTTGGATAGGTTGGGTGAGTGGGCAGAAACTTGGCAGATGACATTTAATGTGAATAAGTGTGAGGTTGTCCACTTTGGGAGTAAGAACAGGAAGGCAGATTATTATCTGAACGGTATAGAGTTAGGTAAGTGAGAAATACAAAGAGATCTAGGAGTCCTTGTTCATCAGTCAATGAAGGTGAATGAGCAAGTGCAGCAGGCAGTGAAGAAGGCTAATGGAATGTTGGCCTTAATTACAAAGGGAATTGAGTACAAGAGCAAGGAAATCCTTTTGCATTTGTACAGGGCCCGGGTGAGACCACACCTGGAGTATTGTGTACAGTTTTGGTCTCCAGGGTTAAGGAAGGACATCCTGGCTGTAGAGGAAGTGCAGCGTAGATTCACAAGGTTAATTCCTGGGATGTCCGGACTGTCTTACGCAGAGAGGTTAGAGAGACTGGGCTTGTACACGCTGGAATTAAGGAGATTGAGAGGGGATCTGATTGCAACATATAAGATTATTAAGGGATTGGACAAGATAGAGGCAGGAAATATGTTCCAGATGCTGGGAGAGTCCAGTACCAGAGGGCATGGTTTGAGAATAAAGGGTAGGTCATTTAGGACAGAGTTAAGGAAAAACTTCTCCCAGAGAGTTGTGGAGGTGTGGAATGCACTGCCTCGGAAGGCAGTGGAGGCTAATTCTTTGAATGCTTTCAAGAAGGAGCTAGATAGGTATCTTATGGATAGGGGAATCAAGGGATATGGGGACAAGGCAGGTACCGGGTGTTGATAGTAGATGATCAGCCATGATCTCAGAATGGCGATGTGGGCTCGAAGGGCCGAACGGTCTACTTCTGCAGCTATTGTCTATTGACTTGATGCAAAGACTTTGTTTCAGAGTTCGTCTTGAACAAGTTAGGAGGTGTGTTGAAGCTGTCAAAATAGTTTTAAAATCTAGCTTGAGATAGTTTGAGGAACTCAGCAGGCCAGGCAGCTTCCATAGGAAAGAGGAAACATTTGACGTTTTGGCTGAGACCCTTCATCAGGACTGGTAAAAAATCTTGGATTTCCGGCATCTGCAAACTTTCTTGTGTTGGCAGTCATTGCCCTGGTCTTCCTGGCTTGTTACAAATAGCCTGCAATTTCTTCATTAGACGGTCAGTGAAGAGAAGGCATTTTGCATTGGTCCATTTAAATGAAAGCATGCTTTTCATTGAGGAATTAATTGTAATTGGCACCGTTCAGTACAAAGGCAGGTCCCTCAGCCTGTCTGAGGCTGTGCTGCCCATCAGGCATCCTTTTACACTAATCCTATTTTGTTCTCCTCAACCTCCAATTGACACTTCCCGCCCACCCAGTGTACAGTGGCCAGTTAACCGTCCAACCCACACACCTTTGTGATGTGGAAGGAAGCTGGAGCGCCCAGAGGAAACCCATGTGGTGACAGGACGAAGATAAACAGACCACACTGCAGGACGTTGGAGCTGGACCACTAGAACTGTGAAGCGGCAGCTCTACCAGCTGCTCCACTGTGTTGTCCACAGTACGATTTTTCAGACTGCTAATTATTGCACAAATGCTTTTTAATACATTTTGATGGCCTCAGTAAATAGACTGAGAGAAGCTTTTTGCGCTGGCATGAAGGTCAGCAACCACAAGAAACAGATTTAAGATAATTGCAAAAAGAGGAGGAAGGGCTGCAGATTTTTTTTGTGCAGTGAACTGTTATGATTACTGTTTCTGTGGACTTTGAGATAATAGAAGCTTTCATTACAGTTGAAAAGGAAGGCTTTACATGGCAGAGTGGTGTAAAAGGGATGTGGAATTAAGTGGCTCTTTCACTGTGCTGCTACAGCCCCGGTGATCAGACTGCTCTTCCTGTGCTGTGTTACCATCTGCTTTTATGCTGTAGGAGCTTGGATCGATGCCATGACTGTAAAAGGAACCAAAATCAAGGTGGTAAACCTCCACATGACAAAATCAATGTGATCACCAGTGTCATAATCAGTATTGACCTGATATCTATCCTCTGTACGTTTTAGGTTGAACCAACATGGTGACTGGTTAGAGAACCAGAATTATTGTAACAACTGAAGTCATTAGAATGTAGATTCCACAGATGCTGCCTCACCTACTGCATTTCTGCCACATTGCATTTTGTTGCGTATTTCCAGCACCTGCGTTTTCTGTTTTCAGACTCTGTAGTGCGCCATTTATAGGTGTACCCATTTCTAAACCCTGGGATCATTATTTAGAGAGCACAGCAGTAGTGAAGAGATGAGTTCAAAGTAAATTTATTATCAAAGTACGTACATGTCTCTATATACTATCAAGAAATTCATTTTCCTGTAGACATACTCATCAAACCTTTAGAATAATAACTATAACAGAATCAATGAAAGATCAACCAGAGTGCAGAGTACAATAAACTGCAGGTGCAAATATAAATAAGTAGCAATAAATAATGAGAACATGAGATAGAGTCCCTAAAGTGAGCTCATTGGTTGTGGGAACGTTTCAGTGGGTGAACAACTGAGTGGAGCTGCATTACGGGCAGTGGAATGCCCCAACCAACAGTTTAACTGGATAAACAGCTGGAATGTTTTGTTGGTAGTGGTGTGGATGGTGAGAGGAGCAGGGAAGCCTCTTGGGAACCTTGCCTTGTGCCTGTCTTGGCCTTGAGGGAAAGAAAGGAGGGATAAAGGGTTGTGTGTGTGTGTATAGTAAAATGTGCAAGAGAAAGCTAGTATGCTCTTATTTGCTTACTGTCTGTTACACTGCTGGCATTTAGGGCAGCAATAAAGGTCCTTCATCTCTGCCTATACTGTCATACACAGATAAAGAAGGATTCTTCATTGCTGTTTCCATAACACTATTTTTTTGACCAGACAGGGTAGTTAGTCATGAGCTAAACTCAGAAGATCGGTAGAGCACTCTTAGTCTGTCCTCTACCTTTTGACCTGTTTGGCATGGGTGGCCCACCATGAGCCAACGCATAAAGCCCTGACCCTATGACAAGGTTGTAGTCCTCTTGGAGGAGGCTAGTTTGTTCACAGTATGAATAGGAGCAATTGTGTAGATGCTGGAAATCCAGATTAACACACAGAAAATGCTGAAGGAACTCAGCAAGTCAGGCAGCCTCTATGGAAAGAAAGAAAAAGTTAATGTTTTGTATTGAGATCCTTCATTATTTACTCCTCTCCACAAATGCTGCCTAACCTGAGGTTCCTCCAATTTTTTTGTGTGTGGTATTCACAAAATGGTATCTTGTCCATCCAGGTGTGAATGCAAATACTTCCTGCTACTGCAGGTGGCTTTATGGCCTGCCACCGTACTTTCTGAGGTTCTCCTCTGCCATGGCTTTAGTAAAGGGAGTATCAAAAATAAATATTTATTCAGTACACCTGAGGCTGTAATTCCTATCCCAGTCTGTAATACCAGTCATTTTCTGCGTTGTTGAACCATTCAATGCCCAGTACTCAGAGTGGAATTACCAACACCCATGAAAGCTTGGCAGTGTGTAAATCGTTGAGTTTAAATTCAGCCGTTTAACACGCCCATATTTTGGGAAGATTCTAAGTAAATGTTTTTTTGAACTGGGTTCTAATGGTTGCCAACAGCAGCAGTGAAATCTTAAAATTTCTCAACATTTCCAAGATCAATAAACTTTTTTTCAAACTGCTGTATTCTGCTGAAGGGCAGAATGTTACAGTTCACCTTCTGCACTGTTGCATATTTCTTTATAATCAAGCCTCCACATTCTGCTCTTAAGTGCTTGTGTTTCGAAACTAAGGTAGCAGTATTTCAAACAGAAGCTATTCTACAGCAAAGTGTCTGCACGGTGTCAGTAGCATTAATTTATTCATCACGGGTCTCATTAATTCCAAAATGCTTGCAAAGGCACTTAAATACCCTCTCTGTTGCCAACCGAGAAACTTCAATTGTGCTTATAAATAAAATGCACAAGGAGTTCTGCTTTCACACAGATTTTCATAACACAAATTGGTCATAACTTGAGTATGCTTCATCGATGAGGAAGCATTCTTTGTATCATGTGGCCATTGGGACCTAGAAATTGACAAATAGAAAAAATGCTCTTGGAAAAAGTACCTATTTCCATTAAAACATTCTAGCAGCAATCAGACACCATTATGTCTTAACACCAGCTGCTAGTTTCAGTTCAGGAAGATATTTAAAGGTTACTTTAGAAACTAATAGGGAGTCACACATTATAGCATGCAGCTTTTTCTATTTTCAGTTTGCAGTAACAAAATAAGAAAGTGCTTTTAGTCTCTAAGTTTTAGAAAATCCTGTGGTGAAAATAAATTTTGTATTCCATGTCTGAAAATCTATAGCCCCTTGCCCTCATTTTCCTATTAGTTTATAAATATAACTTTCTACAATAAGGTTTCTTAGGAACACAACTTTGTGTTTGGAGGAGGACTACCTATACATAGCTAGACTGAAGCAGGGGAACTTAATTACTGCTGATGTACACCTGAGCACCTGTGTTGGTGCGTGGCCTGAAGGTCACTGGTTTGAGCCTCAGCTGAGGCAGTGTGTTTGTGTCCTTGAGCAAGGCACTTAACACGTTGCTCTGCGACATCACCGGTGCCAAGCTGCATGGGTCCTAGTGCCCTTCCCATGGACAACATTGGTGGCGTGAAGAGGAGAGGGGAAGGCCTGCAACTTGGGCAACTGCCAGTCTCCTATACAACCCTGCCCAGGCCTGCGCCCTGGAAACCTACTTGAAACTCCAGGCGCAGATCCATGGTCTCTCGAGACCGACGGATGCCACCACACCTGAGCAGAAACAGGCGTAAGCAGATGATATCTCTAGCAACTTCTGCCAGTTCATTGGTGACTCTCGCTTTTATTTGCCCAGCCTATCACTATATCCTTTGGTTGCCATAGTGTCCGGTAATCAATTGGCCTTGGTTTTGAATATACTTAACAGCTGGTTGGTCATGGTCAGCAGAAAATCAGAATTCTGCAGGTGATGGAAAATTTGACATAAAAGTAGAAACACCCAGCTGGTCATCTGTGGAGACAGAAAGAGATGGTGCTTGAGGTTGATGAGCTTTCATCAGTCTGGAAATACTTTGTGCTTCTTACCAGAGTTTAAAAATGTTGTAATCCTTTACGTCTTGTCCACTTAGCTTCTCCTTATCACCTTGGGTCTTTGCAACATCCTGAAAGCTCTTCCAAATTGCTTTGCATTGTAGGTAAATTTGAGTGCATTGTACTTCATGCCCTCATCTAATTACTGGTGTAGATTGAGCCTGTGACATTCTATAATCAACAAGCTACCAAAGTGAAAACTTCTTCATTTTCTTTTCTGCTGTGACCAAGCCTATGTCCACCCTTGTGTATTTCACCAGCAATTTGCATTGCATGGCTGATGTCTGAGATTCTTGAAGAAGGCAAATTAACAGAAGGCATCCAGTCCAGATTACTTGCCTTGCTGTGTGTTGAATATCTGTGCAGACCAACTGGCTGGCATATTCATGGACACCTTCATCCTCTTGTATCTTCATTCTGCAGTTGTCATTTGTTATAAAATATCGCACCAGTGCCCAAGAAGAGCATAGTAAATTGCCTCAGTCACTACTAACTTGGACGTGCACCCACTGTAATGATGTGATTTGAAAGGTTAGTTTTGGCATCAGCCTCTTTGTCTCAGAAATGAGCTGGATCCACTTCAGTTTGCCTGTCACCCCAACAGATCAATAACATGTATTATTTCACTCGTTCACCAATCTGTTCTGGACCATTTGGATAACAAAAATACACTAAGCTCTGAGGCCTGAGCCCCTGGACCTTTTTTGCAACTAGCTCCTTAACTTGCACATTGGCAGATCTTAATCAGTGTCAGTGGGTAACAACATCTCATTGACAATCGACAGTACACCTTAACAATTGTGTCCTTAGCTCTCAGTTGTACTCTCTTTAAACGATTAAACGGAGTTCCAAAACCCTCTATAAATTTGCCAAAGACACTACCATTGTAGGTAATCAAATGTGCTATTGAGTTAGCGTACAGGAGTGAAATAAGACACCTGGTTGAGCTGTATTACAATCTCACGCTCAGCATTAACAAAACCAAGGATTTCTGAAAGGAGAAGTTGGGAGACGAGTGCCAGTTTTCATTCCTGGGTGTAAACATCTCAGATAACCTGTCCTAGGCTCACCACATAATCAACAAAGAAGCCACACCAGCACCTCTACTTTCTTTGAAGTTTATCAAGATTTAGCATGTCACCAAATGCCCTAACAAGCATCTGCAAATTTGCTGTTGAAAGTATCCTAACAGGCTGTATCATGGCATAATGTGGTATCTTTGATGCACAGGAATACAAAAGGCTGCAGAGACTAATGGACACCGCCTGAACCATCAAAGGTACAGCCCTTCGTCATTGAGAACATCTACATGAAGCGTTGCCTCAAAAACATTTATCATCAAGGAGCCCCACCATCTGGGCCATGCCCTCTTCTCACTACTGCCTTCAGGCAAAAGAAACCCGAGGCCCCACGCCACCAAGTTCAGGAGATGCTACTTTCCTACATCCATCAGGTCCTTGAACCCTAATCCTACCTACACAGTCAAACACCATGCACTGCATTGGACTTGCCCTTTTTTGCAGTTTTTTTTCACCTTGTACACTTCAGTGTGCATGTGAAGTTGTCACAAGTAACTTTTTCATTTTAATTGTACCTTGTTATATTTGCACAAATGTCTCAACTCAACCTGACTTGGGAGGAAATTATACAGAAGGACCTTTGTAATTGAGGTTGGCAATTTAAATTGGAAAAATTGCTTAAGTTGGTGCAGGAGAATGTTACTGAACATGAGAGGCTTGATTTATCATTCATTTGGAGTTCCTGAAGGTATCAAAGGATATGGCTAGTTTGGGTATCCAGGAGTGTGTTGCAGTAATCTGGAGGCAACAGCAATGTACCATTTGCAGATTTGGAAATTACTTTTAATGTAAATTGTTAATTTGCTTTAGTCCCATCCTCCGTGACTCTCCATGTAACTCTTCAAGCAGTTAGCATTTACTTTAATTTTTTTTTTTGCTTTTGGCTTGAAATCAGTTTGGTTATTCATTCTAAGTACCACAAGGCTGTGTGCTTAGTTCCCTGCTCTAGTTGCTTTATAGCTGCACTGTGATGCAGATGTCACCACTGTTGTCCGCATCGAAGGTGATGATGAGTTGGCATTTAAGAGGTAGACTGAAAATCTGGTTGAGTGGTGCCACAACAACAACCTTTCACTCAACGTCAGCAAAACCAAAGAGTTGATTATTGACGACAGAAGGTAGAAACCAGAGGCCCATGAGCCAGAATTTGTTAGAACAGTTTCTAACCTGGTGTCCATGGGCATCTTGCATAATGGTATTGCTTCATGGCATAAAAAATGTTGGGAACACCTGCATTAGAGGATCAGAAATGGAGAGGGTCATTAACTTTAAATTCCTTGGCATTATCATATCAGGATCTGTGCTGGGACCAGCACATAACCTGCCATCACAAAGAATGCACATAGTGCTTCTACTTTTTTAGAAGTTTGTGTAGATTCGGCATATCATCTAGACGTTTTACAGACTTCTGTAGATGCACAGTAGGGAATATCTTGTCTGGTTGGATCATGGCCTCGTATGGAAGCACTGACGCTCAAGAACGGAAATGTCTTCCAAAGTGGTGGGGGAAGTAAGCAAAATGCAACTTGCCTATCACCACAGTAGGTCTATAGCAGATGTAATCTCACTGGCATTCCACTCAGCTTTGAACCACTTGGACAATAGCAACACTTACATCAAGCAGCAGCAGTTTATTGATTACAGCTTATCATTCAATGCCATGATCCTCTCAGTACTAATCAAAAGCTCCAAAATCTGGACCTCTGAAACTCTTCTGCAGCTGGATCCTTGGCTTCCTCATTGGGAGACCACAGTCAGTGCAAATCAGAAATAACATCTCCTTGCTGACAGTTAACACCGGCGCACCTCAAGGATGCATGCTTAGCTCACTGCTCTAATCTATCAATACTTGTGACAGTGTGGCTAGGTACAGCTCAAATGCCATCTACAAATTAGCCAGTGGCACAACTATTGTTAGTAGAATTTCAGATGGTGATGAGGAGGTGTACCTTGCACTCAATGTCAGTAAGAGAGAAGAATTGATGGTGGACTTCAGAAAGGAGAAGTCAAGGGAACACTCACAAGTCTTTATCAAGGGATCTGCAGTGGAAAAGGTGAACAATTTCAAGTTCCTGGATGTTGACATTTCAGAGTATCTATGTGTTGAACCCAACATATTGATGCATTACAAAGAAAGTACGGCAACAGTTATATTTCATTAGAAGCTTGAGGAGAATTGGTATGTTACCAAAGACGCTAGGAAATTTCTGGATGTGCTGTGGAGAGCATTTTAATTGGTTTCATCACCATCTGGAATGGAGGGGCCAATGCAGAGGATCAGAAATGCTTCAGGAAACTGCAAACAAGGCCAGCTTCATCATGGGCACTAGCCTCCCCAGCAAAAAGGATATCTCCAAAAGGCGATGTCTCTAAAAGGAGGAACTTATCATTCAGGGTGCCTGTCATCTAGGACATGTCCTCTTCTCATTGCTACCATTGGGGGAAGGAAGTACAGGAGCCTGAAAGTGCACACTCAAGTTTTCAGGAACACCTGTGTTGCCTCCGCCATCAAATTTCTGAATGGACAATGAATCCATGAACATGACTTCAGTGTCTTCTATTCTCTTTTGTGCACTATATATTCTTTTCTTCATTTATAGTTTTTTATTATGTATTGCACCTTGCTGCTGCGAAACAACACATTTCACAACATGCCAGGCATATCAACCCTGATTGTAATTTTGGACGTGGCCCAGTCCATCACAGGTAAAGCCCTCCCTATCTACAAAGAGTGCTGTCAGGAGAAAGCATCGTGAAGGACCTTCATCATTTAGGCTGTGCCCTTTTCTCACTACTAAGGAGATAGAGGAGCCTTGGGTCCCACATCTCCAGAGTTCAGGAACAGTTATTACCCTACCAACATCAGGCTTCTAAACCAGCATAGATACCTACTTGTTTCAACTCTGAACAAATTCCACAACCTATGAGCTCACTTTCAAAGACTCTACAACTCAGTATTATTTATTTGCAATGTTTGTCTTTTGGACATTGGTTGTTTGACAGTCTGGTTATGATTAGCTTTCATTGGTTCTATTATATTTCTTTGTTTTCCTGTGAATGCCTGCAAGAAAGAGTCTCAAGGTAGTATACGGTGACATGCATACTTTGATAACAAATTTACTTGGAACTTTGACGTTGAACTTTCTAGTGTTTTTCTTC
Source organism: Hypanus sabinus (assembly GCF_030144855.1). Lineage (NCBI taxonomy): Eukaryota > Metazoa > Chordata > Chondrichthyes > Myliobatiformes > Dasyatidae > Hypanus > Hypanus sabinus. The sequence continues at coordinate 85,733,801 of NC_082717.1, read as the reverse complement.
TGACACATCATGCACTTACAAGTGTTGATAATTCACATCAAAAGCATTATCCTGTCTTCTCTCAGTTACCTCTGATGACTAAAGTGAAGTTGATCAAGTAGAATTTTCTCTCGAAGTCCATGCTGACATCATTATTAGTTTCTGAGTGTATTTCCATTATTTTACCTTTTTCCTATCTGATAAACAAACTGGTCCAATACCTGCATGTATACTGTACTTGACATGCCAGGTCTCTATTACTGAACATGGTTAATTATTGTATGTGTGATAGCGCCCTTTTTTCTAAATTGCTTTAAAATGACTCAGGTCTGTATAAGAAAATCAGGTATGACTTGCAGACGGTTATTTCAAGAGCTGGGAAGCAATTCCAGGAGAGGTTAGAGGTGACATCAGATGCACATCAACTCTGGCAGGATTTGTAGGCCATTACTTCCCACAAAGCAAAACCCAACATCATGAATGGCAGCAATGCTTCACCACCAGATGAGCTCAACGCTTCTCTTGTTTGCTTTGAAAGGAATAATAAAACCACAGCTATGACGATTCCTGTGCACAGCTACGACAACCCTGTCTCAGAGGCCAGTGTCAGGCTGTCTTTCATGATGGTGAATCCTTGCAAGGCGGTAGGAACTGATGGAATACGTAGAAAGGCTCTGAAAACCTGTGCCAACCAACTGGTGGGGGTATTCAAAGACATTTTAATCTCTCACCACTACAGTTGAAAGTTCCCACCTGCTTCAAAAGGGCAACAATACCAGTGCCCAAGAAGAGCAGCGTGAGCTGCCTCAATGACTATCGCCCAGTAGAACTCACATCTACAGTGATGAAATGCTTTGAGAGGCTAGAATCAACTGTCTCAGTGAGGATGTGGACCCACTGCAATTTGCCTATTGCCACAATAGGTCTACAGCAGATGCAATCTCAATGGCTCTCCACGCAACCTTGGATCACCTGGTCAATGCAAGTTCCTATGTCAGGATGTTGCTTATTGACTGTCTCAGCGTTTAGTACCATAATTCCTGCAGTCCCGATCAATAAACTACAGAACCTGGGCCTCTTTGTCTCCCTCTGCAACTGGACCGTCAGCTTCCTAACTTCAGATTGGAAATAACATCTCCACCTTGCTGACAATTAACTCTGGCGCACCACAGGGATGTGTGCTCAGCCCACTGCTCTGCTTTCTCTACTGTGTGGCTAGACATAGCTCAAATGCCGTCTATAAATTTGCTGATGATTCAACCATTGTTGGCAGAATTTCAGATGGTGATGAAAGGGTGTACAGGAGAGAAATATATCAGATAGTTGAGTGGTGTCACAACAACCTTGCACTCAATGTCAGTATGACCAAAGAGCTGACTGGACTTCAGAAAGGATAAGATGAGGGAACACAAACCAGCCCTCATAGAGGGATCAGAAGTGGAGGGAGTAAGCAATTTTAAGTTCCTGGGTGTCAGTATGTCTGAGGATCTAATCTGGACGGAACATACTGATGCACCTACAAAGAAAGCAAGACTGTGGCTATATTTCATTAGGAGTTGAGGAGATTCAGTTTGTCAACTAAAACACTTGAAAACTTCTACAAATGTACTGTAGAAAGCATTCTGACTGGCTGCATCACTGCCTGGTATTGGTGGGAGGGTAATGCAGAAAATCGAAGTACATTGCAGAAACTTGTAAAATTAGCTCAATCATGGGTACTAGCCTCTGTAGTATCCAAGACATTTTCAAGGAGAGGTGCCTTAGGAGCGTGGCACCCATCATGATCTCCACCACCCAGTACGTGTCTTCACACTGTTACCATCAGGAAGAAGGTACAGAACCTTGAAAGCGTACACTCAGCAATTCAGAAACAGTTTCTTTCCCTCTGCCGCCTGATTTCTAGATGGGCTTTGAACCCTCTGACTTAATCTTACTTACCGTCTTTTTACTTCAGTCCTGATGAAGGGTCTCTGCCTGAAACATCAACTGTTTACTCTTTTTCAGATACTGCCTGGCCTGCTGAGTTCCTCCAGTATTCTGTGTGGGTTACTTGGATATCCAGCATCTGCAGATTTTCTCTTGTTTTTGATTATATTACCTCGTACTTCTACTGTTGCAGCAGAGTTCGATAGGTTCTTGATTAGTAATAAAGTTAAGAGTTACAAGCCAAAGGCAGGTAAAGGGGCTTGAAAGAGAAAATACAGCTATGATTGAATGGTAGAGCAGATTGAATGGGCTGAATGGCCTAATTCTGCTATATTTTAAAGTCTAATGGCCTGTATTTTACTGTTTGGTTTATGATCCACAGTAAACTAGATTAACGGTCTCTTTTTGCCCTTAAGAAATATTCTTCTTTTCATTTGCTCTCTTGGGTCAGCCTCTGTTTTTGTACGATGTCGGCCTTTCCTTGCCCTCAGTTTTTTTTCTTTGCCTTTATTCATCCAATGTGCCTCATTGGTATTTAGTTTGATCTTGTTTTTTTAGACAGAATATATTTTTCCTGGACTCAGTTCAACATTTCAAATCCTTGCTATTGCTACCTTCTGATAGCGTTCACTTTATTTTCTCAAATTCTGTTCTGCGTCGTCAAAACTCAGTTGCCCCATTTTGGTCATATTTCTGGATTGTTGTCATATTGCAGGTTCTATATTATCACTATGTTTTCCCCACTTTGTTCTCTTTTACTGGATCCAATAATGAACTGTCTTGTTGGAATTATTTTGCGTAAGGTTGGATAGAAGTCCTTTGTGTATTTAAGAATTCCATTCCTTAATTTTGTTTCTTCTAGGCAACTAATTTTCAGATAACTAAATGTCTCATGATTTTTTAATGTCTTTTCCTTAAACCATGAGCTAATTTCCCTTAATTATTTTCTCTTCTGGATCCCCTCTAAACCCACCATCAGTGTACTTAATCTTTTGACATCCACATGGAATCTCTTCTTATTGTGTTGTTACCTGCAAAACATTTTTTTTTAAATTGCCATTATATCTTTTCTCTGCAGTACAGTTACTTCACATTCCTTTTTCTAATCATCTTAACTAATTCATGCACTGGAGCATTGAACTCTGGTTATTTTATATACTTGGATGGAAATCAATAAACATTAATGCTGTTACCCTTGTTAAACTTGAAATGTACACCATTTGGTTCAAGGGCTTTGTCAACATTGGGTCTCAGTTATCTTTCCAATTCACATTATTTATAATTGCTTGTATTATTAGTTCCTTTGGCTGTTTTCCACACGCCCCATCCTAACAGTTTCCTGTTTTGAAATTCAGGAGTGGGAGCATCTAACCAAAATGGGGATTGATCATAAGTTATATTTAGAACATTAGTAGTAACGTTCAAGCTCTAAAATCAATGCAAAACAGATGGGGGTTCCTATAGTGATATGTGTTTGAACAAATATTTATTGTGTATTCTGTGTTCCACTATCTTTTTCCTCTCTGGCTGTTTGTCCCTGAAATGCATGGTCATGGGTTTGAGTCCCAATCCAGAGACCTAACTGAAGAATTTAAAATGTCATTACAATGGATTGCTAAGTTCTATTTTTCAGATGCCAGGTTATATATTTCATCTCAGATGGATGTGACAGTTGAAATTTTGAAATAACTGCAAAATATTTTTTTGTGTGCGATTTGCTTAACAAATCTAACCCAGGTGTGACTAAAATTGGATAAAATGACTGGTGTTATTCAAAGAATTTGTTACAGTGAGGCCACACCTGTTCATGCAAGTGAAAATATTACAGGTTTAAAAATATTGTTTTGCAGAAATTGGCTTATTACCACAATGCTGAATAACAGTTAGCTATTTTGAATTCGTTTCTGTTTTTCTGTGTCGTGATGAGGTTTTACTTTGGACTTGGAAGATCTTATGGAAAAACTATTCATGTTATGCTGCAAAATTTGACAACAGCTTTGGGATCTCAAGTGCATAAGCGATTAGCTTTATGTAATGCACTACTAAAATCTGAAAGTTGCTGTCTCTGCCACAGCTGAGGTAAATCATTTTGATTGTCCTGTGTTTAAATAGTTTACAAACTTGTCCCACAGTAAGTCGCCATGAAAATCTGGCAAAATGACACCAAGCCAAGATTACTGTACAGAAGCTACTTTGTCTGGAAACAATTAGTATTATGTATGTGTTTAATTCTGCAACACCATTCAAATATAAAGGATTTTTAATTAATTTCCATCTTAATCACTAATGTTATGTTTATCATTATTGAGTACTCCTAATAATATATAAATTATTTTTGTTCTGCTCACTGCAGAAGTTCTTGGATGCGATTAGCTGGTTATGAAAATTTTATAACAAGACTGCATATGCTGGAATATCTTGAATTAAAAAAATAGATAACATGGAATCACACTGTAGGTTCAGCAGCAACCATGGACAGAGGAGCAGTTAATTTGTCAGTTGAAGATGAGCAGTCTTTGACTCCTCTTTCCCGGTTGTATCTGGACCTGCTGAGTTTTGCAGCATTTTCTGTTGTGATGGGCAGGTCAGCTCATCAGGTTGATGGCATCACAGCTACAAGTGCCAGGGAATTCTGATCTAGTTAACTCATCACTAAATGGGATATTTTTGCCACAGAGGTGGCCAGGGCTTTGTGAAAGCTTTTGTTGGGATCAGTGGCAAGTGTTATTTGTTTCTCACTGACCACAAATTCGGTGCTTCTAAATGAATAAAGCCAAGAAGCCCCACAAGACTGAAGTAAACTATCATGTTATTCATTATTTGGAACAAAAAATGGTCTGGAGTAGTCTATTCCAGCTTTCAGTATTGTAGCTTAGCAGCAAACATAACAGCGCCAGTGATCTGGTTTCAATTCCACTGTATCTGTAATGAGTTTACTCCAGGTGTTCTGCTTTCTTCCCACACTCCAAAGACGTATGGGTTAATTGGGTAATTGGTCACATGGGTGCATGCATGCTTGTTGGCCAGAAGAGCCTGTTCCTGTGTTGTTTCTTAAACCAAAATAAATATTTACCAAATAAAATTTGTTGGACATCAGTGTATTATTCCCCACAGTGAGGAAGAAAAGCATCAAAATTCTCTTTGTACAAGGGTTCAGTTAATAGATCAAAGCTCACATCTGCTTTTAAAGCTTACAAATTTGTCAAAGAAAGTAAAGCTTGATTTAACACCATTTTAAATTGTGACATTTATGGCCACTGTGTTTCCATGACAGTTGATTTTAGTTTTCACCAAAGAGTCAAACTAAATTCTGCAAATTTGTTCCCAGAAAAAATTATTTTTTTTTAAATCCTACGTTTGAAAGTAATTTTAAAAGGAACTTGGTTTATCTGTTTAATAAAGTAGCAGTGGCCTTTAACAGCAAGGCATAAAGATAACAAAAGCATATGTAAAGCTCAGCTATGTGTTATTGGAGAAATTGTCATTTGAAATGGAATGAGTTAATTAATTGGAGTATTTAAGACACTGCCGTTACTTAGCTCAATATGTCTATAATTGCACGATCCTGCAACTGCCTTTGGCTTTCAACAAAATCTTCATTCTTATTAAATTGCAACTTCTTTTCAGAATTCTCATAATATTTTCTGATAGTCATTTCATTGTTGACTATGTTGAAATATTCGTGTTTCTATCATATTAATTATATATATTTTTCTTTTTACAGGCAGTTCTTCTTTTCTGGATGGGTATCATCATCAACCCCTCAAGGTAAATTCAGATTATGAGGGAGGTTTTGTTATTGCATGCTGGGGAAAAGGGTGATCTTGCCCCAAATAATCCAGAAATATTTATTTATGATACTGCTTAAACCTTCAGTGGCTCCTTCCCTTTTGTACTTCCTATGCAACTTTGAACTTGTCTCATTTCTAACTTTACCCAGTACTGGTCATCAACCTGAATATTTCCAGCAGTTTCTGTTCTAATTCCCCAAGAAATGATATACAGATTTTTTTTTTTTTCTGGAGCTCAATTTTTTTTTAAATCAAACCAATTCATTACATAAAATGGAAAATATTAATTAGACATTAAATATCTTCAATTAAATTTTTCTTTTTTCACTTATATAACATGAACCCCAATCTAATACTGAGTTGATAGGTATTCGGAGTTAATCAGTGGTACTGGTATTGACTGTGAATTGCAGAAGAGAGACTCACCATTGGTCAGGGTCAACAAAGGGTACAACGTCCTAGCTGTTTACATGTCCATACGCAAGCCAGGGATGCGCAATTATGGAGAGCACGCTGTTGCCCATGCTGTGGGCTCCCCCTCTCTACGCAGCTGATGAATCCAAAGGAACCACAGAGATGGATACAGTTTGGCACCAGAGGTACTGCAGGGGCTATCAGTCAACATTGAACTTAATGTAGGACTTCCTTAACAACTCCAGCTCCACGTTTTTCCTCTGGGTTCACTCTTGAAGCCTTCCCCATGAGTGGGTATAGCTGCAAGACAGCAATTTGAGATCAGTGTTTTCCTTCTCGGTGAGTTGCCAAATGTGGCTGAGGTTCTCCATCTGCCCAGAGCTACTGGTTTTAAGGTGCCAGTAACCTGCCTTTGCCCCACCTCCTGTCAGTAGAAACAGTTCCATCGGGCTTATTGGCTAAGCCGTACATGAAAGCCAGGAGCTGGACTTGGTTATCATCAGAGGCTACATGAGACACACACCACTGGGAACATTAAGTAGGTAGTAGGAGCTCATTCTCACTAACCCCGCCCACCACACTCATCTGCTATGACAACCTAAAGGAACCATTGAGAAAAAGATTTTGCATTAATGTAGTCTTCCATGTTCTTAGTCTAGCAGTAGGTATGTGGAAGTCAACATGCTTCTAAATATGTTTACAACAATGTTGTCTTGTAAGCGAATACTGTAGTCAGTTTACACATGGATTGAACTGATGAATAACGATTAAAGTAATGCCCCATTTGAAGTATAATGTTCAATTCTAGGTATGCACTATCCTAATCAGAGCTTTGCATTATTCTTTAGTATTCATGTTATTTTAGCTTGATGACTGTCCAAATGTTGCTGCATTGTTCAGAGGACACCCTTAATTTAAGAAGCTGAAAAATGTCCATATAGACTGGTAATAGCTCATATTTGTATTGCCTACTTGAGGGGCTGCAAGTTTCCACCACAGTAGGAAATGATTTGGAATTTAGAGAAGTCATCTGGCATCAGGACATGGCAGTGAGAGTCTTCAGGAGATTTTTCCAAGCCCAGCCACCTTTAGCTGTTTAATCAATGATCTTCTAGATGTGAGAAGTGGAGATGCTCACTAATGAAAATATATTCTTCATTTCCTCAGCCCACACTCATATGCAGCCAGACTTGAACATTTAAGTTTGCACAACCAAATGTCAAGTACAATTTGTATGCACAAACAATCAGCATGACTAATGAGAGTGTTTAACCACCACTATAAGGGTCGGATTACACCTGAACTTGAGAGAGACCCTTGTCCTTGCAGCAGATTTGTGAAAGCTTGTTAGGAAGGGTTTAAACTAGGTTAGCAGGGGATAGAAACCAGATGTAGAGGCAGTTGGTGTAAAGACAGATGCAAAGCATAGTAAGACTTTAAGGAAGGATGGGCAGTGGATAGGGTATAAATGCAGTCAGTTGGCTCAGTTGAAATGTGTTTAATATGAGAAGTATCAGCAATAAGGGTGATGAACTAAGCATGGATCAGGACATGGAATTGTACTTTGGCCATTACAGAGCCTTGGCTGTCACAAAGGCAGGGATGGCTGCTGGCTGTTCTGGGATTTCGATGTTTTAAAAGGACAGGGAGGGAGCTAAGAGGTGAGAGATTGCTAATCAAGAATAATCAAGAGGTATTGCTAATCAAGAATAGTACAACAGCTGCAGAAAGAGAGGATATCATTGAGGCATCATCTAAGTCATGTGGGTGAAAGACAAATGGGAAGGAAGCAATCACTCTTGGAAATATTCTGTAGGCCTCCTGATATCAACAGAGACACCGAGGAGAAAACTAATGGAGAGGATCTATGAGCATCTGGGGGTACATAGTCTGATTAAGCATGGTAGCAGGGCGTGTTGTGTCACATGAGTCTTATTGACTTATCAAGGAAGTGACAAAACCAATTAATGAAGGTAGATATGTAGATGGATTTTAGTAAAGCGTTCAATGAGGTTCCCCATTGTAGGCTGATTCAGAAAATCAGGAGGTGTGGAATCCAGAGAAACTTAGCTACATGGATTCGGAATTATCTTGTCCGCAGAAGGTAGAGGGTGATAGTAGATTAAACTTATTCTACCTGGAGGTTCATGGGGTTAGTAAGTTTGCAGATTAGTGATCTATGGATAGTGTAGAAGTTTGTCGAAGATTACTCTGCATTGGCTTGCTGTATCCTTTTAAATTGATTTTAAAGCTCTTAATGGTATGGGAATCGTATCACAGAATCGTTTTTGTTTTAGAATCCTGCTCAAGCTCTTTGGTCTTTCTCCACCAGTGTCTTAAATTTAAACAATCACGCTCAAAAGATAATTGGCAGGTTGGCTTTTTTGTACTACACTCCTAAACTGTGGAATTCAATAGCTAAAACTATGCAAGCTCAGTTGACGCATGAATGCCAGCTCAAAACCTATTTACTTACTTTTAACTAACATCTTTTTATCTTATGTTTTCATGTTTATTTTTAATTTTAATTTATATTTTCTTTTTTTTAATTTTCACGTTTGCACTTTATGCCATTGTAAAGCACTTTGAACTAAATTGTCAGTCTGAAAGGTGCTGTATAAGTTGTTATTATTAAAGGGATGTTGATGGGATACAGAGCTAGGCTGAGAAGTGGCAGAAGGAGTGATAAATGTGAGTGATACACTGGAGAGACAAGATTGAAGGCAGAGTACAAGGATAATGATAGGATTCTTTGCAGTTTGGAAGAACAAAGGGATCTTGGGTCCATGTCCATAGATTCCATCAAAGTTGATAGAGTGGTTAAGGCATATGGTATGTTGGCCTTCATTAGTAGGGAATTGAGTTCAAGAGCCAAAAGATAATGTTACAGATTTATAGAATACTAGTTAGACCACTTTTGGAATATTGTGTTCAGTTTAGGTCACCTCATTATAGGAAGAATATTCACAGAGGATGCAGAGGAGATTTACCAGGATGCGGCCTGGATTAGAGAACGTCTTAAAGGAAAGGCTCGGCAAGCTGTGGGCTTTTTGTCTGTGGAAAAGAGGAGGATGAGAGGCCTCTTGATAGAGTGTGATAGGAGGCATAGAGTGGACAGGTAGCATCTTTTCCCCAAGGAAGTATTGGCTAATACAAGAGGACGTACTTTTAAGGTGATAGGTGGAATATTTATGGGAGTTGTTCAAGGTAGGTTTTTTTTTACACAGAGTTGTAAGTGCCAGAGGTGATGATAGGGGCAGATACATTAGGGGCATTTAAGAAGATATAATGGAGCGTAATGTGTGAGGGAAGGGTTAGATTGATTTTAGAGTAGGTTAAAAGGACATTCTGTATGTGTTCCACCACATTACCATTACCTCTTTCTCAACTATCCAGAAGCTGTCTTTGACACTTAACAGTACAAGCCACTTAAACACTATCTACAAGAGCAATTCAGAAATGCGGTTTCCTTCCTGACTTCCTAAAGTCTTTTCTGTATCTACAGGAGTTTGAATGAATACTGTTCAACATGGATTTGTGCATGGAAGGTCATGTTTGACAAATCTTATTGAATTTTTGGAAGAGGTTACTAGGAGAGTTGATGAGGGTAAGGCAGTGGATGTTGTCTATATGGACTTCAGTAAGGCCTTTGACAGGGTTCCACACGGAAGATTAGTTAGGAAGGTTCAATCGTAGGTATTAATATTGAAATAGTAAAATGGATTCAACAGTGGCTGGATGGGAGATGCCAGAGAGCAGTGGTGGATAACTTTGTCAGGTTGGAGGCCGGTGACTAGTGCTGTGCCTCAGGGATTTGTACTGGGTCCAGTGTTGTTTATCATATACATTAATGATCTGGATGATGGGGTGGTAAATTGGATTAGTAAGTATGCAGATGATACTAAGATAGGTGGCGTTGTGGATAATGAATTAGGTTTTCAAAGCTTGCAGAGAGATTTAGGCTAGTTAGAAGAGTGGGCTGAAAGATGGCAGATGGAGTTCAATGCTGATAAGTGTGAGATGCTACATTTTGGTATGAATAATCAAAATAGGACATGCATGGTAAATGGTAGGGCATTGAGGAATGCAGTAGAACAGTGATCTAGGGATAATGGCGCATCGTTCCCTGAAGGTGGAATCTCATGTGGGTAGGGTGGTGAAGAAAGCTTTTGGTATGCTGGCCTTTATAAATCAGAGCATTGAGTATAGGAGTTGGGATGTAATGTTAAAATTGTACAAGGCATTGGTGAGGCCAAATTTGGAGTATTGTGTACAGTTCTGGTCACTGAATTATAGGAAAGATGTCAACAAAATAGAGAGAGTACAGAGGAGATTTACTAGAATGTTACCTGGGTTTCAGCACCTAAGTTACAGAGAAAGGTTGAACAAGTTAGGTCTTTATTCTTTGGAGTGTAGAAGGTTGAGGGGGGACTTGATAGAGGTATTTAAAATTATGAAGGGCATAGATAGAGTTGACGTGGGTAGGCTTTTTCCATTGAGAATAGGGGAGATTCAAATAAGAGAACATGAGTTGAGAGTTAAGGGGCAAAAGTTCACGAGGGGGAACTTCTTTACTCAGAGAGTGGTAGTGTGTGTAACGAGCCTCCAGTAGAGACAGGTTTGATGCTGTCGTTTTAAAAAAAAATTGGATAGTATATGGACAGGAAAGGAATGGAGGGTTATGGGCTGAGTGCAGGTCGGTGGGACTAGGTGAGAGTAAGCGTTCAGCACGGACTAGAAGGGCAGAGATGGCCTGTTTCCATGCTGTAGTTGTTATATGGTTATAGTAAAGAGTGGAGCTCTAATACAATTTAGGCACAACACTGTTCAGGAAAATGTAGTCCATTTGTTTGGCATCCATGTACCATTCTAGGCATTCATTCTCCCCACTGTGGTTGCATCTGCAAGACTCTCTACCGCAACATGACAAGGCTTCTTCAGCACCATTCACCAGTGCACTGCCACGCTGAGGAGTGTATTCAAAGCTGGCTTTGCCATTGAAGCCCACTTCCTGCAGCCCATGTTTAATCTGGCAGGGTTAGAGAAGACACAACTCCCACTGGAGTTGGTGGGTGATACCACTTAGAGATTTGCCTTGCTGTAGACTGTCATTGGTTTATGCTCACTTTAACATTAGTGGTTTGAATGATGAGGGACCACATTAAGCCATTGCTTTTTCACTTTCCCCAGTAGGAGTGCTTTCCCCAAACTCTGTCAGTGCCAGGTAATGCTTTTACATTTGATGAACTTGCACTAATTAAGCAAAACTCTCATATTAATGAGTCTTTAAAAATACTTAGACTAGGTCAAGAATGGAACATTTATCACTATTAATTTGAAAATAGTAATTTCAGATACCATCTTTTCTGGGTGGGTGCTGGGTGTTGCAACTTTTCCCAATCTCCTTGAGGTGATGGTACCAAACTTTCAAATCAGATAAGGAGTTCAGATCTGACCAAGGAATGTTTTAAATTAACTTGTGGCTGGAACCACACAGCAGCTGTGAAAGGTCCCAGATCATTATAAGCTGCTTTATCTTTGCACTTCTTAGAAGGAACCCTGCTAATTTGTACTGCATGTGACTGCATTTCTGTGGCAAGTATTGAATCTTCTGCTCATCAAATACTTAAATTTCCTAGAATTATCCATTATCTAACACACCTATTCCTACTCTGGCTTCTTATTATCCCAGAGGTAGGTGATACCATTTTCCAGAGAGTGAGGAGCAACCAGAGACCATCTGTGGTGGGACATTTATATTAAAATATAGCAAATGAAAGTTTAAACTTTGATTGTATCAATCAGTGTTACTGAGTCTATAGTAAAGTTATCCCTGTGGATAACCCAACAGGCCCAGCCTTCGGCCTTTCAGAAATTATTTTCATAATTATCAGTGAGATATGGTAACTGTGTAGCAATAACTTTGATTGTTGGTTAAGTTACAGTCCTGAGCTGCTGTAAACTGGCAGTGGTGTGTTGAGCAGTTTGCTTTAGTTTATATTTCAAAACAGTATATGCCACTCCTTGGGCTACTTTACAGTCTATCCAGATTGCTCTGTTTTTGGTTAGCTTACTAATGAGTTTGGCGTAAGTTCCACACTGAAGATAACATCATCAAATTTTCAAGAAATGCGCATTCATTATAAATACTGTCTCAGAGGTGAAATCTTTGATTTAACTCACTTGGTATGCAGTAACACTATGATCATAAGCAAAATGTATTTTAGTGTTGAACTTGGCCAGAAGGAAAAGGAGATGCTGCTTTTTGTTTCCAAACATACTAGTTGTGTAAGCTTAAGTTAGCGAAAGATTTAAAAGTCTTGTCTGGCTATTGAAAATTTTGAGTGATTATTGAATCTTTCACTTTTTGAAATGTATGGAATAAGCTATTGTAGATAAGACTGTTTAAGACTGTAATAAAGGAGAACTTCTGGGTGGTGAGGATTTCATGAGCTCAGTATGGGAGCTAGGGTGCACTTTGGTGACGCTGACCGTGGGAAGAATGAGAATATTTAAACAATTCATGATCAGGTCAGAGAAATGTCTCACACTGCTGCAGTTCTTCCAGCGATGGTACTCACTCAGTGTTGGATAGAAGTACAAGGTTTCTGATGTTCAGGATGGGGCGTGACTTGAACAGAACACAAAAATACAACTGCAGATGCTGTGGATCAAAGAATACGTACACAACGCTGGAAGAACTCAGCAGGTCAGGCAGCATCCATGAGAAAAGAGTAGCCAACGTTCCTGATGACGTGACTTGAACAGAACCTGCAAGTGCTTATATTCCCAATATTTGCTAATCTTGTCCTTATTGATGACGGAGGTCAGGGTTAGTAAGCTGCTGTCATAGTAGCCAAGACAAGTAACTGTACTAAATTTTGAAGAGAGTGTACTCTGGAGCCGTGGTGTAAGTTTGATAGATGAGATTGCAATTAAGCAAGCTCTTTTGTCCAAGATACTGTTGACCTTCTCAGGTTGATGAATCCAGGTAGATGAATTAAAAATGAAATCACTTCACTGATCATAAAGGACACCAAAAGAGGCAGCAGAAACTTTATGGATAGAATTAATATTTCACAAAGAAACCATGATCTCACTGAGAACTATATGGGAATGGAATCGCAAAATTAGTTAACGGAGAGTTTAGGTAAGCACTCTAAAGTAGTTGATATAAGAAATATAGTGGAGTTCTTGAATGTTTTCAGGATACTGACTACTATTTCGTGGCTTTAGTCTCCTGGATGCATGAAAATCCTAGTTGTTCGTGTTTAACCTGTGTTTGTCACGAATCTTGCTGATGTTTTTTACAGATCCAAACTATCATTTCCACTAGTTGTATTACATTAAAAATGAGAGCCAGGCTTTGAGTAGTGGAGTTAGGAAGCACAAGTGCAAGCGGTGATGAATAATTGTTGGTCTTTTCTGCAAGCAGCACTTAAAGTTAGTGCAATTGCTGAATTTAAATTACGAAATTGATATCTATCGAGAGCAATATGGGATAAAGATAGGTTTGTGGTGATGCATCACAAATCAACTGTGTTGGGAAGCTGTGTGAAAAGGGCTTCTGGGACTAAATAGGCTTGTACTTTTTCTTGTGTGATATTTTGCAGAACTTCATCACACTTAAAAGCACTTTTTATTACATACCAACAGCCTTGTTGTCAAATCTCCTTTACAGAAATGTATCTGAAACTTTTCTGAACTTGGTTAACCATCGTTCCGTGATTCTAGGTATTTTCCAGTTTAGGATATGTACTGGATTCTGGTGAATGGGGACCTCTATTAATGGGGGCAGCTGCTTATTTGGGACAACTCTTAAAGAACAAAACTAATTGAGAAAATAGCCAGGATTCCCTTTGTTCATTTGGGGCACTATGCTGCCTAATTGGGGCAGGAGACTATTACTGAACTGTTTTGAACTAGCGTCAGTCATATATGCTTGTGTGGTTATTAAACACTGTACCATTGCTCAGAGCAAACTGTTTTTAAATAGCTTCAATTGCCTGTGTTTCTATTCAAAAAGCAGTAATTATTATCACTGACAGTTGGCAAGAAATAAACAGTATGACAACTCAGAACTGTTTTGCTCACTATGGTTAAGCATTCAGGTATCAAAATGCAGAATCAGCGAAGAGTGAAAATGAAATGACTTCACTGCTTCAACAAACTAGGAACTGCAAAGAATATGGAGGCAGTGACACTCACCTTGAAAGTTACCTTTGGTCCTCACTGGACGCTCAGCTCTCGTCTGTGGCTCCAAGTAGCTATTTACATGCAGCAGTGGCTATACACCAGTACACCACTTCGACTTTGGGCTAAACCAGGTGAGGGTAGCTGGTGGCTCTCATACCCCAGTGAGATAGGGATGTGCCTAACCCAGCATGTGAAGTCTGCTTCAGCAGATGAGATCTACAGTGAGATCCAATGGCCAGGAAGGCGGTCCTGCAATGGAGAGCAAAGGGCTTGACAAGGCACTGAAGCAGTCATGGTCATCCACTGCAACCAGAGAAGACCCCAGTTCTGACATCTACTCATACCACTGGGCTCTAGACTTCAGAGGTTGAGAGAGTGGAACTGCCCCAGTGCAAAGGCTTTTCCACTTTAAAAACTCTCCCATGCGTGTTTCCGGCCATTGTGAGATATGGCAGGCAACCACCAGTAGTATTGGTAGTCTTCTAATTTGTATTTAAGGTGTTTCTTCTTTATGTTACTGCATATGTTAATCAAAATGGCTTCTTGGTTATGTTAAATGCTGAGAAGGCTCTCTTGCTGTCGTTTGTTTGGGTTATTCTATTGATAAGAGAGCGAGTGAACCAATGAGTATCCATGTTATTCTTTTGGGGTGATATGCTGTCTCATATGGCTGGGAAACGGGTTTTGGCGGGGAGTCGGAGGGGAGATCGAGAGGAGGACAGACGTGTGGGAGTGCTCTGGTCGATCACTTCGGGTGGTCCCGAGCTACGAGTCGTGGGGTCGGAGTGGATCACAGGGGAAGAAGGAAGGTCCCGAGCTCGAACCGTGTGTGCACGAAGAAACTGAACTTTGATAAGTCTGGCGCCTTTTTTGTTTCCATTCATTCCTTTTTGTATTGTATCTCTATTAATCTCAGAGACCAAGTAAGATTTATGAAGTGTAATTTGTAAAATGTACATTGTGTGCTGGCTGATGATTGATGTTTGAGGCTGGATCAGGTGGCATTGCACAGCAACCGACACAACCATGAGACAAGGCTGGGCGGGGGAACGGGGTCTCCCCTAGATACGTACGACCCAGTATAGCTGAGCATAACATTTGTGGGGGCTGACGTCCGGGATTGAATTTTTGATAAGCTGTGTAAATCGCTACGTTAAGTAGTGCGGAGATGGGTCAAGATAAGATTGTAAACTGGTGTGAGTTAGAGGACATACCGGTGCGTGTTAAGCGGGGTGGCTTTCTGCATTTCGGGAGATGCGTTAATGCGGGGGCTGAGTTTGGTCAAAGATATGGGGCAAGTAGAACGGTAGCTAGAAGGTGCAGTAAAGAAGTGGAGTCTAGTTGGGTGTTGGTTTGTACAAGTGCTGACGTCATGACGTTGGAACTGGGGCCTGCACACCCTCCTAGAGGAAGAAAGTGAGGAAAAACCATAGGAGGAGCTAGATGAGACCCCGGGGGGGGGGGGGGTGCCAGTAACCAGTAGGAGGTGGTCAGTGGGAAGGCTTGGCCAGGCCCCCCCCCCCACCCCCAACTAGAGGTGAGACCTCTGAGCTAGCAGCCATCATTACTTCCCTGGTGAGAAGGGCCGAGGGGCCATGGCCGAAGCTGACAATTTTCTCAGGAGCCAAGCCTACCCCGGGAGAGGACGACGACTACGAGACCTGGATCGAAAATACGTCCCTGTTGTTAGAGGCATGGCCAGGCTCGGATAAGAAAAAGAGGCAGCGATTGGTGGAAAGTTTGAGGGGCGGGGTGGCCGGAGTCATCCACAGCTGAAAGCTTAATAGCCCTCGGCTTCACTGGCACAGTATTTAGAAGCTTTGGAGGGAGCGTTTGGAATGTCAGGGGATCCCTGGGAGCCTTTAGTGGAGTTTCACCACATGGGGCAGGGTACAGGGGAAAAGCTCTCAGAATACGTATTTCGGCTGGAGAGAATGCTTACTGGTTTGCGGCGTCAGGGGGTAGTGAAGGCGGACGAAGTGGCGAGGCTGAGGATGTCAGATATTTAGTGGTTCCCTGGAGGAGGACGAGGTGGTGTGGAGTCTCCAACAGTCCTATAAAAAGAGCTTCCCTCCATCATTCGGGCAGCTGATTAGAGAAGTGTGGGAGGAAGAGAGCGCATTGGGCCGGAAAAGGGGTCGGGCCACCAGGGGCAATCTTCAGCAGTACAGGAAGTGGTGGCCAGGTTGGACCGAGAAACCCAAGGGTCCCAGGGGAGTAGGGACCCCCCTCCCCCCCCATTTGAGGGGATGGACAGGGAGAGTACCCCTTTCGAGGGATGAACTACACAGTGGGCTGGGAGTGGTGGGTGTCCCGGGAGAAGAGGGGTGGCGGGTAGAGTGTGCTATAACTGTGGGAAAGAGGGGCATTTCCTGCGAGAATGTGAGCGGCCAGGGTGTGCTACAGTTGTGGGGAAGAGGGACACTTTCGGAGGGGTTGTGAGAGACAAGGCACCCTGCGGAGGGCAAGCCCCAGGTGACTAAGAAGGGAGAGGTGTCGGGAAATTTAGGAGAGGCTCAGTGAGGGAACAGACTGGAGTCTCTGGAGGAACACGTTCCTAGAAATCAGCCAGGGGACCACCGGAAGCCCAAGCCTTTATTCCGGCTGGGCTGGTGGGACCCTGTTCCAGCGTGTGCCTACGGATAGAGGGAGTTTACGCAAAAGCCATCCTCAACACAGGAGCGCAGGTTACCTAATTGTACCGGTCGTTCTACAACAAATATCTAAAGCACTTGCCAGTAACCCCATTTGACGCACTGGAGATTTGGGGTATAAGTGATGGTGATTATCCATACGATACCTGTCAGTGAGATTGGAGTTCTCGGAGGGCGATGTGAGAGTGTCTGAAGCTATTGAGACGTGGGTGTTGGTTTGTCCGGACCCGGTGGAAATAGGTGGCGCTGCCCTTCTGGTGGGGACTAACTCCTCTCTTGTGCGACGGCTCCTAGGAGCCTGAAAGGAAAAGGCAGGGGAGTACTTTCTGGAGACCCTCTTGGTACACCCAGTGTTTCGAGCAGTGTTTGAAGAAGTTTTTCAAGAAGTGTTTCAAGGGCTGGATCCTGAGTGCAAACGAGGGATGGTGCGGTGTACTCAGGCGAAGCCTCAAGTGATATGGCCAGGGAAGGTGGCACTAGTGATGGAGACCCCCAGATTCCCTGGAGTGCCGGCAGGCGAGGCCCTATTAGTAGACGCCCCAGTTCCCGGCTGGGGTACTGGTGAGACCTGAATTGCAGAGGCCCTCAGTTCTACAGGCATGCCAGATGGGGGTGATTGTAAGGAACGCAACGGAGAGAGAGATCACTTTTAAGCGCGGGATGCCTCTTGCGCACTTGTTCCTGGTGACGGTGTTGTCTAGCGCTCCCGTGAGGCCCACTGGAGGAAAACTATTGGAGAACTGGGGGCAGCTGACCGAGGAGGCCTTTAATTTTGAGGACTCCCTCGTACCGCCGGAGTATAAGAGCAGGCTGGTGGAGAAGATGCTGAAGCTGGGGGATGTCTTCTCAGGGCCAGTTTGATGTGGGCTGTTCCAAGAGCACTTGTCACACTATCCGGGTGACACACGACACCCCGTTTAGAGAAGGGTCATGGCGGTTGGCTGCAGCAGATGTGGAAGATGTGCGGCAGCAGTTGAAGGATGCAGGGATTATCGAGGAGTCCCAGAGCCCCTATGCATCCTCCATAATCGTGGCTAGGAAGAAAAACGGGAAGGTACGCACGTGCGTGGACTATAGGACTCTGAACGCACTGTCCTCGATCAGTATACGGTCCTGAGGGTTGAAGACGCATTGGCCTGTCTGAGCGGTGTGAGGTGGTTTACTGTTTTGGATTTGCGGGGTGGGTATAACCAGATTCCGATGAGTGAAGCCGATAAAGAAAAGACGGCCTTTATCTTTCAGTTCAAATGAATGCCCCAAGGCATATCGGGTGCCCCAGCCACCTACCAGAGGCTCATGGAGAGGACTGTGGTGGTTATGAACGTTCTCAAGGTGCTGGTGTATCTGGATGATCTGATAGTGTTTGGATCTACTTTGGAGGAACATGAGGAGCGGATGCTGAAGGTGTTAAGCCAGCTGAAACTTTCCCTGGACAAACGCCAGTTCTGTAAGCCGTCAATCGGCTATGTCGGCCACATAATTTCGCAAGAAAGAGTGGCTACTGATCCGGCTAAGATAGACGCAGTGACCACCTGGCCGAGACCCCAGAAGGTGAGCGCCCTACACTCGTTTTGGGGGTTCTGTGGGTATTACCAGTGATTTGTGAAAGGATACACTAAAATGAGTCACCCGTTGAACCAACTATTGTGTGGCTATCCACCTGTGGGGAAGAAAAGGAAGGGGGACCAAGGGCGGGAAGCAGGAGGGCACTAAACCCGGCGGAGCCTTTTGGATCGAGATGGGATGCTTAATGTGAGGAGGTGTTCCAATCTCTGAAAAGGGTGCTGACACAGGCCCCGGTGTTGGCTTTTGCTGATCCCCGGAAGCCATATGTGCCGCACACTGATACCAGCCGAGAGGGTCTAGGGGTTGTCCTGTACCAGGAACAGAGCAACGAATTGAGGATGGTGGCATTTGTCAGCCGAAGTTTGTCGCCATCTGGAGAAACTAACCCACTCACAAGTTGGAGTTCCTGGCGCTGAAATGGGCGGTGGTGGACAAGTTGAGCGACTATCTATATGGGGCCAAGTTTGAGGTGAGAACAGATAACAATCCTCTCACTTATATTCTGACCTCGGCAAAACTGGTCGCTACTGAGCATCGGTGGTTAGCGGCCTTGTCTGTCTATGAATTCAGCCTGAAGTACCAGCCGAGAAGTCGGAACATCGATGCAGATGCTTTATCTCATTGGACACATGAGGGGTCGGGCACGGATGAGGAGTTGGGGAGTGTCCCTGCCCCGGGAGTGAAGGCCATGTGTCACTTTACGAGTGACGCTGAAGCAGGAGTTCCAATGGGGCCGGATTGTGCAGTGGATCGATTGGGGGCTGATGAAGACGCACTACCCGCTGTGTACTGTAATTTGACTTCTTTGAGGAACAGACAGCTGCCAGAGGTGAGCCTCCAGGAAGTGGGGGTGGCTCAGCGTGACGACCCGAGCATTGGCACTATCTGGTACACGGTCAGAAAGGGGGATATGGCCCAGGTAGAGAAGGCAAAGCACGCCTCCGTGTCCTTACTACTGAAGAAGTGGCCTCGGTTAAAGTTGAAGAACCAAGTCTTGTACTGGGTCATGTTGCCCCCAGACCACTGCCAGCGTTGGCAGCTGGTCATGCCTGAGAAATAGGAAGACTGTGCTCCAGGCACTGCATGATGATTCCGTGCACTTGGGGGTGGAAAAGACCTATGGATTACTCGAGGACCTGTTTTACTGGCCCCGGATGAGGGGAGAGGTTGAAGAATATTGTAAGAAGTGCAGTCATTGCATCAGGAGGAAGACCCTGCCTGCACAGGCAGCTCCTTTGTCACACTTGCAGAGTGTGGGACCCATGGACCTGGTGTGTATGGATTTCCTGCCTGTTGAGCCTGACACCAGCAACACCGTGAATGTCTTAGTCATCATGGATCATTACACTCGATATGCTCAGGCATTTCCCCACTAAGGACCAGAAAGCAACTACGGTGGCATAGGTGTTCTGGGCGAAGTACTTTGTTCATTATGGCCTCCCCAGGCGAATCCATAGTGATCAGGGGCGGGACTTTGAGAGCCAGCTTATCCATGAATTACTGGGTATGCTTGGGGTTCAGAAATCCAGGAACACCCCCTATCACCCGCAGGGTGAGCCTCAGCCCGAGAGATTTAACTAGACATGGTTGGATATGCTCGGGACACTGGAGATTGGCCAGAAAAGTAAGTGGAGTCAGCACATCGGGCATTTGGTTCACTGTTACCATTGTACTCGCAATGACGCTATCGGGCACTCACCTTATTATCTGACGTTCGGGTGGAAAACGAGGTTGCTCATTGACGTGTTTTGGGACCGAGGCGGGTGAATTACCTTCGAAGCTATATCTGAAGTATGTGTCCGATATGTGGAGAGAGTTGAAAAGGATGTACGAGTTGGCTGAGGCGGCGGCCACCAAGCAGAATCAGAGGAATAAGAGGAGATATGATCAGAAAGTGAAGTTCACTCAACTATTGCCAGGTGACCGGGTCCTTATACGGAATTTAGGACTACCGGTAAGCACAAGTTGGCAGATCAATGGGCGGCCACCCCCTATGTGGTAGAGAGCCAGGTGCCGAATCTACCTCTTCACCAGGTGAGACCCAAGGATGGGAAGGGCCTGTCAAGGTACTCCATCGGAACCACCTGTTGCCCCAGGTCAAGAAGTGCAGGTGGATCAAGAGTCCAAGTGGGAGGTTACGCCTAGTACGAGGACTCAGCAAGGGCACAGGGCAAGGGAAGAGCCCGCTGCGAAAGAGACGGGACCGGTCCTCACCTTGGAAAGGGATACTGCTTCGGAAGACAACAATTCAGATGTGTGGCACCTGTTTCCGTTCGCTAATACCCCAGTAGCAGAAGAAGAGGCTCCTGGCCTTTCCCCCACTGAGTTAGGTGAGAGGAGGGAGGGTGTTGAGGGGCAGACTGAGATAGAGCCAGCATTGGGGGAAAGAGGGTGGAACCCGAACACAAGACAGAGGGCAGATGACAAGGGATCCCAGTGAGGGAGAGGGTGAGGGTCCGACAGGTAGACCCAGGGTGTCCCCAGTAGTGTCTCACCAGGAGGGTCGGCAGAGGAGGTATGGAGGTTTCAGAGAAGTAGGCAGCCCCCCAGAGTGGTTGACCTATGCAGCGCCGGGAGAACCGAGTGTGATCTCTACCGCCTTGGGAAGTTATGTCACTGCTTTATGCACCTGGGTTGGGTTTTGTGTCTTGCAAGGAGCATTGGGGAACTCTGTTAACAAAATTAACCAACCACTTTTGTTGGTGGAGGGAGAGTGTAAGGGGCTTCTTCTTTATGTAACTGCATATGTTAATCAAAATGTCGTCTTTGTTATGTTAATCTTTTATGTTACTGCGTATGTTAATTAAAATGGCTTCTTGGTTATGTTAAATGCAGAGAAGGCCCTCTTGCTGCCATTTGTTTGGGTTATCCTTTTGATAAGAGAGCGAGTGAACCAATAAGTATCCATGTTATTCTTTTGGGGTGATATGCTGTCTCATATGGCTGGGAAACGGGTTTTGGCGGGGAGTCGGAGGGGAGATCGAGAGGAAGACAGACGTGCTGGGAGTGCTCTGGTCGATCACTTCGGGTGGTCCCGAGCTACGAGTCGTGGGGTCGGAGCGGATCACAGGGGAAGAAGGAAGGTCCCGAGCTCGAACTGTGTGTGCACGAAGAAACTGAACTTTGATAAGTCTGGCGCCTTTTTTGTTTCCATTCATTCCTTTTTGTATTGTATCTCTATTAATCTCAGAGACCAAGTAAGATTTATGAAGTGTAATTTGTAAAATGTACATTGTGTGCTGGCTGATGATTGATGTTTGAGGCTGGATCAGGTGGCATTGCACAGCAACCGACACAACCATGAGACAAGGCTGGGCGGGGGAACGGGGTCTCCCCAAGATACGTACGACCCAATATAGCTGAGTGTTACATGTATTTTGCTTAAATACATAATTTGTTACCCCGTTAAATGGTAGTTTGCCCTTTTTTTAATACCCTTTTAGCTATTTCCATGAAACTTCCATTAATTGGGCAAAAAAAGTACTAGTCCATTGTATTCCAATTAACCAGAATCCACTGGACTTCATTCACCATTATTTTTGTCCTCGCAGCTTGATGTGTCTGTTAATTTGGTGCCATTAGTTAATGTCATTCCTGTTCCGGAGTTAAAATAAATCAATTAATTTAAATGGGAAACAGATTTTCCAGCATATGTCTGAATGGCATACCGTAACACCTTCAGCTAATTTAAACAGGGAGACATTTTCCTTCGTGACTTGATTTCTATCCCTAATGATTCTTTAGGTGAAATATGCCAGTCCCTTAACTGATTAACCAGCCACTTTTCCATATTAAGCTCCAATTCAAAGAAGCAAGTGTTACAGAATCTGGTTGGAGAGGGAAATTTTTATATACATCACTGAGAATAGCTGAATTATGGCTGTGGAGGCTCCGTGAATGTCTCTAATTCTCAATAATGACAGAGTCCTACACACTTGAAACCACAGTCTTGCGTCTTCAGCCAGAAATATTGAATGGATAATCTATTTTGACTTACTCCTGTCATCCACCGTCCAAGATATCAGTTGTCAGCCAATTTGATTAATTTTACATGTGATAAAGGACGAATGTTCCTGATAAAGCCCATAAACTAAGAATCAAACATGAGGAAATCTGCAGATGCTGGTAATTCAAGCAACACACACAAAATGCTGGTGGAACACAGCAGGCCAGGCAGCATCCAAAGGAAGAATGTTTTGTGATAAGTGTTAGCTAGGATGTCATGAACTCTTAGCTTCTCATCAGTATAAGGCCATGGATCTTTTATAACCACAAAAGAGTACATTTACTTTTAGTTGAGTAACTCATTTGAAATACTGCACTTTCACAAGTCCTCAGCAGTCCCTCAGTACTACATCTATTTGGCTGCCCTATGAAAGTCTAGAGCTGTGGACCGGTACCATTTAACCAAAGGGCCTGTGGACCCCAGATTGGGAACCCCTGGTCTAGAGAAACTGAGGAAAGTTAATGTTGGGGAATCGGCTCGTGGGAAATTTTACTGAAGTTTTCTGCATTTTTAGAGCAGATGTATATAGAAGAGTATGGTGATGAACACATTTTAGAGGATTGGGTGAATATTTGACTGAAGAAGCAGATGTGTGCAAGAGGTAGAGCAGTATGGAACACTAATTATGGATCAGCTTGGATTCTGGTACAGTGTCTTCACAGATTTTTTAAAAAATAAGAGAAGCACATTTAAACAAGCATATATAAAATGTCAGTAAAAGAGTGAATGGCAGTGGACAGTAAGGCTAGCAGAAAAGAGCAGACTTTATGTTCATCCCCTGTGTGCTTTCCAGTGAGACATGAAACTGTATACTTAAAAGCAATTTTTTCTGCATGGGGGTTGATGAAAATTATGTTTTATGAAAGAGTCAGTAGGAATTTTTTCATGTTTCTCATGACAAGCAAACAAATTCAGATTGGTAGAAACCTACAACCAAAGAAAAATCATAGTTTTGTTTCTTTCATCCTCAGGTGAGTAATATCTGGTTGTGCACATAATACTGCCTTAGTGAGCTGCTGTGTTTTCAATAGACACTAGTTTCATTTTTTTTACATAGTTAAAACTTTCCGTATGTGCACTGGTTCTCAGCTCAAATAAAGAAGTTCTTTAAGTCCCTAACGTGAATGCAGCCCAGTGGTTCTGGAAACAGCAGGTATGTAAACTCCATGCCTACATCGAAACAGAGACACAGTGTTTGGTAAGCAGGCTGGCTTGACATACACTTTGGGTTAGTCATGGAACCATGGCTCTCTTGTGTCAACATCAAAAATTGAATCAACAAAAAGTGACACAGTGATCTTCTGTGGTATTAATAGCGTCAATTTTAGTAATCTTGCTTGTGTAAACCTCAAACACTGACTTTTGAAAGCAGTCTCATGAACATGTTAGTGATTAGGGAAATTGGGAAATGAAATTTCTCATCCTCATTCAGAAAAAAAAACTAGGGAAGAGATTCTACAATCTTCGTTGCCCTCTTCAAAACTTATAAAGCAATACAGCACAGATACAGGCCCTTCAAACCAACCAGTCCTTGCTAATCACATTGCCCACCCAGCTCATCCCAATTTTCTTTATTTGGCCCATATCTCCCTAAGCCCTGCACCTTCAAGTACCTGATATAGTGCTTATTAGATTATACCATCATGCCTGCCTCAACCATTTCCTCTGGCACTGCATTCCGTGTACAGTGGATTCCGGTTAATAGGGTCATTGGTTAATCAGGGCAGCC
Organism: Hypanus sabinus; assembly: GCF_030144855.1. Lineage (NCBI taxonomy): Eukaryota > Metazoa > Chordata > Chondrichthyes > Myliobatiformes > Dasyatidae > Hypanus > Hypanus sabinus. The sequence continues at coordinate 85,709,540 of NC_082717.1, read as the reverse complement.
ACTTTTTACCAATGATTCATAAAGAACAAAATCTAATCGAGAAAATAGCTGTGATTCCATTAATTTATTTGGAACACAATGCTGCTTAATTGGGACAGGAGGTGTTACCAAACATTTTCTAACAAGCATCAGTCGTGTGAACTTGCTGTTAGACACTACTCCGGGCTTAGAGTAAGCAGTTTTTAAAAGCATCAGTATCATGTATTTGAGTTCAAAAATCAATGTTTTTTGTCACTGACAGTTGGCAAGAAATAAGCAGTAAGACAATTCAAAACTGTTTTGCTCTCTGTGATTTCAAGCATTCGGGTTTGGAGATGTCAGAAATGGCCAGGTGTGAACATGAAACTATTTCGCTACTTAAAGTTAGGAGCTATGAAGAATTTGAAGGTACTGACAATTATTATGAATGTTACAATGAAAATGAAGATTTGGAGGATGCATCATTGAAAACATTGTATGAAGACAATCCAGTATCTGCACTAGGTGTCTGCACTGATTTTGTTCATGTGCAATCAATCAAAAGAACAGGGCAATGAACTCCGGATGAATTTCCCCAAAATAACTAGTGGGAATTAATACAGTTTTATACTACTGTGTTGGTAGTGTTCTAATTTGTTTTCTATTCCATTTAAATACAAAATTTGTTGTCTCTTTTTTTTATATACCTTTTTAACTATTTCCATGAAACTTTGGGCAACCGAAGTTGGAGCAGCCACTCGACTGGGTGAAAATATACTGTACCAATGTGTCCCAATAACTGGAATTCACTGTACTTGCCAATCTTAAATATTTCTATAAAGTTGCCCCTCATTCTTCTGTGTTACAAAGATTAAAGACCTAATCTGGGCAACTGCTCCCTTGTTCAATCAGTCTAGTTTTCACAACATCCTTGTAAATCTTTTCTGCACACTTTCCAGTTTAACTGCATCTTTCCTATAACAGGGTGAACCAAACTGGAGTTCAACCCAGAAAAGTGTGAGGTGGTTCATTTTGGTGAGTCAAATATAATGGTAGGATATAGTATTGGCAGTGTGGAGGATCAGAGGGATCTTGGGGTCCGAGTCCATAGGACAGTCAAAGCTGCTGCACAGGTTGACTCTAGTTAAGAAGACATAAGGTATATCGGCCTTCATCAATCGTGGGATTGAGTTTAAGAGCTCAGAGGTAATGTTGAAGCTATATAGGACCCTGGTCAGACCCCACTTGGAGTACTGTGCTCAGTTCTGGTTGCCTCACTACAGGAAGGATATGGAAACCATAGAAAGGGTGCAGAGGAGATTTACGAGGATGTTGCCTGGATTGGGGAGCATGCCTTATGGGAAAAAGTTGAGTGAACTCTGCTTTTTCTCCCTGGAACGACAAAGGATGAGAGGTGACCTGATAGAGGTGTAAAAGATGATGAGAGGCATTGATCGTGTGGATAGTCAGAGGCTTTTTCCCAGGGCTGAAATGGCTAACACGAGAGGGCATAGTTTTAAGGTGCTGGGGAGTAGGTACAGAGGAGATGTCAGGGGTAAGTTTTTTATGCAGAGAGTGGTGAGTACTTGGAATGGGCTGCCAGCATCAGTGGTGGAGGCAAATATGATAGGAGCTTTTAAGAGACTCCTGGATAGGTACATGGAGCTTAGAAAAATTGAGGGCTATGGGTAACCCTAGGTAATTTCTAAGGTAAGGACGTGTTTGGCACAGCTTTGTGGGCCGAAGGGCCTGTATTGAGATGTAAGTTTTCTATGTTTCTAATCTGTATACAGTACTCCAAATGCAGCCTAACCATTGACTTACACAGTTGCAACACAGTGTCCCAACTCAAAGTTGAAAGTAAATTTATTATTAAAGTACAGCATATACTATGCTGAGATTCATTATCTTGCAAGCATACTCAATATATCCAATAACCATAATGAAAGACCGCACCAACAAGGCAGACAACCAGTTTATAAAAGACAAACTGTACAAATACCAAAGGAGAGAAGAAAAAAATAAGTAACAAATATTGAGAACATGAGGTGAAGAGTCTTTGAAAATGAGTCCATAGGTTGTGTGAACAGTTCAATGATGGGGCAAATGAAGTTACCCCTCTAGTTCAAGAGCCTGCTGTTTGAAGGATAATAACTGTTCCTGAACCTGTTGGTGTGGGTCCTGAGACTGCTGTACCACTTTCCTGATGGCGACAGCAAGAAGAGTGTATGACCTGGGTGGTGGGGGTTTCTACCATTCCGGTACTTAGTGCCCTGACTGATAAAGACCAGCGTGATAAATGCCTATTTTCACCACCCTGTTAACCTGTGGTGCCACTTCAGATAAACTATACAAGCGTACTCTGTTCCATTGCATTCATAACAATCTTCAATTCTACACCTGACAATAGGAGTGAGATCTGTGTGGAAAGGTGTTGGTGAGGCTGTGTATTGTCAGTAATTACGGAAGAGAGATTGTCAGAAGTCTTAAGGCGTCACTTCTCTTAGAAACCAAGTCGTAATTGCACTGATTGTTCAGGTCCAAGTGCAGAGGTATTAACATCATAGGGTATGTGGTACGGAGATCATATTCTGTAATTGTCACTTATTTTTTCCTCTTTCTATATTATCATAAGGCCATAAGACATAGGAGCAGGATTAGGTCATCTGGCTCATCAAATCTGCTCCATCATGGCTGATCACCCTTAAACTTTCCATCCCTTAAATCTATGTTTTCTTGTAAAATACATTTCTACATTGAGGAAAAAGATTCTGGCTGTCTACCTTATCTATGGCTCCATAATTTTATAAACATCAGGTCTTCCCTCAGCCTCTGACACTCCAAAGAAAACAATCCAAATTTGTCCAACCTTGTAGCTAATGTCCTCTAATCTAAACTTTATCCCCGAAACCTCCTGAACCCTCTCCAAGCCTCCACATTCTTTCCGTGATAGGCGACCATGAATGTACGCAATCAATGCAGTCTAACCAAAGTTTTCTACAACTGCAACAGGACTTCCTAACTCATACTCTGTGCCCCTTATGATGAAGACAAGTGTGCCATGTGCTGCCTTTTGCCACTCTTATCTACCTGCCATCCCCTCCACACATGCAGCATCTTACACTTGCCTGACTAAACTCTGCCATTTTTCTGCCCGTAGTTAACTTGTCAATGTGCTATTATATCCTTTGCCAACATTCTTCAGTGTCTGCAAATCCACCAATTTTCACCAACTCTGGAAGTGCCTTTCTTCACAAGATGAAATAGTCTCTCTACCGTACTCCAAAACATTTGTCTTTTTAAAAAGATCTCATGAAGCAGCATTTTCTCATGAGAAGAGAAATTGGTCTTTTAGACATGTACCTTTACATCTCCTGATATATCCTGTGCTCTTGCCATTGCCTCCCTATACTTTTTATAACATAGCAAACAGAGCTATGTGATTATGGTCTAATGAACGTTTAGTACAGGTTTAGCATTATTTTTCAGTTTGATCCCTTTGGAGGTAAATCCTCGTGCTTGCTTTGCTTGTAAAGTTTTGTATGTAGAATATTTTAATTTGTGATCCCTTTGTTCATCAACTTCATCTTGACACAGCTTCCAAATAGTAGTGAATCAGAATCAGCTTTATTATCACCAGCATGTGAAGTGAAATTTGTTAAGAGCTGCATTTCAATGCAATACATAATCTACCAGAGAAAAGAAAATAAACAAGTAAACCAATTACATATATTGAAAATACTGTATTTTTTTTAAAGTGAGGTAGTGACCAAAGCTTCAATGTCCATTTAGGAATCAGATGGCAGAGGGGAAGAAGCTGTTCCTCTTCCTGTACTTCCTACCTGATGGTAGCAGTGAGAAAAGGGCATGCCCTGGGTGTTGGAGGTCCTTAATGATGGACGCTGCCTTTCTGAGACACCGCTCCCTAAAGATGTCCTGGGTACTTTGTAGGCTAGTACCCAAGATGGAGCTGACTGGATTTATAACCTTCTGCAGCTTCTTTCGATCCTGTGCAGTAGCCCCTCCGTACCAGACAGTGATGCAGCCTGTCAGAATGCTCTCCATGGTATATCTATATAAGTTTTTGAGTGTATTTGTTGACTTGCCAAATCTCTTAAGACTCCTAATAAAGTATAGCCTCTGTCTTGTCTTCTTTATAACTACATCGATACGTTGGGACCAGGTTGGATCCTCAGAGATCTCAACTCCCAGGAACTTGAAGCTGCTCACTCTCTCCACTTCTGATCCCTCTGAGGATTGGTATGTGTTCCGTCAACTTACCCTTCCTGAAGTCCACAATCAGCTCTTTCGTCTTACTGACATTGAGTGCCAGGTTGTTGCTGCGGCACCATTCCACTAGTTGGCATTTCTCACTCCTGTACGCCCTCTTGTCACCACCTGAGATTCTACCAACAGTGCTTGTATCGTCAGCAAATTTACAGATAGTATTTTGTTATTTGGTTTCCTTCAGAAGCTAATATTAGAGAATGTCATTGGGGACATGTCAAAATTATTTTTTTTGTGAATGGTAGGTGCGTGGAATGCACCAGGGGTGGTGATAAGAAGCAGATACATTAGGGACATTTAAGAAATTGTTTGATAGGACACATGAATGGAAAAATGAAGGGTGATGGAAGAGTGAAGGGTTACATTGATCTTGTAGGCTAAAATGTCACACAACATAACGTGCTGTGCTGTAGTGTCCTGTGTCATAGCTTTTCATGCCTATTACAACAGATTGATGAGTGGATTTTAAGGGACTGATAATAGAAATTAGAAAGGTTAAAAAAAAAAGCAATTAGGAAGATAAAATATTGGAAGCAATTTACAGCAAGAATGGGTACATTTATAGCAATGTTCAATTTAATTCATTTTTTTTCTTACCATGTACCCCTCAGCTGTCTAGGTACTCAATATATGCCTCTTTTGGTAACCTTAATTGTTCTTGTGTCCTTATGTCTATGGGGTGTTTAGTTCTTTGTTCCTTTGCAAACATCTGATGCTGAATTTTGTGGTGAGGACGCAGGAAAGGTTTTCTTCTGATGACTCTTCCATGAAGGTCATATTTGTGTAGGTGTTGCTGCACAGTAGAACAGTGCACCATCACTCCAGAGTCTGCTAAATCTTCCTGAAGGTCTTTTGCAGTTAAGCAAGGGTTTTGATTTGCCTTTCTAGTTTACTCGGAAAGTTTTCTTGGTCTTCTAGACCTCAACTTGACCTCCACCATTCCTGTTAACTGCCATTTCTTAATTACATTACGAACTGAGGAAACGGCTACCTGAAAACGTTTTGCTACCTTTTTATAGCCTTCTGCTTTGTGGGCATCATTTATTTTAATTTTCAGAGTGCTAGACAGCTGTTTAGAGGAGCCAATAGCTGCTGATTGTTGGGACAAGGTTTGAGGAGTCAGGGTATTTATAAAGCTTTGAAATCTGCATCACCTGGCCTTTCTTAACGATGACTGTGAACAAGCCATAGCCCTAACAAGCAAATTAAGGTCTGAAATCTTGGTAAAAGTTATCTAAGAGCTCAAATCTCTTGGGGTGCCCGAACTTTTACATGGTGTTCCTTTCCTTTTTTCCCCACTTTAAAATTGTACTAAACAAAAATAATACACTAATCTTGCTTAAAATGTTGAAAAGAATGTTTCATTTTTAACTTTATGACTTTTGGAGATCAGTTCATCTTCTACTCACTTAACTATTCACAATAACAGAAATTTTGACCAGGGGTGCCCAGACTTTTGCATGCCACTATATGCAGCCCTCGCCACAAGTCATGTGTGCTATTTGTTGTGAAACTTGACTCAATCTTGTCCTTGTATTGCTATTTCGCAGCCTTGATAGCTTTGCATAAATGATAACTGCTTTTCTTGAGCTCTAGTTGATCGCCAGTGATGTAAGCTGGATGTCGCACTGTAAGTGCTGCTTGCCCAGCGTAGTTTCATCCAGGTGACAAGAAGCTCAGAGACCTCAGCCTTGACCCTGCCTTGTGCAGCTGAATCTTGGACTTACTGTCAGATTGCCAGCTGGTTGTAAGAGTAGGTTCCCTCTCCTCCAACTCTCAATACAGGAACCCCTCAGGGTTGCGTACTGAGTCCCCTCCTTTACTCCCTGTATACCCATGCCTGTATTGCCTCCCACAGCTCCAATCTGCTAATTAAATTTGCCAAAGACACCACTTTTATTGGTCTTATCTCAAACAATAACGAGGTGGCCTATAGGAAAGAAGTCATCTCTCTCACACAGTTGTGTCAAGAAAGCAACTTCACTGTGAATGTTGCAAAAACAAAGGAGCTGGTTGTGGACTACAGGAGGAATGGAGACAGGCTAATCCCTATTGACATCAAAGGATCTGGGGTTGAGTGGGTGAACAGCTTCAAGTTCCTCAGCATTCACATCACCGAGGATCTCACGTGATCTGTACACACAAGCTGTGTGGTGAAAAAGGCACAGCAGCGCTTCTTTTACTTCAGACAGTTGAAGAAGTTTGGTATGGGTCCCCCAAATCCTAAGAACTTTCTATAGGGGCACAACTGAGAGCATCCTGACTGGCTGCATCACTGCCTGGCAGGACTTTGCAGAGAGTGGTGTGGACAGCCCAAGCGCATCTGTAGTTGTGAACTTCCCATGATTCCGGTCATTTACAAGGACAGGTGTGTAAAAAGGTTCCGTAGGATCATTGGGGACCCAAGGTCACCCCAACCACAATCTATTCCAGCTGCTACCATCCAGGAAGCGGTACTGCAGCATAAAAGCCAGGACCAACAGGATCCGGGACAGCTTGTTCCACCGGGCCATCAAACTGATAAACTCACACTGATTTGAGTATACTCTATATTAGATTGACTGTTGTATTTATTATAAATCACTATGATTGCACATTTAGGTGGAGAAGTAACATAAAGATTTTTACTGCTTGTGTACGTGAAGGATGTAAGAAATAAAGTCAATTCAATTCAATATTTTGTCTGCGTATTTTTTCCACTTTTAGGTAATCTGTGAACCAGAGTTGCAAGAAAAAGTTTGTGAACCCTTTGCAATTGCCTGGTTTTCTGTATTAATTACTCATAAAATGTGTCTGATCGTCATCCAAGTTACAATTATGGACAAACACAATCTGCCTAAACTAGTAACACACAAACAATTGTACTTCTCATCAATACTGAGTACACCATTTAAACAATCAGTCTAGGTTCAAACAAGTATGTGAACCTCAGGAATAATGCTTTTCCAAAAGCTATTTGGAGTCATGTGTTCCAATCAATGAAGTAATATTGGAGATGTGGATTGTAGAGGTTTTTAAAAAAAGGCACACAAAGTCGGATTACTGACAGAGCCTGCTTTTAAGAAAGATTTGTTTATGTGCATTATGTGTCAATCAAAACAACTTTCAGAGTACCTTGTGAGAAGAATTGTAGAGATACATTAAGCTGGAAAAGGATACAAAAGCATTTTGCAAGACCTGAGTCCACAGTAAGAGAAATTGTTAACAAATGGAGGGAATTCAGTAACGTTGCTACTCTTTCTTGGAGTGAGCATCCTTCAAAGTTTGCACCAAGAGCACAATGTGCAGTATTAAAGGAGGTGAAAAAGAACCCTAGGGGAACAGCGGAACACCTGCAGAAATCTCTAGAACTTGCTAAAGTCTCTGTCCACTATAAGAAAAACACTGAGCAAGAATTGTGTTCATGGAAGGACATCACGGAGGAAGCAACTGCTCTCCAAAAAAACACGCTACTGCACATCTCAAGTTTGCAAAAGACCACCTGGATGTCCTACAACACTTCTGGGACATTGTTCTGTGGACAGTTGAGATAAAAGTTGAACTTCTTGGCGGAAATGCACACTGCTATATTTGGAGGGAAAAGGGCACTGTGCACCAACACCAAAACCTCATCCCAACTGTGAAGCTTGGTGGAAGGAAATCATGAATTGGGGCTGCTTTTCTGCCTCAGGGCCTAGACAGCTTGTAATCATTGAGGAAACAATGAATTCAAAATTGTATCAAGACATTTTACAGGAGAATGTCAGGGTAGCAGTACGTCACCTGAAGCTTAATAGATGTTGGATAATGTAACAAGACAATGATCTGAAACACAAGAGTAAATCAATAAAAGAATGGTTTAAAAAGAAGAAAACTTGTGTTTTGGCCAAGTGAGAGTCCAGACCTTAACCCAATTGAGATGCTGTGGCATGACCTGAAGAGGGTTGTCCATGCAAGGTATCCCAGAAATATTGATGAACTGAAACAGTTTTGTATGGAGGAATGGTCTAAGATTCGTCATCGCAGTTGATTGGTTACAGGAAATGTTTGGTAGAGTCTGTTGCTGCTGAAGTAGGTTCTACCAGTTAGTAAATTCATGGGTTCACATGCTTTTTCCAGCCTGGACTGTGAGCAATTAAACAATGTGCTCAATAAAGACATGAAAAGTACAAATATTTGTGTGTTACTAGTTTAGGCAGATTGTGTTTGTTATTGTGACTGAGATGAAGGTCAGTCACATTTTATGAGTGAGTAATGCAGAAAAGCAAGTAATTGCAAAGGGTTCACAAACTTCTTGTAACTATACAACTGATTTTATTTTATCTTCCTTATAGCAGTATGACTTTTTTTTTCTCACAATCAGGAACAATGCCATTATTTTTCCTGATGAATACACCACAGCACACCTTTTTTTTCTAATTCCCTGAGGATTTTGCCGCCTGCAGAGTTTACAGTCCTGAGTTTTGTAGTAAACCTCTAATTATTATGATGTCTGAGTCCTTCAAAAGCATGATGTTCTCCAGGTCCTCTGTTTTATTACCAACACTATATTGCTGAACAAAACAGTTTAATTCATTTTAATGGTAGAGTGAAAGAAAATCTTGTTCATCTTTTTAGACTTCTGCCGTCATCAGTGCCTTTCCTCACGTTATACTTTCTTATAGTCTCTTCTAGTTCTGTTTTTCAACACTCTGTTTCTTATGGATGGCTTTGTCTTTATTATGTTAAATAATCTAATTAACTTAAATAATCTAATTGTAGCTTAATCACATTTAAGTCCTACATATACTTTCCATGCTCTAGTTTAACCTCATCACCTTATTTAGGTAGAAAATTGCTTTATATCCACTGGTCACCTCTATGTATGTTAACTGTAGGTATGTTACATACCTCTAGGTATGTTAACTGCAAACATAACTTATTCTTCCATTTAACTAAATTTTCCATTCACCACAATGTTGATTTTCTATTCCAGATGTGCTTTTTGAAGTTGGGGTCTGTTCTATTTACATTGTACAATCAAAGTCCTCTCTATACTGACCAAATTGGCTTCTATAACCCTTGCATTCCCTCCCCTTTGGTTCTTCCTTGTAAACACTAGCCAGCATAGACCAGCTCGGTACAGATCAAATATTGATGTAGGATTCCCATAAATTAATTTGTCACCTATTTGAGCCTGAAGAAAAAACTTGGGAAGAGCTTTGATTTATGAGTTGATTATAAAGAGGTCTTAATATTTTTTTCTATGGCCTTGTTTTATTTTGGTCTTCTCCTTTAACCATAGTACTAAATGAAGAATTCCTGATTTATCTATACCAGAACTACTTTGAATCTAATCCTAATTGCAACTTGTTTCCTTTCATTCAGACAGTAAATTTATGTAGGTGTTGCTGGTGCAATCAGTGCCATACAATCTTGTGTAGGAGCTAGCATTGCCGAATAGTGTGGGATATTACGTACTTTTCCCTTTGGAGAAGAGTCTGCCCGGCCACAATGTGACCGTAATCCAACATTATCCCTGCTGACAGTGTTTGTACCGGAAGGTAATCTGTATGATGAACTATGGCCCAATGTATATATTGCACATGATGATGGGGATTTCTGAGACAGAGCTCAAATCTTTCAAGCTGATGGGTAGAACTAGAGCAGAAGGGTTTTTTGGTGAAGGGTCTGGAGAAAAGAGTGTTTCCTCCTACAAATTGTTCTCTCAACCTCTAGCACTGCAAGTGCAGAGAAGGCAGACAACTGTGCAGCATCCCTTACAGCATGGTAATTGCAATGAATGGTCAGGAAATTTTAGGCTCCCTCAGTGCAGAAGACAAACGTGGATATATCTGAAAATTATATGAATCACCCAGAATTACTACCACTGTTCTTTTTCCTTAGTCTGTTCCATATTGTGCACTTGTTCTTGAATGGTGTTTGCATGCATTATTTTTGTTTTTATATCTCTATGATAGATGAAAACTGACCTGTTCACAGAACTGCAAATCATTATGCAACATCACCTCAACTGAGTAAACCCTGCAACAGCCACTTGATTACACATACTTTCTTGTTTCTTCAGGTTATGCCTTTCCCCAGCCAGCTGGTATACAACAGAGTTGGAAAATGCGGAAGTCGGACAGTGGTGCAGCTGTTGAGGGTTCTAGCAGAGAGAAACCATTTCAGCCTCATAAATTCAGACGTACACAACAAAACCAGGCTAAATAAAAATGAACAGGTAAGCTACATGTTTCGTAAGTTCCCATGTTCTGAAGAAAAATTCCCTTGACCGTGATAATCCACGATAATTATCAGCTTACAGCTCCGACAACCTCTATTAAGTAGGTGAGTAACAAGATGTTGAGAACTGAAAACTGGTAACCAGTAAGAGCTCTATCTTTCAGATAATGTCGGAATTTGTTGTAAAATTTTCCAGCATAGCTTGTTAGCTCTCTCTCCTAAACAATATGATGCATATTGTCTGTTTAAAACTGGCATTCGTTTTGTTTGATTTAAAACCTGATAAATCAGCTGATGTCTGGATCTGCTGACTCCTGCTTACAGAGAGTATCTGAGAATATTTGCAGCTTGCTGACTCTGAGATCCTTGAGACTGCAGGCTCCAACTACAGCAGTTTATCTATATTCTGAAGGTTTAATGATGATCAGATCTGGTGCGTTTCCAGGAATGCATTGTGAGCAGTTTCCAAAGGCTCAAGGACATTGCACAAAATTTTGTTTATAAAAGAAGCTATGATTTCAACCTTTCCCACAAAAGTTACTGATTGCTGCATTTCCTCAAATCCAGATGCAATATGTTGAAATCTTTACAGCCAAGGGAGTGGGAAATGGAGAACCTTGTATCTGGTCACCAAACCAAAATGTGCAAGAATATTGGCTATTGGTTACTCACCACAGTGCATTTGATTCGTTGAGGTAGAAAATGATTGTAAATTGTAAGATTTGAGCCAAAGATAAAGTTTGTGATTAAATAATTGTTCATGATTAAGCACAGCTAAAACCTGGAGGGAAATGTATGAACTATTAAATAAAACAACATTTAAGAGCATCTCCAGATTCCCAGCATTTTCTATCTCTCTTGTATCCACATTTAAGAACATGCTTGAACATACTGGGAAATACCAGCAGTTTCACACAAAATGCCACTACTTTTTTTTTCTGTCAGAGGCACCAAATTCAAGATTTCCCGAAAGTGGAAGTCCTTATCCTTATTCTACCTGGCACTTCACTTCACCAGATTCTACCATTGCCGGTATCCAGTGTTGCATTCTTCGTGTCATATAGCAGCACAGTGCAGTGCAGTTCCTTGGGCATTACATAAGGGAACGTATTTGCTTAGTTTGAACCAGATTAGAGTGAGCAAGTTCATTGATCTGAACAAAAGGATTCAGCTGCAAGGGACTGAGGTAATTTTTGGAATTACTCGTGTTTGCTTTAATGGTTTAAGTTTGTTTAAAATGATTTTGTTTTATAAAAGTGTAGTGCTTAAAATTTTTTACAGCTATTCATTAGTTCTGAATAGCTTCAAAATGTAGTCAAATGCTTCTGAGCATTGGGGAAATATTTAAACTCTTTAACAAACCTTTTTGGTTTGCTTGCCTGGGTCAGTTAGCTGTCAGGTTTTTTTTTCACAGTTTTGACTGGATCCATCTCCCACTTTCACTTGACCCTGCATGGGTCCTCTGTTTAGGCTTAGGACAATTTTAGACAAGAAGTTGGCACCAACAGATCTGGTTAAGGAGGGGCTACTATTAGCCTAACACTGAATGCAAGTTCTAGCTTACTATTCTTTGGGTGCATCCTTAATATTGGAGAACAGTCTTGTGTTTTCCATGTGCTTGGGAGTAACAATAATTAATTGGTGGATTGTCAGCTTCCAAGCAAAGAGCTTTTAAACAGGCTACCTAACTGCTTGTTTTCTGCCTTTGAGAAAAGAATCAGATATAAGATGAGCTTTGGAACCAGAATTCACCCAGGTGGCCTTGGAGTAATTTTTATAAATATAGCTGAAATCTGTTGATTTCTGAAGTATGATTGATAGAAAAAAATTAAAAATCACCAAATGTGAATTTTAAAAGTTGTTTTTGGAAACCAGTGACTTAACTTGTGTTTATCCATTGCTGACCCTTCCATGTAGAGGAGAGTTTGGTTCTATATTGAAGACCAAGCTACTTGTAGTGTCAGAGTGAGTCAGATCTGGAACAGGGTGTCATTGGCCAGTTAACCTGTAGCAGCAAAGCACCCAAAGGCACTTGACAGGGTTGCTACACCACATGAAGTTCTGGAGATAACTGAAAGTTTACTCAAAAACTTGGGTTTAAGGAGTGGTTTAATGGAGGAAAGCAGTGGAATTTGGGGAAATTGTAGAACTTGAGGCATTGGTCTCAAAGCATAGCAACAAATGGTAGAACAATTCATTGTAGAGGAGAGGTAGCCCAAAATTAGCATAGTTGCTAAATTATGAGCTGGAAAAGAGTGCAAAGATTAAGGAGGCAAGATGGTAGATTTGTAAATGCATGTGTTTTTGTTCATAAAATCAAGGTATTGCTTATCTGGAAGCCAGTGTAGATCTGCTTGCATGAGGTGATGAGTGAGTAGCATGTATGTTAGAACATGCAAGGCAGAGTTTTGACCCATCAAAATCCAAACTAGGCTTTGTTAAACAGGAAATTTTGCTCATTAGGTCTGTCAACAGTACCTTTTGTGCCTTCTGTCACTTTGATTTTTGAGTAGATTATTTTGATAGCAGTTTCCATATTTGAAACTTCTTGATTTTCGGGGACATTACCTACCCTGGGCAGCTTCCAATTAAGACAGAGGGGGGAAGAGTTAGCAGTAACCACTGAAGTGGACGCTAGAAAAGCTAAGCTGTGCAGTGAGCGTGTTATCAAGGAGTGCAACTGAGCAAAGGGCTGGGTCTCATTCGGAGTAGTTTGGAGTAATCTTTAGGAATTCAGGAAATAAAACAAAGTTGAAAGTTCAGGGCTAGGAAATGATTAGATATCTAGGTCAGTAGGCCAGGAAAAGCAAGGGAAGTACCACCAAAGGATAAGCTCCTCCTACTTGTAGCTGTATTCCCAATTGTTTCTGACAATCTGACAGTGATTGCTACCCTTGGACAAGTTACCATAGCACTTGGCGAGGAGCTGGGTGTTGTCTGTTTATCAGATTCATAATTTTCTTTTTAATTTTGCAGATGGAATTAATAAATAACATCAGCATTGGAGAACAACCATATTTGTATACACGACATGTCCATTTCCTCAACTTTACAAGGTAAAAAAAAAGCCAACTGATGTTTTAAAAATGTTTGGCAGTTATGTAGTCTTCCCTTAATAATACTGCATCTTTTCTCAACTAAATTCCACAAATGATTTGGAACAGTTGGTATCATGAAAGTGTCAGCTTTGGCAAGCTAGTAGTTTCCTCTGAGTTTGAAACTCATGCATTCAAGATTTGTTTCAGGAATTGGCAACATAATCTAGAGACACCCTTAAGTGCATTCGTGCTATTCGCTACGGCCATTTTATGTTACAGGCTATCACACTCGAGCTGTTCTGTGTGAACTTTCTCTCAAATACACTATTGCATTTACTACCATCTTGTATTTACAGCCATAAATTTTGATTTCCACCTCCTTTTCCTCTTGTATAAAATTAGCTTCAGTCTGTTTGATCTTGGAAGTGCTAATTGTTTTTGATGCTGTAAAACTTATTTTGTATTTTTTTCTGTATTTTTTAATACATTTTAATACATTTCAGCATGTGAGCAATCTCCACAGTATTCCAGGCTCTGTACAGAAAATTGTATGCTCAGCTTGGTTTTGCACAGTTTTCTGGACATGGGTTATAAAGCTGTGGAATATCTGGTTTCTAATGCAACAAAATGCTTAGAGGAGGAGAATTGAGAGATACAGGGTGTACAAAGCAGTCTCAAAGAGACAGACAGCAAATGTCCATTTGTGCCATTGGACTGGAGCCGGCATCTTCATTGGTTGAGAAAAGGAAGAAGAGTGGGAAGATGGACAACAAAGTGGAAATGGGATGGAATGGAAAGGAGAAAGGTGCTAGGATGTTACTTTTTAAGATTATAGGAGGGAGACATTCATTTTCCATGTTTCATTTCATCTTTGTTTCTCTTCTTACTATAAGGTGTATAAAGCCTATGGAATAGTTGTAGAGTTTTTATTGATAATGCCAGTAATGAAAATGTTAGTTTTAAGGGGATATTTTTCTTGTTTTTTTATATACAGAAAGACCCTTTCATTATACTGTGATAGTAAACCACATCAGGGGAAAATCTATTACAGCCCATTAATTAGAAACAAAGGTCCAACTTCTAAAGATTATTGAGCATGATGAATCCTTGGAGTAAAATTTAATTTGATAATGACCTATTGCATCTCTCCCTCCAACCTAAGTGACAGGCTGAACCAAAGACACCAGTTTTTTCAGGGGGTCTCAGTTTCACCACTGAAAGTGCGCTGTGCTGAAAATCTCAGCAGAACCTGAGTGATTGAAAGAGGCCACCTGCTGAGGCAAATGCCGGAAGGATCCAGCTGCCGGTTCAGCAAATGGCAATAAATTCTGTTGATCAGCACTTTTTGGCCTGAGGTGAAATTAATTAGCAGCACTTCTGTTGGCTTAGTCAGCTGGTTCAATAGCCTGACTTGTTTTATAATTGTATAAATTACAATGAGATTAGAAGGACAATATAACTCTCTGTTCATCTTTAAATAATCTCTTTAAGAAGGCAGAAAACTTCTCACCGGAGTGCTGATGTGGCCTCTGAGCACACAGGATTTTGGGTTGCTGTTGTGGAGTAGAGCTCACATCTATGACCCACTGACTCAGATGAGCATGCTACCAGTGAGCCAAAAGAATGAAGCCGTTTCAGTTCTATAGTTCTCTGTAATGTTTATGGAATTGTGGCTGGAAATATTACTGCAACTTCAAACTCTGTCCTTAATAATTGTTCATTTTAAAAATTATGTGTTAAATATTTCGAGCTGAGCAAGTATTTATTATCAGTTTGTTCTTAAGTGGTATTTCAAAATATAATGTATGTCATGCCTTAAAAGCCCATGGAGAGAGACTATTTTCTGCAGCTGTGTCACCTTGGAATTCTTTCAACAAGGAGGACTTCTCATCAGACCACCATTTGTTGAACAGAGATATAAATCTCAAACACAAGTTAAAATTTCTTGCCAAAAATATGAAAGATTTGGATTACATTGCCAGAGATGATCGCAGGAAAAAGTTTAATTATCGTCTTCAAAAGAAAGTTGGATAATTATTTTGGCAATGAAAAATGTGCCATGCCATGGCAACAGGATAGCACAATGAGCCAAACAACATTCTTCTGTACTCTTAATTCCAAAAAATATGGACATTTGCACCCTGTTAGTATTTTACTTGCTGAGCTGATAATTGGTATACATTTGCAGCATATGAGAAACTCCACTGCAATTGAAAATAAATTCATTATCAATTACATACAGTATATGTCACCATATACCTCGAGATTCACTTCCTTGCAGGCTTTCACAGTGGAATAGAAAAATACAATGGAATCAGTGGAAAAACTGCACATAAAGGCTGATGGACAATCAATGTGCAAAAGGCAAACTGCAAATACAAAAAAAAATCAATAAATAAGTAATGCTGAGAACGTAAGTTATAGAGTCCTTGAAAGTGAGTCCCTTTTATTCCCATGGTCCACTCTGACCATCCGATTTCTTTTTTAGCCCTTTTCCTCTGGAACCTATCATCTCCCAGCTTCTTACTTTATTTCCCTCCTCCCCACCCACCTTCCCCTTCACCTGATTTCACATCATCTACCAGCTTATAGTCCTTCCCCTCCCCCCATCCTCCGCCTTCCCCTTTCATTTCTAGTCCTTATGTAGGGTATTGGCCCAAAATGTTGACTGATTATTTCTCTGTTTATGCTACCTGACCTGCTGAGTTCCTCCAGCATTTTGTGTGTGTTGCTTTAGATTTCCAGCATCTGTAGAACTTGTGTTTACAGTGGATATTTTTTCATGCAATTGAATGCACATTTTGAATTTTGCTGACACTTAAGACTTGTACCATAAGGCATTGTAAATGTTAAGTTGGTGCTATTGATTATGATGCACTTATTTCTAATTTTAGGTTTGGTTTAGAGCAGCCTGTACATATCAACATAATCAGGGATCCAATTAATCGGTTTGTGTCGAACTATTTCTTCCGACGTTTTGGAGATTGGCGATCTGAACAAAATCATCAAATCCGAACACCGGGGATGAAAGATGAAGAGCGATACATGGTAAATTTCATCCTAAAATAGAATTTTCTTACTTGCTTTGGTTCTGTAGCAGCTAACCATGTGGATAGATTCATAGTTTGAGTGGAATTATCTGCAATAGCAAAAATTATAACTTGATTTTTGAAGGCAGTGAAAGATGAAAGCATGCAGCTTATGGAGCTACAGCTCTTTTCACAGCCCTGGGAGTTCCCAAAGGGCTTTGGTACTTCTAACAAAGTACTTTCAGTGTGCAGTCACTGAAGGGCATGTGGCAGCCAAATGGCACTTAGTTTTGTCCATAAGCTGTGGTGATAAATAATCTGTTTTGGGAAATGGACTGTTGGATAAGTTATTAGGCTAGTCAGTTGGAGAAATCAGCTGATCATGTGTCATGGGATCTTTCACATAGGAGAAGTAGATGGGGCTTCTGTCTTATCTGAAAATTTGCACTGGTAGTCTAGCTTTCCTTTTGTCTATTGGAGTGTGAGTCTTGATGTATGGATTCACAATTTTCCTGTGGAATTTAAACTTGAATCGTGCCTCATTCCTTGCTACGTTTAAATTCTCCATATAGGTGTAGACTCGAGCAGCAGTCCACCTAATTACCAGGTTTATCTGAATGGAAAGGTATTCAAATAACCAGGCTTTCCACTTTGGTTCTTCAGACCTTAAAAAATCTAGGGGTTTTTTTTTTGCACCAATTCCAGAAGAACAGTCTGTGTCCTAACATAATACCATAGGAACAGAATTAGTCGCATTCAACCCATCAAATCTGCTCTGCCATTGCATCATGGCTGATCCCAGATTCCACTCAACCCCATACACCTGCCTTCTCGCCATTTCATTTGATACCCTGACCGATCAGGAAATGATCAACTTCTGCCTTAAGTACAGTTGACCCTCCTTATCTGTGGGGGATTGGTTCTGGGACCCCCCTGTAGATACCAAAAAATGCAGATTCTCAAATCCCTTGTATAAAGTGGCGTAATATTTGCGTATAAACTACGCACATCCTGCCGCATACTTTAAATTATCTCTAGATTACTTATAATGCCTAATACAATGTCAGTAGTTGTTGTACTGTATTGTTTAGGGAACAATGACAAAAAAAGGTCTGTACATGTTCAGTACAGACGATGCTGCCTCAGCATTGGCTGATCCCGATTCTCCTATGATCTTTAAGTTCTTGAGGCTGTAGCGCTTTACATAGCTAGCCAACCATCCCTTACTAGCCTTTAAACTCCTTCCTCTCGCTCACAGCACAAGTAGCAAACAAAGGAGACGTGAGGCAAACAATGCTGAACTTCCAGGTTTTCCCATCCGTGGTTGGTTGAATCCACGCATGCAGAACCCGCAGATAAGGAGGGCCGACTGTATACCCACAGACGTAACTTCCATCGCAGTCTATGGCAGAGCATTCCACAGATTCTCTACTCTCTGGCTAAAAAATTTCCTCATTACCTCTGTTCTAAAAGTTCACCCCTAAATTTGAGACTGTGTCCTCTAGTTCTGGGTATCCCCACCAGAGGAAACATCCTCTCCACATCCATCTTATCTAGTCCTTTCAACATTCAGTCAGTTTCAATGAGATCTCCATGCATTCTTCTAAGTTCCAGTGAGTACAGGCTCAAAGCTGCCAAATTCACGGAGTTGACAGTGCGTTAATAAGTGTGGAATCAGTTCAGAGTTGATGTGAATGAAGCTATCCACACTGGTTCAGAAGCCTAATGGTTGAAGTGTAATAATAGCTGGCAGTGTGATGCCCAAGGCTCCTGTACTCACTGCCCTATGGTAGTAGTAGAAACAGAGGATAGTCTGGATGGTGATTGATTGATTCTTTCTTGTGGCGTACTCCTAGTAAATGTGCTCAATGGTGGGATGTACATTCACATTCCAGCATCAGTTTCATGGTTCCAAGTACATGCTCAAATTTTTCCCTGTAGCTCCTCACAGTGTTAGTCTTTAATTTGTAGTAATATCGTCTGAAATTCCTTTTACTTTCTTGTTCTTGACAAAATTCCTAAATAGATACCTGTTCAAATTAAAACAGGGTCATTTGAGATTATTGAGTCTCTCTAAAAGGCTGTGTACTCAGAAGGTCAAGTGATATTTTCAAAATTCTGTCTAAATTTGTTTAAGGATATCAGCAAAAATGGATAAGTATCTGATAAAGTTTCAATGAACTGAGCTAATTTAATGGCAGAACTATCTCAAGACGTTGAATGGCCTGTAGCTGTTTATTTTCATCTCCGAATACAAGGCCCTTTAACTGTTATAATTCTGGCCTTCCAGTGATTCACAGAGGTTCAGCAGTGCCTTTTCCTTTGTAATCATTGCAGATACAGGGTGTCAGTGTAGGTTTCCTGTGGGCGCTCTGGTTTTCTCCCACCTTCCAAATGTGTACGGTTCAGCTGGTCACATGGGTGTAAATGGGCTGGAAGAGCCTGTTTCCGTGCTGTATCTCTGAGTGAAATAAAATGCTTCTCTTGTTAGAAGGATCAAATTCCTCCAGAGATTTGAACTCGTAGTATAAGCTGACGCTTTGCTAATTCATTAGCAAATTCGTTTGCTAATTTGTTAACAGGAGAAGAGAACTTCAGAGGGAAGATGGGAAACAATCAGGTGGTAAAGGAGAATTGAAGAGCAGAAAATTGTGAAAATGTTAAATAAATGCACTGTATCAGAATGTTGACAGCATTTTCAGCAAGGTACATTAATTCAAGATACAAACATAAGTGCATTGGTGTGGTTTCATTCTTATTGAATCTTGTTTGCAGGGTGACAAAAGATGTGAGCTAAATATTCTCAGGTTTTTACCATTTCAGGTTTAACATTTCAGGCCATAAGGAAAAGGAGGGTACTAGTACAGAATGTAGAGGTCAGTGGAGATATGAGAAATTATATTGGCTAAACGGATAAATGATGTGCAATTAGAATCGTTTTGGGTCAAACTTAAAAACAGCAAATAGAGAACAGTGAAATTATTTATAGGTATCCAAGTAGTAGCTGTAATTGAGGGTGTAAAATAAATCAAAACTTAGAGATCCATATAATGTTTAATACTGTAATCATGGGAGACCTTTAACCTGCAAATATATTAAACAAAACTAATTTGTCCTAATGAAGAGGAAGATGATTTCTTGGAATATACACTGCATGCTTTTCTAGATCACTATATTGAGGAATCATTTGTAGAAAAGGATATTTTGGATTTTTGTTTTATGTGGTGAGGTTTATCTACCTAGACCATTGTAATGGCTGATCATATCATTCAAAATAGGAAATTGAAAGATTTCTGGAAATTAGGGAATAGTGATTATGTGTGAATTTGGCATTGAAGTCAATCAGCCCTGATTGTGATGAATGGCAGAGCAAGCTTGAATGGCAGAGCAAGCTTGAAGGACTGGATGGCCTTCTGCTCTTATTTCTCCTGTTCAGAGGACAATACAGAGTGTTACGAAACCCTGTAACTGGGTCACTTACCAGCAAAGATAGAGAGGTCCGTTGAAGTCTGATGGTACTATTTTTAAAAGTATTTATTGATAAAGGGGCACAAAAATAAGATTAATGCAAACATACCAATAATATACGTCGTCAATACTAGGTCTAAAGCGCGGGTATAATAATAACCAATAAGAAATAGCTCTATCGTTGTCTAGGGGATAATGTATCGTCCAATGGAAATATGACAGTCACTGTTAGTTCGTTCAAGCTGCAGCGTTTTTGGGTTTACGAGCGAGGCGGTTTAAACTTGCCCAGGTCTTTTATGATGCCAATCCGTTGAGTCAGGGGAGTGGGTTTCCCCGTTGTTAGCTAAAAGACGTTTTCCGTGGTTCCAGCCACCAGTTTCAGCAACGGAACTGAACGCACATGGCCTCCTGCAGATGACTTCCTGCTATTACGTGGTCGCTTAACGTTTCTTCTGGTGCGTCTGAGGGGCCGCTCTTTTATCCTGACTCGCAGGGTCGTAGATGTCAATCAGGTTGGGGGTGATGCAATCTCTCCCTCAACCAGCCCACTTTGCCTGAGGGTGTTCACGTAGTACTGTCTCCAATCCACAAAATCCGCCTTCCGGAGACAATGGCCATGTCCCGTAGCTTTACATCGCCGGGGAAACGAGACATTCTGCACATCTCTCTCTCATTTCCTGGGCCCCTTGACCCAACCCAACAGTGATCTTGCGATTCTCACAAAGGAGGGGGCTACCCCGCACCCTTCGGCCCCTCAGAGTTGTGGTACATTCATAACAAGAGCGACGGTGCTATTCTGTGTCATCCCCTATCATACAAGCTTAATGGCTGTATTACAGATTTATGCACATAATTATATTGCCTTTTTCTAGCAAAATTGCCTTGCTTTGATAGGGAAAAGCTTCTGTAGCTGCTGTCATAAGTTCCATTTCCTCTGCTCTATAAATAGACTTTACTGAGTAAATTAACTCAGTTTATGTACAATCAATTTGTTTCCTGTGAGTGAAGTTATATGCACCCCCAGGCCACAACTCATTGGTTTACTATATAGTTAATAGGCACTCTGTTCAAGTATGGGCAATGTGATGCCCACATCCTTTGAACTAATAATTTTTTAAAAATTGTATATTTTACTTATCTTGATTTGAATGCTTTTCAAGACAGGAAGATAAGATCCCATTCCCATTTATAATCTGTTCATTTTAAATCAAAAATGATTAAGAAAAAAGATT
Organism: Hypanus sabinus; assembly: GCF_030144855.1. Classification (NCBI taxonomy): domain Eukaryota; kingdom Metazoa; phylum Chordata; class Chondrichthyes; order Myliobatiformes; family Dasyatidae; genus Hypanus; species Hypanus sabinus. Next base: position 85,688,324 of record NC_082717.1, on the reverse strand, counting down.
CACAAAATCTGTAATTCTCAAATCTTTAAATCTTCCAGACATTTAAGTCAATATCAATGTTTATTTAAACAGTTACGTTTATATCATGCTAATGTAAAACCCGTTTCATTATTGCAAAGTAGTCACGGTTTTAGTGAAAGTGTGGAGAAGCCTCAACTAGAATATTGCTTTCAGTATTATTGTTTTAAGGACACCAAAGCTTTGAAGAAGCTGGAGCTGTGCAAGAAACATGGAGAAGCGCACTCCTCACATTAGAGAATTCAAAGGAGGTATTTCATGGAGGAGTTCAAGATCGGGTGGGGTGCAGGGGATCATTGAAACCTACTGAATATTATGAGGTCTGGGTGGAGAGGACATGTTTTCAGCACAGTCTCATACTAGAAAGGACGCACCTTTGGAACAGAGATGAGGAGGAATCTCTTTACCCAGAGAGTGGCGATTCGATGCAATTCATTGCCATAGTTAGCTGTGGAGGCCAAGTCATTGGGTATATATAAAGTGGAGAGCAGTAGATTCTTGATTAATAAGAGTGTCAAAAGTGATGGGGAGAAGGCCAGAGAATTGGATTGAGGAGGAAGGAGTCTGGGCCACTGAACCACACTGCAGAATATGTCGGCTTCTTTGCTGTAGTTATTCACTGAATGATTCTAGGACTTAAAAACAGTTGTATTTGCTTGAATTTCAAAGACTAAAGAAGTTTAATTTGGTAGGCATATTTAGATGATAGAGGAACCCAAAAGACTTGAAGCTGGTTACATATACAGTGTGGCATTTAAAATTTCTATCAAAGTTGAAACGGGAGTTAAATCTGTTCCTATGGGTTTACGGGTCTTATGAATGATTTTGATCACTAGGAAGAAACTGTGTTGCTAACAGTGTTGCACTATATATCACTTTGATTTAGAATGCAGGACCCTGAACCAGTTATTTAAAACGGGTGGAAGGGAAAAGTTTACAGTCTGTGAGGAAAGAGCAAGAAAACAGGATCAGTTTGATTCTGCAGTTGTATGCAAGGGCTACCACTGAGACAAAAAAAAAATTATTGTCCTGTAGTGTGTAAGTTAAATGATTCTACATTGTTTTATCTTTAATCTTTTCTCCTTGTACTGCAGGATATCAATGACTGCATTTTAGAAAATTACCCAGAATGCAACAATCCCAGACTATTCTACATTATCCCTTATTTTTGTGGGCAACATCCCAAATGCAGGTGAGATAAACTTAGTATTATTTTGAAGTGATTGAGGTAGTGGACAGTTGAACGTCTGTAGGTGTCATTTGTTTTCAGATGAAAATGTATAAAGGGCCTTGTAAGTTATGGTTATCTGAAGTTCATGAAGTTAACAATTTTGACCTAGTAGAAAGTGTTTGAAGAGCAGAAAACTGATATGGACAGGATGTTATTCCATTGGGATCTAAACTGATGATTTTGTGAATGACCAGCAGCCCAAAATGGACATTTCCTCATGATACTAAGATAAGCAATATTGTAAATCATGTAGATGGAAGCATAGAATTATGAAGCTGGAAAAATAAGATTGTGAAAGGCCCAAACCTGAAATAGAGACCACACATGTCTTCTAAAGGATAATCTTAAAACAAAGCAAATCTAATGAAACTTGGGTCCCAAAAAGTAGATTGTTAAAATGGCATCGAATACTAAGCTTAGCATCCACGCAGCCTTGAACAGGAATCCCACAGCCATAGAAAACCCTTGACGATTATGAGTAGTTTTGCGGACTAGATTATAGGAAATGTGGGTTAAAGTTTAAAGAGATGTTTCACAAACTGAGGTTATAATCTTTACCATTTTAGACACTCAGGAAGATTTAATTGAGGCTCAAGGTTTTGAAGGTCTTCGTAAGCATAGATAGATAGCCTGGTCAATAGGATATTTAGGACCTGGAAACATAGCCTAAAAATTTAAACCAATCCATAGCAGGGATAGGATTGGAAATAATAACATAGAGTATCCTATAAAAACTAAGTGAGTCAGGTGCTATCTGTGTAAAGTGAAACAGTTACTGTTTTGGGTCCAGGACCATTCATCAGAACTGAGAGCAAAACAAGTTAGTCATGGTAGCAGAGAGATGGGGGAGGGTGATAAGTCGAAGAGAAAGAATTTCTTTGATAGATGAAAATAATGGGGCAATCACAGTAAGTTAAGCTGCTTTGTCTATGTAATGCAGGGGTTCCCAAACTTTTTTTATGCCATGGACTTCTACCATTAACCGAGGAGTCCCCAGGTTGGGTACTTCTGGTGTAATGTGATGCTGATGTTTTGTTATCTGTATACCATTTGGTGTGTTTTTTTTAAAAGGAGAAGGGGGAGGGAAGGATTGTAACCAAAAATAACTGGTTATACAAACGGTGTGTTACATAAAGTTGGAGAATTTGTTTTTAAGTCCTGTAAACAACAGTGGAAATGTTAAGGTTCCTGAGCTTGTGCTGGGCCTTGTAAGAGTGCAGGAAGCCACAAACAAATCAAAGTAGGACAGAGAATTTAAGTGGCAGAGAACAGGAAGCTCTTGAGTCACCTCTGAGATCTAAGCAGAAGTGTTCTACGATTTGGTCACCCAATCTTTGGTCAATGTAGAGCAATGATGTCCTATTGTGGACACCCAGTACAGTCCACTGGATTGGAAGAACAGTGTTAGGAAGGGAAGAGGTAATAGAACAGTGTTGCACTCTATGTAATTGCTTGGGAAAGTGCCAAACAGCAGGGAGCCGTGAGCAGTGGTGGAAGTGCAGACAAGGGAGTCATCCTTTCAAAATGCTGAAAAGGCAGGGAAATATGTTTCTAGTAATGGAACCTTATGGGGAAGCAGCAGGTGCTAGTTCAGGATTGACAAGAGAAACCACTTCGTGACACTCGATGGACTCTGGTAAGAAAAAAGGAGAGTCAATTAAATCCTATTGTGGGACATGCAGTGTGAATGGGTGTTGATTATAACAATAGCTGAACCAAGAAGGCCAAAATTTGTTGACTGCAGAGTCAGCATGATCTCATTATGACTTGTTTTCTTCCAGTTCCTCTTTTGTCTCAAAGATGTATGGGTTTCTAGATTATTTGGCCATTGTAGATTACCTCTGGAGTAGTAGAATCTGGGAGTTGATGATCAACTTAATGGCATGAGTTTAGGTTTAATGTAAATGGGTGCTCATGGTCATCACAGATGGTGGCTAAAAGGGCTATATGACTTTGATCTATTAAAGATTTATGACCTCCATCTGTACTAATTTTGTCATCTAAATTGGCATTCCTTTATAGAAAATTATTTCCAGGAAAATACAAAACATTTTACCAGGGGGAAAAAAATGATGGGAACATGGGTAGTATAGCTTTTTATACCTTTTGTTCTGTTTGTTAATTACAGTGACTCAATTTTCAAATATAGTACCTGGTTTACTAACTATTTGTGCTTTGATTCAATCTTGTAACTTACTTTTATAGAGATCCAGGGGAATGGGCTCTACAGAGAGCCAAAGAGAACATGAATGAGAATTACCTGCTTGTAGGAATTTTAGAAGAGCTGGAAGATGTACTGCTTTTACTGGAGAGATTGTTACCTCATTACTTCAAAGATGCTGGCACTCTTTATCACAGTGCAGGTAATTTTGTCACACTTTCTATCTGATGCATCTTGTTAAATCACTTCATTTCCTCATAAGTTTTTAGTTGAGTTTCTGTGACCACATAAAACTCTCTGTACCATTTCTATAAGCTCCAACTGTTGCAAATGCAGAGACCAGCTTTTTAGTAATTGGATGTTTCACTTAATGACCAGAAAGTAAAGAATAAATTGTGGATTTGTTTACTCTTGGGAAGAATACATAGCATATTTAAACATATACATTGAAACTCAAAGGCAATGGATTTCAATAGTGAGAATTGGTGAAATACTGAGCCAAATAGTTGGTTTGATTGTAGTATTTAGTAAGCCGGACATGGACGCCCAGAGCCCAAAAATGGAAATGAAAATAAAAATAAATGGCAAGTTAATTTATGTGACATTTCCCACCAAGGAAAATTGAAGCTAATTGTAGAATGTATTGTTTGAGCAGAGGACAACTGTTATTCTACTTCACCTTCAGGTTAAACCAAGTTGTTAGCACCTTCAGCACTGTAACCTGCAAGATTTTGTCATATCACTTTGCTGTTCACAGGAGCATAAATTAGACAAAAGCTGATACCTGATGTTGAAGCAAATACTAAGCAAGGTAACTAAATCTGTTTCAGTGGTGAGCAGAACGGGAGATGAAGAGGTTATAATTCTTGGTAAAACGATTCCAATATTTTAATAGGAAGCTCTGAGTTTGGTAGATTGTGAGAATTCCTCTCCCAACAACATTCACTTTTTCACAATTAGTTAATTTGTAAGTTTTGTAATGCGAGAATTGACTGGAATAGCTCCAACCTAATTTTAGTTTCCTGCTTTCAGAACAACTTAATTGAAATTGCTGTGTCCACGGTGACAAGATTCTTTTATGAGCTTTCACCCCTTCACGGCTCCCTTTTATTTCAAATTGTAAAAGCTAAAGTTTGTATCTCATGTATTTTGATGCATAATCAGTGGGCAGTGTATCTTGTATTTGACACTCATTTAATAAAGCATCCGTTCAGTCAGATTCCTCATGAATCATTGCACATTGACTCTCATGAGAGTTCTTGTACATGAAGCAGTTCTTGTTCTAAATGCTATGTAAAAGTTGCAAGATAGCATCTAGTAATTATAATGCCATTAATTTCAAGATAATTATGGAAAAGGATAAGTCTGGTCTTCGATTTAAGATTCTAAATTGGAGAAAGGCCAATTTTGATGGTATCAGAAAGGATCTGGCAAGTGTGGATTGGAACAGATTGTTTTCTACCAAAGGTGTACTTAGTAAGTGGCAGGCCTTCAAAAGTGAAATTTTGAGAGCAGAGAGTTTGTATGTTCCTGTCAGAATAAAAAGCAAGAATTACAGATTTAGGGAAGCTTGGTTTTTGAGAGATATTGAGGCCCTGGTTAAGAAAAAGGAGGTGCATAGCAAGAATAGGTGGGTAGGAACATATGAGGTACTTGAGTATGAAAAATGCAAGAGAACACTTAAGGAAATCAGGAGGGCTAAAAGAAGGCATAAAGTTGCTCTAACAGACAGGGTGAAGGAAAATCTTAAAGACTTCAACAGATATATTAAAAGCAAAAGAGCTAGGACAGATGGTAAAATGTGCGTAGAGTCAGAGGGATGGGGGAGGATCATAAGTGGATATTTTGTATCTGTATTTACTCAAGACAGTTACAAACTCTATCAAAGTGAGGCAAAGCAGCAATGAGATCATGGACCCTATACAGATGACAGGAGGAGGAGATGTTTACTGTCTTGAGGCAATTTAGGATGGGTTAGTCCCTATGGCCTGACCTGTTGCTCCTCCAGGCCTTGTAGGAGACTAATGCAGAAATTGCAGGTAACCTAGCAGAGATATTTAAAGCTTCCTTAGCCACAGATGAGGTCCCAGAGGATAGTTATTGTTCCTTGTTTTAAAAAGACTCTAAAAATAAACCAGGAAAATACAGGCTGGTGAGCCTATAAGTCAGTAGTGGAAAAGTTATTGGAAGGTATTCTAAGGGACCGGATATATAAATATTTGGATAAGACGGGGGCTGGTTAGGAATAGACAACATGGCTTTGTGCATGTTAACTCATGTCTTACCAGATTTAGAGTTTTTTGAGGAAGTTACCAGGAAAGTTGGTGAAGGCAAGACAGTGGATGTTGCCTACATGGACTGTGATAAGGTCCCCTGTGGGTGATTTGCCAAGAGGGTTCAGTTGCTTGGCATTCAAGATGAGATAGTAAATTGGATTAAACATTGGCTTTGTGGAAAAAGCCATGGAGAGGTTGTTGATGATTGTCTCTGACTGGGGTCCTGTGGATAGTGGAGTGCCACAGGGATCCATTGTTGTTTGTCACCTTTATCAATGATCTGGATGATAACATGGTAAACTGTATCAGCAAATTTGCAGATGACATCAAGACTGGGGGTGTAGTGGACAGCGAGGAAGGCTATCAAAGCTTGCCAGAAGGATATGGACCGGCTGAAAAATGGCAGATGGGATTTGATGCAATAAGGTGTTGCACTTTGGGAGGACCACCAGGGTAGGTCTTACACAGTGAGTGGTAGGGTGCTGAGGAGTGTGGTAGAACAGAGGATTAGTTCCATTATCCCTTGTCAATGGCATGAGGTAGGTAGAGTTGCAAAGAAAACTATTGGCACATTGGCCATCATAAATTAACGTATTGAATACAGGAGTTGGGGTGTTAAGTAAAAGTTGTATAAGTCATTGGTGAGGCCTAATTTGTATTGTGTTTGTTTTGGTCACTCACCTATGGGAAAGGTGTAAATAAAATTGAAAGACTACAGAGAAAATTTACAAGGATGTTGCTGGGACTTGAGGACCTGAGTTTTTGGGAAAGGTTGAAAAGGATAGGACTTTATTCCCTAAAACATAGAAGACTGAGGGGAGATTTGATTGAGATATTAAAAACTTATGATGGTGCAGACTCGAGGGGCCGAATGGTCTACTTCTGCACCTATTGTCTATTGTATAGATAGGGTAAATGTGACCAGACTTTTTCTACCGAGGTTGGGTGAGACTAGAACTAGAGGTCATGGTTAAGGGTGAAAGGTGAAATGTTTAAGGAGAACATGTGGAGGATGGTCTTCACTTAAGAGCAGGGGTTCCTAACCTGGGGTCCAGGCAGATTACTAGTTCGGCACAGACTAGATGGGCTAAATGGCCTGTTTCTCTATTGTAGTGCTCTATGATTTTGTAGACACAGTCTAGGTTGATAGTTGCGCCTGAGGAGAACATGTGTTAATAGTGCTGGGAACAAGGCAAGTTTATATTGTCTCCTGCTAAAAAGTTAAATAGTACTTCTAATAACTTTCCATCAGGGCAATTTTCCACTTTTTTTTTAAAGTCCAAGAGAGCTTGTAACATGCTTAACATGAGCCACAGTAATGTTTCTGTTTGACAGTATGGCATTGGTACAGTGACAACTAATGTATGTATTCCATTCCCATACTCAGATAATTTAAACACTTCTACTTCACACGTTTAACATTTTGCACATTTATAATGAATTTTTCAGTGAACGTGAAGAGTTTAAAGGGAGCACAGAAATTAGGAACCAGTGAATTTAAGCTCGTGTTATAGGGAGTGTTCCTAAAGTCTGAGTGGAGCTTGGGTCCAGATTTTGAGCTGGGATCCAAGGTGCTTGTATGTTCCAGCTTGTTTGGAGACACACCTAACCCATGCTCTGAGTAATATATGGCTGACCTTGCGAACATTTAAAGAGTAAGTTTGTATTGATAATTGTAAGAGCCAAATGCGAACCACTGGGATTTCTTTCATTGCACTGTACATTAGGATGTATAAAAAGTACCAACCCAAAGCCTACAGATCTCAAGTACAGTTAAAATCATAAATAGCTTTCTCCCACCCATGGCATAATGGAATAGTTTGAGCGAATATAGGTGGATTGAGATCAGCTGCAGCTTTAAGAGAGTGGATTAATGATATTGAAAGTTTTAAATTTCCATTGCTTTATTTTGCTGTTATACTGTTATGTCCTCTAGTTCATGATTCCCATTACTGAAAACATCTCAACATCCATCCTATCAGGCCCCTTTAGAGCACAGAATGGTACATCTTAGTATGGACTCTTTGACCTATAATGTAATGCTGACATACATAAACCTATTCCACAATTAATCTGTCTTTACTCCCTACGCAGCTAATAACCCTCCATTTTTCTTAGGTCCATATGCCTGTTGAAGGGTTACTTTAAATGATCCTGTTGTATTAGGCTCTACCATCCTTCCCTGCAGAGCTTTCACCACCACGCTTTTTAAAAACAAAGACACTTGCCACTGACATCACCCTTAAACTTTCCTCCACTCACCTTAAGTTGGGGGTTCCCAGCCTTTTTTATGTCATGGGCCCTACCAGTAACTGAGGGATTGATGGACCCCAGGTTGGGAACCCCTGCCTTAAATGGATGACCTTTAGTCATTGCCACCCTGGAAAAAAGGTTTTAACTGCCCATTCTATCTATGCCACTCAGTAAGTTTGGTAAGTTTCATCTGCACCCTCTCTAAAGCTTCCACACCTTTCTTATAATGAGGGGACCAGAAATGAACACAATGCTGTTAAGTGTGGTCCAACCAGAATTTTATAGAACTACAACAGTCTTTGTGGCTCTTGAACTCAATCCCCCAACTAATAAAGGCTAGCACACCATATGGTGTGAAAATAACTTCCCTGAACCTTCTTTAGCTGTTACTCACTGAAACCTTCTGAACCAAAGCCAAAACAATGATAGCAACAAAACTTTACCTTTTCTGACCTATGCCATCTCCCTTGTTCAGCCATTGCAACTGTGGGCCAATATTCCAGTGGAGACCTGAGGTTTTTTGGCCCAAGAATTTGCAGAATTTCTTGTGTTTATGATCTCCTTCTCTGTGAAGCCATTTTTTCTTAATTACCTGCTCTCACTCCATACACTTAGGCCATTTACTACTCCTCTTCACTCCAAACCTCATCTCTCCACTCGAGTATTGGCACACTGTTATGGTTGCTCTGCTTGACCCTAACATTTATTTTGTGCTATTGCCAATTAGCTAATTGCCCAATCAATTATCAGCTGACAACTTGCTGACTGCTAGTTCTCTTAGGGTCCTGCTACATGAAAATTGAACAGGAGATTCACCTCTTAAAATCTCCCATCTCCTGCTCCGAGTATTGTCTCTTGCAATGTGCAATTGAACAAAGTCTTGAGACTCGCCTCTTTTGAAATCTTCCTCTTCTCCATCAAGTCTCGGCTCCTGCTGCATGAAACTGAAGAGAAAGCCATGAAACTCGCTTCTTTTAAAATCAAGGATCCTATAAGTTTCAATTAGGTTACATGTCATTTTTCTAATCTTTAGCAAAATCAGACTCTAACTGTCCAGCCTCCTGAAAGGACAACCCTCTTGCCCCATGAATTTGACTGATAAATCGTCTGCAGACTGCCACTAATGGTACTATATCTGTTGTTTGGTTAGACTCCAACTAGTTTCCAGTAAAGGCCCAGATACCCTTTGTTTTCAAATATTTGTTGGATCTGTGTGCTTACTTTTTGTGATTCATGCACTGAACACGTAGATCCCTCTGAGCTTCACTCAATTGCAGTCTTATCTTAGATATTCTACCTTTTGATTTCTCTCACCGACATGCAGGAACATGCTGTCCATGTAAAATTCATTTACAGGTTTCCAACGAATCATTCACTATCATATTGTACAAACACAATGTCCTTGCACGTATTTTTATATCACTGACAAACTTGGAAGCTGTACATTTTGTTTCTTCCTCCAGGGCATTAATGTAAATAAATAGCAATTGAAGGTGTTTCATCCCTCCAGCCCAATTTTCTTATTTTCCATGTGACAGCCAGTTTTTAATCCACACACTAAAACACTTCTCAGTTCTTCAAGCACTTAATTTGTGTATCACCTTTCCAAACTCCTTTTAGAAGTCTAAATACTTGACAGGTTTCCTTTTATCAACTTTATATTCTCAAACAACTTGAACAAACTTGTCAGACATGTTTTACCTTTTCATAAACCATATTGACTAGGTTTGATTACATTGAGCTTTCTAAATTGATTAACTTTTTCCTTTTTGATTATTGACTGTAGCATTTTACCAACAGAAGACTTTATACTATAATTCCTAACTTCTGTTTTTCTCCTTTTTAAAACAATGGATATTTTACAATTTCTGGTTCTCTCCTGGAAATGAGTGCATTTTGAAAGGTTCCAACCAATAGGTGCATGAAAAAATTGAAATGACATATCTATGTGGCTAGGTATAGCTCAAGTGCCATCTATAAATTTTCTGCTGATACAACCATTGTTGGTAGAATCTCAGATGGTGATGAGAGGGCATACAGGAGCGAGATACACCAGCTAGTTGAGTGGTGTTGCAGCAACAGCCTTGCACTCAACGCCTTTAAGACCAAAGAGCTGATTGTGGACTTCAGGAAAGATAAGATGAGGGAACACAAAGGAATCTAACCTAGTCCCAGCATATCGATGCATCTATAAAAAAGGCAAGCAGCAGCTATATTTCATTAGAAGTTTGAGGAGACTTGGTTTGTCACCTAAAACACTCAAGCTTCTACAAATGTACTATGGAGAACATTCTGACAGGCTGCATCACTGTTTGTGGGTGGAGCTACTTCACAGAATCAATAAAAGCTACAGCAAGTTGTAAAATTAGTCAACTCTGTCTTGGGTACTAGTCTCTGTGGTATCCAAGACATCTTCAGGGCGCGGTGCCTCAGAAAGGCGGCATCCATTATTAAGGACACCCATCACCCAGGACATACCCTCTTCTCATTGTTACCGTCAGGAAGGAGTACAGAAGCCTGAAGAGGCACACTCAGCATTTCAGGAACAGGTTCTTCCCCTCTGCCATACGATTCCTAAATTGACATAGAACCCAGGAACACTACCTCACATTTTTATGTATTATTTCTGTTCTTGCACTATTTTTAATATAACTATTTAATATAAATATATATACTTACTGTAACTGAATTATTTAGTTTTCCCTATATTATCATGTACTGCATTGTTCTGCTGCCACTAAGTTTACAAATTTCATGACATATGCCAGTGATATTAAACTTAATTCTGATTCTGCTAATTAGTTGTTTCTTGTGACTAATTCACCAGCCCGATTTTTCAAATGTCCTACACATACTTTAGCTACCACCTTCCTATTTATGTATCCACAGAAACTGACTGTTTTGATATTACATGACTTAAGAATCTTATCAACCTCTGCTTTAAATATGACAGATCACCTGGCTTCTATAGCAACCTGTGTCAACAGATTCACCATCTTCTGGTGAAAGAAATTCTTCCTCATCTCTTTTCTAAGTGGATATCCCTCTTTTTGGAGTTTGTGTCCTCTGGTCCTGGACTCCCCCACTGTAGGAAACATCATCTTCACATCCACTCTATCTAGGCCTTTCAATATTCATTAAGTTTCAATGAGATCGCTACACCCCCGTCCACTATTCTTCCAAATTCCAGCAAGTACAGGCCCAGATCCATCAAACACTCCTCATATGATAACCTTTCATTCCTGAAATAATTTTCATGAACATGCACTAAGAATTTCCCAATTTATGCTTCACCCTGTTGAGAGAACACATTTTGGGGGCCTATAAGCTGCTCTCAATTGGGTCTTCCCTGATTTCAACCCAATGCACTGCCAATATCCTGACTCAACACTGCTTTGATACCTTCCTTAATTAAATAACCTACAATGATGAGCTCCCAGTCCTGGTCACCTTATCTCCCTATCTCTGTGGGTCATAGTGATGTTTTCTGATTGTCAACTCATCCATCTTATTGCAAATGCAACCTGCATTTAGATAATGCCAGTTAAGCTTTTATTTTTATTTAACGTTTTTTGAGTAACTTTGGGTTTGTTCTGTGCTGCACAATTTTGTTTTCATTTTCTTCTGCAGCCTGACACGTGCACACTTCATTTTAAAATCCAGAAGTTTAGCCATCTCTGCCTCCTATATCCAGTACTTGGTGTGTCCAAAGCTCTCATGAGCACAGCATTCCAGAAATTCACTGTGCATGAGGCAATATTGCTTATTCCTGAACATTATTTTGAGATTATGACACCCCAGCCAGGGGAAATAACATTCCTCCATTGACCATCACAAGCATTAGAATTTTCAATTTAGGTGAGATTAGCGGTCATTGTCTAAACTCCAGGGAGTGTATATCCATTCTTCTCTATGTCTCATCATAGGACAAGAACACCTTTCCTGTCAATCCCAGGAATGAAGCTGGTAATCTTTATTGCACTTCCTGTATTCCAAATGGCCTTCTTGGGTCAGTAGGCCACATCTATATGCACAATAGATTAATTTGGCAGATGAATGTGTCTAATGAATTGGTTCAGGGGGAAAGTTTTCAGATTTGTGGGTCATTGGGATCACTCTGGGGAAGGTATGACCTGTACAAAAAAGACAAGTTACGCTTGAACATGAGGAGACCTATATCCTTGCAGGCAGGTTTGCAGCAGGGAGGATTTAACCTAGTTTGGCAGAGGGTTGGGAACCCAAGTCATGGGTCAGAGGATGTTACTGTACAGGTGAGGTGGCTTAACAAGAGCAAAAGGTACTAGAGGAGATGTACTAGCATGGATAGAAGATGGACTGACTGGCAAGAGGCAAAGAGTGGAGGGGGAAGGGGGCCTTTTCTGGTTTGCTGTCGGTGACTAGTAGTGTTCTGCAGACGTCTGTGTTATTCTCTTCATGTTATTTGTGAATGATTTGGATGATGGAATGATGGATTTCTGGCCAAGTTTGCAGATGATACGAAGACAGGTGGAAGGCAAGTGGTGTTGAGAACAAAGGGAGTCTTCTGAAGGATTTAGATTCAGAGAATGGGCAAGGAAGTGGCAGATAAAATATAATAGAAGGAATTGCATGGTCATGCACTTTGGTATGAGGAATAAAATTCCCGTATATTCTAAACAGGGAGAAAATTCAAAAATCAGAGGTGAAAGGGACACAGGAGCCCTTGTGTGGAATCTAAAGGTTAACTTGCAGGTTAAGTCAGTGGTGTGGAAGGCAAATGCCATGTTAGCATTAATTTTGAGAGGACTGCAGTATTAGAACAAAGATGTAATAGTGCCAAGGCTTTATAAGGAACTGAGAGTATTGTGAGAGGTTTTGTGCCCCTTTTCTAAGAAACGATGTGCTGGCATTGAAGAGGGTCGGGAGAAGATACACAAGAATGATTACAAGAATAAAAGAACCAACATATGAAGAGTGTTTGAGGTCTCTGGGGCTGTACTCACTGGAATTTAAAAGAATGAGGAGGGTTCTCATTGAAACCTATCGCATATTGAAAGGCCTGGATAGAGTGGATGTAGAGGAGATGTTTCCTGTTGTCTGGGACCAGAGGGCACAGCCTCATACAGGGATGTCTGTTTATTTATTGACATACATTGCAGAATAGGCCCTTCAAGCCACGCCACCCAGCAGTTCCCCTGATTTAATCCTAGCCTAGTCACAGCACACTTTACAATAACCAATTAACCTATCAACCGGTATGTTTTTGGGCTGTGGGAGGAAACCCATGCAGTCATGGGGTGGGGGAAATACAAACTCTAGTAGTAATCGAACACTGGTCACCTCTACTGTAAAGTGTTGTGCTAACCACTAAGCCTCCATGCCACCTCCAACAGAGCTAAAGAAAAATTTTTCTCACCAGGTCATATATCAGATCTCACAGAGACCACAACTCCTTAGTCTTTACAATAGCCTTGAAGAGAGGTAGGAGGAGATAGCATCTGAAACGATGTAATCGGGGAGGGGGAACTCTGGCGCTTTTAGGCCAGAACTAGGGAGCATAAATTGTGAACAGATATACTCAGTGAAATGCACTACTGAAATTGGATTCTGAATAGGCTTGTCCATACAGGGAAAGGATGTTAGGATAAAGGAATCATGGTTGCCAAAAAAACATTAGTCAAGAGGAAGAAAGAAGCTTAAAGTTTAGGAAGGAAAAATCAGTCAGGGCTCCAGAGAACTACAAGAATGGGTTTAACAATGGACTTAGGAGAGCTGGGGCATGAGGAGGTCTTGATGAGTAGGATTAAGGAAAACTCCAGGGCATTCTACATGTATGTGTAAAACAAGAGGATGAGTAGAGCAAGGGTAGAACTGATCAGGATTGAAGAGGAAACATGTCAGGGGTTGGAGGAGGGAGGGTAGATCCTTAATGAATACTTTGCCTCAGTATTCACCAGTGAGAGAAATCTTGACATTTGTAAGGACAGTGTAAAGCAGGCTGGGCTGATATTCTAGAAAATGCTGACATTAAGAAATAGAATGCATTGAAAGGAGGCAGATAGGTGGGTCACGGTCAGGAAGGGGAAGAGGCAGGTACTAGAGAGTACCCCAGCGGCTGTACCCCTTGACAATAAGTACTCATGTTTGAGTACTGTTGGGGGGTCAGCCTACCTGGAGGAAGTGACAGTGGCCGGGCCTCCGGCACAGAGGACGGCCCTGTAGCTCAGAAGGGTAGGGATAGAAGAAAGAGGACCATAGTAATAGGGGATTTGATAGTCAGGGGTTCAGACAGGCGGTTCTGTGGAGGTGATCGGGAGTCCCGGATGGTAGTTTGCCTCCCTGGTGCCAGGGTTCGGGACGTTTCTGATCGAGTCCAAGATATCCTGAAGTGGGAGGGTGAGGATCCAGAGGTCGTGGTACAGGGAGTTAGGAAGGCAGTTAAGAAGAAGGACCGCAAAGGTAGTAATCTCGGGATTATTGCCTGTGCCATGCGACAGTGAGAGTAGGAATGGAATTAGGTGGAGGATGAATGCGTGGCTGAGGGATTGGAGCAGGGGGCAGGGATTCAAGTTTCTGGATCATTGGGACCTCTTCTGGGGCAGGCGTGATCTGTTCAAGAAGGACGGGTTACACTTGAATCCCGGGGGGACCAATATCCTAGCGGGGAGGTTTGCCAGGGCTACATGGCAGACTTTAAACTAGTAAGATGGGGAGGGGGGGGTGCGGGAATCAATTTGAGGAAACTATGGGAGAGGAGGTTAGTTCACCAGTAGAGCAATTAAGTAGACTGTGTGTGAGGGAGGAAAGGCAGGTGATGGAGAAGGGATGCGCTCAGCCCGAAGATGTAGGGGAGAAGAAAGAAAAGGATAATAAATTAGAATGCATTGTTAGGGATGAAAAGAGAGGAGGAGGTGGAGAGTATCTTAAATGTATCTATTTTAATGCTAGGAGCATTGTAAGAAAGGTGGATGAGTTTAAAGCGTGGATTGCTAACTGGAATTATGATGTAGTTGTTAGTGAAACATGGTTGCAGGAAGGGTGTGATTGGCAACTAAATATTCCTGGATTTAGTTGCTTCAGGTGTGATAGAGTAGGAGGGGCCAGAGGAGGAGGTGTTGCATTGCTTGTCCAAGAAAATCTTATGGCGGTACTTTGGAAGGATAGATTAGAGAGCTCCTCTAGCGAGGCTATTTGGGTGGAATTGAGGAATGGGAAAGGTGTAGTAACACTGATAGGAGTGTATTATAGGCCACCTAATGGGGAGCATGAGTTGGAAGAGCAAATGTGTAAGGAGATAGCAGATATTTGTAGTAAACACAAGGTGGTGATTGTGGGAGATTTTAATTTTCCACACGTAGATTGGGAAGCTCATTCTGTAAAAGGGCTGGATGGTTTAGAGTTTGTGAGATGTGCACAGGATAGTTTTTTGCAACAGTACATAGAAGTACCGACTAGAAATGGGGCAGTGTTGGATCTCCTGTTAGGGAATGCGATAGGTCAGCTGACAGATGTATGTGTTGGGGAGCACTTCGGGTCCAGTGATCACGATAGCATTAGCTTCAATATAATTATGGAGAAGGACAGGATTGGACCTAGAGTTGAGATTTTTGATTGGAGAAAGGCTAACTTTGAGGAGATGCGAAGGGATTTAGAGAGAGTGGATTGGGTCAAGTTGTTTTATGGGAATGATGTAATAGAGAAATGGAGGTCATTTAAGGGTGAAATTATGAGGGTACAGAATCTTTATGTTCCTGTTAGGTTGAAAGGAAAGGTTAAAGGTTTGAAAGCACCATGGTTTTCAAGGGATATTAGAAACTTGGTTCGGAAAAAGAGGGATGTCTACAATAGATATAGGCAGCATGGAGTAAAGGAATTGCTCGGAGTATAAAGAATGTAAAAGGAATCTTAAGAAAGAGATTAGAAAAGCTAAAAGAAGATATGAGGTTGGTTTGGCAAATAAGGTGAAAGTAAATCTGAAAGGTTTCTAAGTTATATTAAATGCAAGAGGATAGTGAGGGATAAAATTGGTCCCTTAGAGAATCAAGGTGGTCAGCTATGTGTGGAGCCGAGGGAGATGGGAGAGATTTTGAATGATTTCTTCTCTTCGGTATTCACTAAGGAGAAGGATATTAAATTGTGTAAGGTGTGGGAAACAAGTAAGGAAGTTATGGAACCTATGACAATTAAAGAGGTGGAAGTACTGGCACTTTTAAGAAATTTAAAAGTGGATAAATCTCCGGGTCCTGACAGGATATTCCCCAGGACCTTGAGGGAAGTTTGTGTAGAGATAGCAGGAGCTCTGACGGAGATCTTTCAGATGTCATTAGAAACGAGGATTGTGCCGGAGGATTGGCGTATTGCTCATGTGGTTCCATTGTTTAAAAAGGGTTCTAGAAGTAAGCCTAGCAATTATAGACCTGTCAGTTTGACATTAGTGGTGGGTAAATTAATGGAAAGTATTCTTAGAGATAGTATTTATAATTATCTGGATAGACAGGATCTGATTAGGAGTAGCCAGCATGGATTTGTGCGTGGAAGGTCGTGTTTGACAAACCTTATTGAATTTTTTGAAGAAGTTACGAGGAATGTTGACGAGGGTAAGGCAGTGGATGTAGTCTATATGGACTTCAGCAAGGCCTTTGACAAAGTTCCACATGGAAGGTTAGTTAAGAAGGTTCAGTCGTTAGGTATTAATGCTGGAGTAATAAAATGGATTCAACAGTGGCTAGATGGGAGATGCCAGAGAGTAGTGGTGGATAATTGTTTATCGGGATGGAGGCCAGTGACTAGCGGGGTGCCTCAGGGATCTGTTTTGGGCCCAATGTTGTTTGTAATATACATAAATGATCTGGATGATGGGGTGGTAAATTGGATTAGTAAGTATGCCGATAATACTAAGGTAGGAGGTGTTGTGGATAATGAGGTGGGTTTTCAAAGCTTGCAGGGAGATTTATGCCGGTTAGAAGAATGGGCTGAACGTTGGCAGATGGAGTTTAATGCTGAGAAGTGTGAGGTTCTACATTTTGGCAGGAATAATCCAAATAGAACATACAGGGTAAATGGTAGGGCATTGAGGAATGCAGTGGAACAGAGAGATCTAGGAATAACAGTGCATAGTTCCCTGAAGGTGGAGTCTCATGTAGATAGGGTGGTGAAGAAGGCTTTTGGAACACTGGCCTTTATAAATCAGAGCATTGAGTACAGAAGTTGGGATGTAATGTTAAAATTGTACAAGGCATTGGTAAGGCCAAATTTGGAATATTGTGTACAGTTCTGGTCACCGAATTATAGGAAAGATATCAATAAATTAGAGAGAGTGCAGAGACGATTTACTAGGATGTTACCTGGGTTTCAGCACTTAAGTTACAGAGAAAGGTTGAACAAGTTAGGTCTCTATTCATTGGAGCGTAGAAGGTTGAGGGGGGATTTGATCGAGGTATTTAAAATTTTGAGAGGGATAGATAGAGTTGATGTGAATAGGCTGTTTCCATTGAGAGTAGGGGAGATTCAAACAAGAGGACATGATTTGAGAGTTGGGGGCAGAAGTTTAAGGGAAACACGAGGGGGTATTTCTTTACTCAGAGAGTGATAGCTTCCTGTAGAAGTAGTAGAGGCCAGTTCAGTTGTGTCATTTAAGGTAAAATTGGATAGGTATATGGACAGGAAAGGAGTGGAGGGTTATGGGCTGAGTGCGGGTAGGTGGGACTAGGTGAGATTAAGAGTTCGGCACGGACTAGGAGGGCCGAGATGGCCTGTTTCCGTGCTGTGATTGTTATATGGTTAAAACCTTTGAAAAGCACTAGGATATATGGTTGCAAGAGAATATACTCTGGGAAGTGAGAGAAAAGATTGTTGTGCCTTTGGCAATCTTTGCATCCTGGCTCATCATGGAAGTAGTAACCGATCGTAGGGTAGTTATTCCTTTGTTCAAGAGAGTAGGGAATACCCTGGGAATTATAAACCAGTGAATCTTATTTCAGCGGTGGACAAATTATTGTAGAAGATTCTTAGAAATAGAACTTAGGAGGAATTGGAGAAGCATAGTCTAATTAGGTATATTCAACATACCTTTTGAGAGGTAGATTGTGCATCACAAGCCTGATTGAATTCTTTGAGGATGTAATAAAACACATTGAAAGTAGAACAGTTTCATGTCGTGTATACAGTATGTGTTTTTGTAAGGCATTTGATAAGGTCCCCATGGTAGGCTTATTCGTAAAGGCAGGAGGCATGAGATCCAAAGAAACCTGGCTGTATTCAGAGTTGGCTTGTGCATAAAGACAGAGGATTGTTATAGATGGAGCTTATTCTGCCTGAAGAACAGTACCCAGAGGTGTTCCATCGGGATCTGTTCTAGGACCCCTGCTCTTTTTAATTTTTATAAATTACTTGGATGAGGAAGTGGAACGGTGGATTAGTATGTTTACAGATGACATTAAGATTGGAGGTGTGGAAGGTTGTTGTAGGTTACATTGGAACATTGACAAAATGCAGAGCTGGGCTGAGAAGTGTCAGATGGAGTTCATCCCAGGAAACTGAAGTGATTCTCTTTGGAAGATCGAATTTGAAGGCAGATGTAAGGTTTAATGGTAAGATTCTTAGTAGTGTGGAGGAACATGGGGATCTTGGGGACTGTGTCCACAGATCCATCAAAGTTGCCATATAAGTTGATTAGGTTATTAAGAAGCTGTATGGTGTGCTGAACTTCATTTGTTGGGAGATTGAGTTCAAGAGCTGCAGGACAATGTTGCAGATCTATAAAACCCTAATTATACCACTCTTGGAATAATGTGTTCAGTTCTGGTCGCCTCATTATAGGAAGTACGTGGAAACTTTGGAGAGGGTGCAGAGGAAGATTTACCAGGATGTTACTTAAATTAGGGAGCATGTTTTATGAGGAAAGACTGAGTGAGGTCAGGTATTTTTCTTTGGAGCAAAGGAGGATAAGAGGTGACTTCATGAAGGTGTACAACATGATAAGAGGCATAGATCGAGGTGATAGCCAGAGCCATCTTCCCAGGATGGAAATGTCTAATTTGAGGGGGCATAATTTTTAAGGTGATTAGAGGAAAGTATGGGGGGGTGGTTTATTAGAAATGAGTTATTTTTGTGTAGAGTGGTGGATGATGATAGAGGCAGATACATTAAGGATATTTAAGACACTCTTAGATAAGCACATGGATCATAGAATAAAGGAGGGCTATGGGCGAGGGAAGAGTTATAGTGATCTTAAAGTAGATTAAAGTGCTGGCATAACATCTTAGGCAGAATGGTCTATTGTGCTGTTACATTCTGTCATTCAAGTTCCATGTGCATTTCCACAACAGCTTCATAGTCACTGCTTCTGAAGTCAGCTTTATTTTAATTTCAATTTTTATAGGTTTGAAGTAATGTCGAATAGTCATACTGCCCTTACCAAAATTTGGAATATTTGGATAATGGCTTAATGATAATATCAATATATACTTTGGTTGTTCCTTGATTCTTGGAGTTAATTGTACAACTCTGCTTCTGTGGTATGTTAGAGCTTTTCCAAGTTTGCAGCAATCATTCCCAAAGATCTAGAGTCTGATAGTCACACCATCCAAGTTTTTGTTCTCCAGTTTTTATAACTTACATAGCAACAGCTGGCCAGCAGATGCACAACTTCAACTACATTTTCCATCGCACTATTAATGCCCTCAAGAATTAATTGCTGAGGACAATGTGATTACATGGAACGTCCAGATACTTGGTCGATGTGGCCTTGATGTTGATGCTGGACAAAGGTTCTGCCCGCTCATATCCCTCATGTTAATCTAACTCAGTCATTATCACCTTTGATTCTGATTGTACACAACACACAGCCCAGCCTGCCTGAATGGTCAATGAGGTGAACAAGCTCACTTTCTTTACCATCCCTACCTCCATGGTAACCACAACTAGCTGCTGATCAAGTTCTGTGCAGTGCATTATTACCATAAATGCAAGGACTACCTAAGAAATACATTGACAGTCAACTGTACATGATCTGGAATGTTTCTGAATATCCTTGGCAGTCACAAATCCTGGCCAAAAAAAGCCTGGCCTTACCAAGCATTGAAAATAACATGATAATTAAATGATGTATGTTTAATTATCTAAATCAGTTTATAAAGACTATATAAATTATCTAATGCCCATCTCTTTGTTAGTGCTCCTCACTGAAGTGAATGGAGTTTTTTTATTCTCTGCCTTGTGTAAACTGGCACTGGTTTGATGCTCAGATTTTTTTGGTGTTACTGCTGGGAGTTGAAACTTCACTGCTGGACACTGTGAGGAGACAGAGTGACACTGGCAGGGACTTTGGTTGTCTGACTGGCTTTCAGAAGTTTGTGATGTTGCCAGGTTGGTCTTCCCTGCTAAATAAATACACTATTGATTTTGATCTCTGTCTTTATCATGTGTTTCCCTTAAAAGTGTAAACATTTTTACCTCAGCTGGTCTGTCATTGCTGAAACCTATGGGTATCCATTTCCATTCCGTTATGTTCATCCATGACCACCTCCTCTATAGTGATGAGGCCACACTTAGGCTGGAGGAACAACACCTTGTATTCCATTTGGGTAGCCTCCGACCTGATGACCTGAATATCAATTTCTCTAACTTCTGGTAGTGTCCCCCACCCCACCTTCTCAGCATTTCCCATCCCTTTTTCCCTTTCTCTTTGCCCACCCATCGCCTCCCTCTTTTGCTCCTCCCCCCCCCACCTCCGCTTCTCTTTCACCAATCAACTTCCCAGCTCTTTACTTCATCCCTCCCCCTCCCCATTTCACCTATCACCTTGTTTTTCTCTCTCCCCTCTCCCCACCTTTTAAATCTACTCCTCAGCTTTTTTTTCTCCATTCCTGCTGAAGGGTCTCAGCAGAAATGTCGCCTGTGCTTTTTTCCATAGATGCTGCTTGGCCTGCTGAGTTCCTCCAACATTTGTGTGTGTTGCTTGGATTTCCAGCATCTGCAGATTTTCTCTTGTTTGCCATGAAACCCATCAACGTTTACGATTTGCTCCCCTGCTCACTTCCTGTGCCTCTCCATTTTCCTTTTCTGAGGAATCAACACACTGCTTCCCTTTAAGGAATTTATGGACTCTGCTTTAACAGAGTTTTGGGGCAGAGGATTCCACATGCTAATCAGCCCTTTAATTCTTTTTGTGATTATCTTATTTCTGGTTTATCAAGGCACAAGGGAAACCTTCGAGCCAAGGAAGCGATGCAGAGAAGGGCCACGAGGCTGATCCCTGGTGTCAAAGGACTGGTTTTAGCAAAGGTTGGAAAAACTTGGACCCTTCAGCCTTTGACAGTAGGCAAATTTTCGAGGTATAGAAGACACTAACTGACATGGAAAAGTTTAATCCTGAGCACTGTTACAAAGGTTAAACTACAAATACAAGGCAGAAGGGCACAGGTGCAAACTGATAAAAGGCAATTTCAGGACTACTGTTGAAAAACACTCTGCGTATTTCTTGTGAAGGTCTCCATGTGGGTGAAGTTCAGGAATTATTGAAGCTGTGTTTAGATGCTGGCTTTCAGAGGTCTTGGAACTTTCTGTAAGGATGAAGTAAATGAGCTACATGGTCCCTTTCATGTACTTTTATGGAAAAAAAATTAATTTGCATGAATATAGTCTTTTCCTCAGGAAATCCCAAAGAGCTATGCAATCCTTGAATGTTAATGCAGATAATATTAAATATTTTCAAAATGAGGTTAATGACTAATTAATGAGAATGATGGTTTTATTTGAGGGATATTGACCACATCAGCTTTTTTGCTGTATAGCAATTCACAATGCTGAACTTCACACTTCAGGACCAGGTCACGTTATTTGAGATGTGGAGTGGGATTTGAACCCACTGTCTTGTGAATTAAACAATTGTGATAGAATCGGTTTCCATGTAGTAATGGGAACTTTCAAATAGCTATGGTATAATTATAATATACCTTTTGACTAGCAAACTGTTTTTTACATTAAAGCTTCTATGTAGTCCTGATCTTTTTCTGGAAAAGATTTAGCAGAATAATCAGATTGAGATATGAGCAAGAATTTGTGATCAGTACAGTTACTTGAGTGTTAATGATAGGTTTTGCCCAGCAGTTTCAAACTATAAAATCCCAACTGACTGTAATTGCAATGATCTGTACTATAGCACAAACACACAAAACTGGTATATTCTGCATGCAAAATGCATTGTTGCTCTCTGAGGACAACAAAATTGTTACTGCACACATAGAGCTTGCCTCACTGCATGGAATAACCTTCTCATCCAATAGCAGAAGATGTTGTCAGCTTGTTGAACAATCAAAGGAACTGCTTCACTCTCACTTGAGTAAAGATAAACAGAAGGGTTGTCATTGCAGTCACCTGACAGCAAAGGCAAGTATCTTCATTTGGTATCATTTTCTCTTACATCTGTAACAGCCTCACATAGTGACACAATACTATTCCCAGATCTCTGGATGTGGCAGTGGGGCAGATACAACATAGTGCTATCTACCTGAAGAAGACTTGTGGAAAAATATGAATGACTGACTTTTCCATTGAATATGCCATTTATTTTACATGTCTTCGACATTCTGGATTAGAGCACATACATTTTAGATAAACATGCAAATTAGAAAATAGAACATAATAAAACATTAATAGCAGTGTTGGAATGGAATCTGCAAAACACTAGAGCACTGAAAACAGAACACGTTGAAGAGTTAATGTAGTAATTGATAGTTTCTCGGAATGGAGAAAGTATTTATTATAAATGGAAGATGTTTGTCATCGAATCAGTAACAGCAGGGTGAATTCAGAGTAAAATTTTATTTCATGCAGCAAACTTTGTATGTAGAAGTAGTAAGAAACTATTTAACTATAATACGAAAAAAATATTTCATATTTTGATAGGTTGAATAATAAAAGGATGTACAAAAAAGCAGAGGAATTGACAACTTTAATTGAAAAGTTAGCATCATCATCAATGGGCCTAATGGCTTTGTGTTCTGTTATTCATTATATTATTAGATAGCTTTTGAATGACAACATTGCTTAGTGATTTAAAATAAATGTTTCTCAGCACACATCGGGCAAGCATTAACTGGTCAAAAAATCATAAAGACAGATGCTCAAAAGTTGGTTATAACTAAAAGCATCTTGATGGGAGATCTTGGTTTAGAAAGAAGGATGCATGGTTAGATGCTGTATCATCAAATGGTGTCTGGAGGGGAGATACAGTACTGTAGCAATTTTATGTATTGCACTGTACTGCTGCCACAAAAAAAACTGATTTCATGACATATGCAAATGATGAACCTAATTCTGATATGGGTCTCTGTTGTCTGGATTGGGAAAGGGGGCAGGGAGAGGAGAATTATGGTTGGGAAATTGATCACTAAACCAATCGTTTGGAATCAATTGACCTTGCCTGGTGTCTCAGGGCTGAGTGTGTCTGCTCCCACCCCTGGCACTTTCTCTGCCACCTGTCCCATACTCCTCCCAAAGTGCTTCACCCTCACCATTTCCAACATTCTTTGCTCCTGACAGGTTTACAAACTAGCTTCCCACTCTGTGTTGACAAATACAGTACTGTGCAAAAGTCTTCAGCTCCCTAGCTATATACATGTGTCTAAGTACAGTACTGCAGGTATCTTTAATTGGCAAGTTCCTATTGCCCATATGTGCAACATATTTTCATGTCCACAAGCCGAAAAGATAGTTAAGATCTTAAATTGGTTAGTGAACCTCTTAATAACATTTGAATTTTTTAAACTGGGTAATTTATAATATGAAGTTTGTCTCATTTATTTTACCATCCTTAATCATGGAATCATACAGCTCAGAAAACCCTTCAAACCACTGTGCCTGTGTCAACCATCAAGCACCCATTTATATAAATTTATCAGCACTTGCTCCATAGTTTTCTGTCCCTTGGTGATTCAGGTATCATTTAGATACTTGATGTCAGGGTACCTGCTTCCACCATACACTCAGGCAGTGTGTTCCAGATTCCAACTTCCCTCTACATGGGAAAAGCTCTTCAAATCCCCCTCTGAACCACACACTCCTTTCCCTGAACCCTCTAATTTTAGACTAACTCTACTATGGATGGAAAAATAATTACTGTCTGCCTTCTGTGTGCCTCTCATTATTTTGTGTATTTTGGTCAGGTTCCCTCTCAGCTCCTTCCACCTTAAGGGAAGCAAATCCAGCCTGTCCAGTGTTTCCTCATAGCTGATAAGCTCCATCTCAGGGAACATCATGAATGTCCTCTACACTTTGTCCCAACCACAACTGTTCACCATATTGTAGGTTGGCTAGGCCGACAATTTATGAAGCACTTTAATCTCCCTTCTGTTATATTCTGTAACTGATTAGTGAGGGAAAGTATCCCGTATGTCGTCTTCACCATCTTAGCTACCTGTGCTACTATCTCCAGGAATCCTTGGACTTGTACACCAAGATTCTTCACTTAGAACCCAACGATTCATTGTACATGTGTTCCCTTTATTCATCAACTTCCACTTATTGGGATTAAATTACATCTGCCATTGCTCTGCCCACGTTATCACTTCATCAGTATCTTCATGATTCCACCACATCTTAGAGGGCACCCCATTCTCTGTCCTTAGTCCAGACGTGTTCTCCTCCCACTCTCTACCTGCTCTTTCCATCTTTGCTGTAGCTGTTATATCATCACTTCCTCTTCTGGTACGTTACTTTATTCCTTTACTGCAATTTTAATATGAAGATATTGATAATGTGCAATACTGTATTCTGTATTGCAACATGGTCATCAAAGTGTAAGCAAATAAATGTAATTTTGATAACGTTTCCCAATGTGCTGTGAAGTATATTGGCTTCCTTTAAAAAGAATTAAATTTAGTTGGCCATCAGTTGATCAGAATTTAACATTTTAAATTCAGTACAAAAATACTGCATTAATTGCAACAGTTTTCATAAATGAATTACTTATTTCTTACCACACTTTTGCTTCCATGACAGAGTACAGAAAACTTGGAAATGGGACAATCACTGTGAAGAAACAGAAACCATCCCCAGAAGCACTGAAAGTGCTCTTCCAACGAATGCGGTATGAATATGACTTTTATAACTATGTCAAGAATCAGTTCCATTTATTGAAACGGAAATTCGGCCTGAAGACTCGAGGCAGAGCTCCATCTAGAGAGTACGTAACTCCATCCCAAGTTGAAGAGCCTGACCATATACATGATGATGACGATGACACATGGTTGAAAGACATTTATGGATGATTGCAATGAGTTGCTTGCTGGGGGCCTCTGTGTGTCCTTTATGTTGAAAATTCCACAAGGAACTGCAATTTGGTCAGGAGAAGCTGCAGTATTGGTCTGTTCTGGAGATTAGATTAAAACATTCACAATTGCAGTCAGTCTTTGCCAGGCAGATGTATGTATCTTACACTTTTCATGCTATTGCATGATTTTATTTTTTTTCTAAAGTTTCTTTACCAACTGCTGTACCAGCAGGTAAGACACTTTAACTACTATATCTGCATTTTAAAATATATATTAAAGGATTTATTTAGTTACATTTTTAAAAAATGTAAAGAAGATGATGCATTTTAACATTGAGAAAGGTATTAATCCAGTTAGATACTAGCTCATTTTCCAAAACTTTTGGATCTTCAAGCAGAAGATAGCATCTGAAGAAATAAAGTTGGACTGGGGCATTTTGTAGTATTTTCAGGACTGTATTCACATTTGTGATTTGTCAGAAAATAAACAACTTAAAAGGATTGTATGGTTGTAACATTGACAAAATGTAATATTTGTTATATTTTATCTCAAACTTTGAACAGAAATAGTTTTGTGATAAGTCTAATTAACGGTACATAGAATTTACAAAACAGAAGTGGACCATTTGATCCATGAAGTGTTGATGTTCTACCGAAGTCTCTTCCCCTCATTCCAAGTCTAAATTATCAAAGTAACCTTCAATTTCCATTGCTTGGATGTTTAGCTCCATAAATACAAATGTAGCCCCCTCACCCGCTTGTGTGCAAATCTGGTTCACTGGCCAGCTCCACCTTTCACAAACAATATACGTCTAGGGTCGGTATGATTTGGGGTTCCACCAAACAGGAACGTCATGATGTTCTGATTAAAGAAACATTGATTTGTGCAAATGCTGTGTAAATACTGCCCATACACAGTTGCCGATAAGAATATACCGCATAAAATTATAAAGAAAGTATATTTACAAATTTCATTTTTATCGGACAGTTACTAGGAATGAGAAAAAAAGGCCCGTTACAGTTGACCAGTCCAATGTACGCATTAAGATAGAGCTCTCATCCTGGAGTTGTCTTTACTCCTGCACTGGACCCATGGTCTGCGTGAAAGCACACACGACATTCTGAACTTGGCTCAAAATCCATCGCGAACAAGCGGGCTCTCTCACAGGAGTACAGGCTCATTCGTCGTGGAGCCATTCGTGCATGAAGCACTCTGTGCAATGGAGATTTGCCTTCCTACAATATTCTATGGCATCTTTCCTTCTCTGCATTCCTGCCAATGCCCCAAACAAGACTGTGTCCATCACAAATCTCTCTCCATCCAGCTCTCTCTAGAACTTTCTCCTGATTCTGCCACCCTGATTGGCTGAAACAACATTCTTAAGTTGAACAGCAGGGTTTCTTTAGCTGAAACAAACATTTTACCCAAAGGACACACTGCTTGCAGAAACTGCTAAAAAAAGAAAAACCTACAGCATAGCAGTAGAAATCTTAATCAGGGCGTAATATATCTCTACCATTTGTTTTATTCATTTGTTGTGGAAGCAGATTTCATGTTTTTGTCACATTTTGGGTAAGGAGCTATAATTTAGGACAACTACATGGAGTCTGAAATCTGGAGCAACACGGGATGCTAGAGGAAATCAACAGATCAGACCACTTCTCTGGAGAGAAATGGATAGTCAACACTTTGGGTCAAGTCCCTTCATCTGGACTGAAAGATAGAATGGAGATGACCAGTACAAAACGATGGAGGGAATGGATGATCAAGGTCTAGCAGATTATAGATTGTTCCAGATGAGGGGAGTGGGAGGGAATGTTGTCAGAAACTGGGAGGATGGGGGTGAATGACAGAAGAGCTGATTAAAATGGAATCTTATAGGTGGAGCATGGAATAAAGGGAGGGAGGTAGGGCTGGGAGCCAGTAGCAGTATATGCGTGGGATGGATCTATACACCTATCACACAAAAAAATTAACACGTGATATCACAGTGAACTGGCCCACTGAGCAAATCCAGGGAAGTTACACAACTTCTCAATGTAAAGTTGCATCCCATCAAGCACACCCAGAGGAGCTACAAGCCAACTTGGATGCAGAACATTGCTCATTTGACACTTGCATTGAATATTTCTTTGACAGGTATTACAGTATTAGCTCCTTTTGACTCTGCATCAACATCAACTTTAACCCTGAGTTTACAACAACCCTATGAATCTTTTCTCCTTTTTGACCAACTGGATTTAGGCTGTATTCATAGGAAAGTTTGTAATTTTAGTCCTACGTATTAGAATCAAACATTCAAAGTGCATTTATTAATAAAGTATGCAGTATACAACTCTGAGATTCATAATCCTATAGACAGCCACGATACCAAAGAAAGCTATGGAACCCTTTAAAAGAAAACATATCAAACCCCCAACACGCCAAAAAAGAACAAATCGTGCAAACAGCAAAAAAAAAACACAAGCAGAAAACTCGATATAAAATATCAAATCACAAATCATCGAACCAGCCCAGGCATATTCAGTTTGGTTCAATCTAGCTCTGTGTTGATTGTTAACTTAGCTATAGGCCGTAGACCTAGTCCTTCTGATCAAAATTTGCACAAAATACCAACAAAAAAGGAGGGACCAGAAAACAGAAATACATAATATGAACTAGCGTCCAATCCACAAACCGTGATTAAACTTTGCCCAAGACCCAGGACTCCAGCATCGAGCGCAAGGGAAAGAGAGGCTATTCGAATGCAGGGACCTTCCACCAGTAGCGGTGAACTGGTGAGAGTGAGAGACCTTCAAATGCAGACACGTTCCTCCAGCAGCAATGAGCAAGAAGCTGGTAGATGGTGCTGAACACCTGTTCCGTGATTTCAGTCTTCCTCGATCCTTTAGTTGGCAATAAATGGAGTCAATCGTGGGCTTGAGCCCCTCCTCCAGGTCGCACACTTTGCTCAAAACCTCCTTCAGAGACGGCAAAGTACCAGATTGCTCAATTGGCCCAAAAACACACCACTAAGATGCAGATCACAGGCTCCAGAAGTAGTGGAACCATATTTGAAAGGCAAAGAAGCAAAAGCAGTAGTTTTGTGGATCATCTGAAAAATGTTGCCCTTGGTCACGTTCACTGGCACTATCTTCCCCAGTTGACCCTATTCAAATTTGGATTGAAATGTTCAGCAAACAAAAAGCAGTTTCATTTCATTGCCTTTTAATGGATTTAATCCCAGAACTGAGAAGTGCTTGATTGAAATTTTCATGATCACTTTTTATTCATTTTATCAGCTCAGGCTCAGGTCATGCTGAGAGATGCAGTGGCTACTTCATGATTTTGTAACTGAAAGTTATTCCCATCTCTTAATCCAATATCTGCCAAGTTAGTTTACATTTCTCATTATCTCTCTTGCCTAGCAATCTGCTCCTTCATATGGAAACTACACCTTCCCACATTTGAATCAATGTTTGGATTTTTGTCTTATTTCTAGGAATGCCACAGTTGCTTTGTTATTTTAGTATTGATAACTTTTTCAGCAACAATGTACAAATGTATTTACATTATTATAAATATTGCTTTGAAATGGTGTTGCTGAGCGATTCCCAATTCCTCAGCTCTCAAAACAATGAAAATTCTGACACCAGCCTATTGCTCCATTAATCATCAGGCATTCAGCCAATTCTAATGATGCCTGAAATCTAGCCCTCAATTCATACTAGATCCTCAGTAGTTCTTGGGATTGGTGCTATCTGGATTACAACAAGTGTTTGGAAATCCTGATGCTACTGGCATCTATTGCCCAAAATCTGTCCGAATACAGACAAGAAAGGTTATATCTCTACATGAGCTTAAGAATCCAGAAGTCTTCAAATTAAGTTTAAAATTAAGGATTGATTTGGTCTTAAAACATTTATTTTCAATGGTTGTCTGTGATGAAAGAGGTACAAGATAAAGGGTCACAATAGGGCATCTGTACTAGACTGTCCACTTGTTACTATGGAGAGAACAACATTAAAACATCTACTTATCGATGAGACAACAATTGTGTCTTTAATTCATTCAGGAGCTGATAATAGCTGTGCCATTTGTTTCAAGAAAACAGGGAACCAACCTGCAGCAAAGAGATCATGAAGCTATTGCTTATTACCAGCACAACTTCCCAGGTGAGCAAAGGCTACATGATGCATGGATCTGTGTATGAAATGAATGACTCTAGCAAGATGAAGATCAGGATCTGGACTGTGAAATTGGCCAGGACTGCTTTGAGTCAAAGCAGGTCAGAGCCATTGAGCTGGCAATTGAATTCAACACACCCCAACACACAAAGGGAGAAGTAGATGAAGGAAGAGTGTGATTGAGGTGATGCAAATACTTGTCTTTAAAGATACAATGAACACAGGGAATATGGCCATAATGTTAACTGTAGCATCTGTGCTGGTGGAGAATAGGAACTTCTGTTGTGAATTATCAATGAGATGGTATTTTCATCCAGCAGAGTGTTTACTTCTGAGATTAAAGATATGGGAAGTCCTCAGGCTGTGTTACAATTAACCTGAAAAGGGAACCAAAGTTGTGGTTTATGTTGGGACCTTTGGATCCTGCTGAGAACCTGAAAGTAGAGATCAGTTTTAGAAACTGTTCATACAGATAATCTGAGAATTAGAATCCAAACCATATGAGGCAGAGGTTACATAGATGATTTCAACAAGCAGCTATTTAGTGGGGGTCCGATTACATACATCAGCAAGTGGAAAACATGACTAAAAGACTGGTGTGTGTAAGCAAGAATGGTTTCGTTTTGTATGTTCATTTTACTTGCCTTCAAAGTAAAACCAGTATCTGTACCATTTCTGACAGCCATCAAATCAGTGATCTGCATCAGCACATTGTATTACAGCACAGAAACCAGGCCCTTCAGACCATTTAGTCCATGACAAGCTATAATTCTTCACCCCTCCCATCCAATCACTTATCTAAACTTAATGCTGAAATTGAACCCACATTCACCACTTCTGCTGACAGCTTGTTGCAAACCCTCACCACCCCGAGTGAAGAAGTTCCCTCTCATTTCCCCCTTAAATATTTCATTTTTCACTGTGACCTCTAGATCCAGCCTCCATGGAAAAAGCTGCTTACATATACCCTATCTATACCCCTCATAGTTTAGTAAACCTCTATTAAACCTCCCCTCATTCTCCTGTATTTCAGGGAGTAAAGTTCTAACCTATTCAGCCTTTCCCTATGACTCAGATCCTCAAGTCCCAGCAACATCTTTGTACTCTTTCAGACTTATTGATATCTTTCCTGTAGGTAGGTGACCGAAACTGCACACAGTACTCCAAATTAGGCCTCACCAAGTCTTACACAACTTCGACATCCCAACTCGATTTAAGAAAGTCAATGTGCCAAAAGCATTGAATTAGAAATTATCTGTATTATCAGGACAGGCTCCTTGTGTACCAGAAAGATACAACACCTTCTGAATAAGATTTGTTGGTTGAAGGGTGCATGGAATGACAATGGTGAAGATCTAAATAAACTGAACCAGAAGTTAAAACAATTGGGAATAAGGCTAAAGGGGAGGTATGAGTTATATTTATGATATACATTCAGTGACCACTTTATTAGCTACACCTGTAACTCTTTGATAATGCAAATAACAAATCAGTCAATCTTGTGGCAGCAACTCAGTGCTTAAAAGTATGCAGACATGGTCAAGAGGTTCATTTGTTATTCAGATCAAACATCGGAATGGGGAAAAAAATAATGATTTAAGTGACTTTGGCCATGGAATGATTGTGGGCAAAAACACCTTGTTAATGAGACAGGTCAGAGGAGAATGGTACAAGCAGACTGGAAAATGACAGTAACTCAAGTAACCATGCATTACAACAATGGTGTGCGAAAAAGCATCTCTGCACAAAACTTTGAACCTTAAAGTGGATGGGCTACAGCAGCAGAAGACCACAAACAAACGGAAATCTACTCAGTTGTCACTATATTCTGTATCTCCTGTACCTCCTCCATAAATATAAAATTACTTGGTGTATGAAATAATTCATTAAAACATTAGATGTCATGCATATTGATTCCAAAACAGCAACTGGAAGCAATAAATCAAAGTGGGCAGCCAGATGTGAAAGGGATAACTGAAACATGGATGGATATGTAAAGAATTGGGCTGGCAGTTTAAAAACTGAAAGATCTAACACATTTTGAAAGGAAGGGGAAGTGGTTGGGGAATCTAATTAGAGACAGTATCATGGTGGCCAAAATACAAGGGGAAAGTTAAAATAGAAGCTGAACTCATTGAATTGCCTTTATTGCTTACATCCTTCACATACGAGTAAAAATCTTTGTTATGTCTCCATCTAAATGTGCCACGTGCAATCATAGTAATTTATAATAAATAGAATAGTCAATGTAATATAGAGTACACTCAAATCATCATGAGTTCATCAATCTGATGGCCTGGTGTAAGAAGCTGTCCTGGAGCCT
The DNA here is from genome assembly GCF_030144855.1 of Hypanus sabinus. Lineage (NCBI taxonomy): Eukaryota > Metazoa > Chordata > Chondrichthyes > Myliobatiformes > Dasyatidae > Hypanus > Hypanus sabinus. The sequence goes on along the minus strand of NC_082717.1, from coordinate 85,656,644 downwards.
GTGGTCCTGGCTTTTATGCTGCAGTACGGCTCTCCAGATGGTAGCAGCTGGAATAGATTGTAGTTCAGATGACTTGTGTCCCCATTGATCCATCCTACGGACCCTTTTTACACACCTGTCCTTGTAAAGGTCCTGAATCATGGGAACTTCACAACTACAGATGTGCTGAGCTCTCCACACCACTGCAAAGTCCTGTGATTAAGGGGGGTACAGTTCCCATACCAGGCAGTGATGCAGCCAGTCAGGATGCTCTCAATTGTGCCCCAGTGGAAAGTTCTTAGGATTTGGGGGACCCATACCAAACTTCAACTGTCTGAGGTGAAAGAGGCGCTGTTGTGCCTTTTTCACCACACAGCTGGTGTGTACAGACCACGAGATCCTCAGTGATGTGGATGCCGAGGGACATGAAGCTGTTCACCCTCTTAGCCCCGGATCCATTGATGTCAATAGGGGTCAGCCTGTTTTCATTCCATAGGGCTGTTTTCAGCCTCATTTCAATCCACAACCAGCTTCTTTGTTTTTGCGACATTGAGGGAGAGGTTGTTTTCTTGACAACACTGTGTCAGAGAGATTACTTCTTCCCTGTAGGCATAATGGTCCATGATAAAGTGATACACAACGACAGAAAGTGAAGCAATGAACAAAATGTATTTTCTAAAGGGAATATACAAACAAGAAGCTAGGCAGATCTATTTATACATTTATGAAAAATGCAGGTGGGTTGAATGCTTAATCAAGACACAGGACTTCGTAGGTTGAGGTACTGAATTCAAAAGTAGGGAGATTATGTAGAACTTGGTTAAAACACTAGTTCGGCCAAAATTGATATTGCATTTCTGGTCACCTCCTTTTAGGAAAATCAGAAGCCCCAGAGAAGAGCTGGAAGGATTGACTCAAACAATTCCAGGGACAAGAGAGTTCAGCTGCAAAGTTCAACTCAAGAAAGCCTGAGTTCTCATTAGATCAAAGGAGATTGAAAGGAAAGCTATTAATATACAAAGTCATGACCACTTTGGCTAGGATCAGAAAACCTTTACAATTAAAAGGAAGGTTTTCCTGTATGCAAATCATTTGAGGCCAGTGGGCATTTATTTAAAGTTTTAGGAAAATATAAGAGTGGGTTGATTAAACACAGTTAAGATGTAGAACTGTAAGGGTGATGAAAAAAAATTGTTCAGAGATTTTTAAAAGAGGTTTCAATAGGCCAGTAGTGGATGAAGTGGATCCACTTGCCAGTCTCAGCCCATCCTGCATTGGAACATCTATAAAATTAAAGGGCCTAGTTTGATCTTCTGAACACGTCTAGATTCAAGTTCATATCCAGATATAGATTCAGGTGTATTGTACTGGTGGACATTGATCTGTCATTATACAACACTGGGCCACATACTTGTGGACACTGGTCTGGTATTTTAACAGTACAATACTCATGGATGCAAGTCTGCAACTCTAACAAATCCAGTGAAAGTCAGATATGTCAACTTTATTCCTTTTTGGAACATGGACATCACTGGCATAACTTCATACCCTAGAGAAGGTGAGTTTGAGCCGCCTTGATGTGATGTGGACCTTTTGGTGAATCTGTTAAGTGGAAAGTAGTGTTATGATTAGCAACACTTAATGAATTAAAATACATTTCCATACCAGGGTGGTGTGCAACTTAGTGGGGAGCCTACACCTCTGCTTCCCCTGGGCACCTTGATGGTAAAATGTGTAGGTTTGGGAGAACTGTAATTACTCTAGGCAATAACCACTGTGCATTTTGTTGATGGTGCACACTGTAGCTGCTGTACTATGGTATATGATGTTCAGGATGGGAACAATAGATTGAGTTTGGTGCCAACTAGCTTGATTGTTGTTGGATCGGCACATTCAACAAAGTGAAGTATTCTGTCACATGTGCGCCTTGTAGATGGTTAGAAGGTTCTGGAATATCAAGGGTTGACTTCGCACAGCATATCCTATCTCAGACCTTCTCTTTGAGCCACAAAATTTGTGGCTAGACCTGTTGAGTTTCTGATCATTGATGACTCAATGATGGTGGAAGATTCAGCAATGCTGAATAGTAAGGATAGGTAGTTACACACAGTCTTGTTGGAGATGATCCTTGGGCAGCAAGTAACATTTATGGTACTGATCAATCCACCGCCGAATATCCTGCTGCAGTTTAGCACAGGCTGTCTCATTTTCTGAGGAGTTATAAATAGGGGCCTTCTCTAAGAAACATTCTGGCCTACTGAGATGGACACTTGTAGGAAAATAATTTACCAGGCTGTGGGAAAGAGTGACAGAATGGGAATGCTCAAACAGGAGCCAGCAGCAGAACCTGGACCTAACAGCCACCGATTGTGCCATTATTAATCTATAAACAGGATAAATCTTGTTTATATGAGTATTTCAGACTAAAATTGTAACATAAAGCATAGATTTCAAAAGAGGAAGTCATGCTTAACCAACCTTTTGTGATACTTGAAGAAAAGTTGTGTCAATAAGGCAAAAGATGTAACATAATGTATTGGAGGCTTGAAAAACCTTGGATAAGATACTGCATAATAGGCGCACCAAAGATCACTGTGTTTGGAGTCGGATAACAAGTAGCAGATTAAATAATACCCTAAATATAGAACAGAAAACAAGAGAAGGGGTTAACAGCTGCTCCACTGTCTGGGAAAACATGAGGAGTGAAATTCTGCAAAGATCTGAGTTGAAACCACTGCTGTGCACAATTTGGACTTGGAAATACACTCCCAAAATGTGTGGCTCAGTTAACACTGAAGGACACTGCTCAAACAAGACTGCGTGAACATGCTTGCAGAACGAGTGCACAATTGGCGAAAACGTGCATAAATGTGAGGTGCACATTTTGGGGTGGGAAGACTGTACCTACCATGTACTGGGGTGGGGGTGATATCTAAATGTTATAGAACTGGAAAATACCGAAGGATGCTCATTTACAAATAATTTCATGTACGTTAACAACGCCATAAAAATAATGTTGGGAGTTCGGTACCTGAGAGAGAGGTTTTATCAAGCAGAGAAATAACATTAAAACTTACATTAAGCTACACAGTATGCCAGTATGGTTTCGAATTATTAAAAAGAATATGAGGGTCCCATCTCAATTTTGTTTCATCAATATGTATCTGAAGAGACTGGGGGCTTGTCTTTTCACCTGTGGATCATGACACCTAGAACCTTCCTGACCAATATGCCATGACCCGCCTATATTTTTCTCACCTGCACAAGAACTTACCCCAATAGATTTGTCAGTTATGTTGTTACCACGTTGTGTTGAAACTCATCTATCCACTGAAATAAAACTGGAAACTCTGCACCATAAAAAGTAAGTACATCACTCACTCACAAAGAAGACTTTGCCAAAGCTATTATAAATGAAGTGGTTGCAACAATATGAAAAGACAAATAAAAAGGGATTTGAAAAATGGTTTCAGTAAGTCATCATGTCCAGACGGGATGTATCCAAGGTCATAAGCGAATTGAGGATAGAAATTGCATCTTCTCCTTAGGTGCAGATGAGGTCCCAAAAGTCCAGAGAATTTTGAAGAAAGACATGGTCCAACAAGAACTTAAGCAGTAAGGCAATAAGACCTTTTAAGTCTGCTCAACTTTTTAATGTTATGGCTGCTGATGTGCCTGAAGCTCAGGATCCCCGATTCACATTTCTCTAAATTCCTTAGTGTTTAATAACCTAATGCACAAAATTGCAAAGCCTTATGCCCTTAATGTAAAAATATATCATCACAATTTTAAATGCCTGTTCTGCTATCCTGAAACCATGCTCCTCAGTTTGAGATTATCTGGTTTAAGGAACCAGCCTCAACAGCTAGCCAACCAATTCATCTTAGAATTTTGCATGACTCATTGAGAGCTTCTCTTGTTCTTCTGAGCTCCACTGAGAAAAAGCCAATCTTTATCACATTTTTCACAGACGTGTTCTCACCCTAGGAATTAATTTGGTGAATTTACTGCCTCCAAGGTAAGTCATCCTACTTCAAATGCAGGAAGTGAAAATGAATACAATACTCTGATACCTCACAAATCCTGTACAATCACAAGATTTTGGTAATTTTGTACTGCAACAAAGATCAACTCACTATTGCTGTCCTATTTGCTTTCTCTGCCAACACACAGGAATACTAGTTTTTCAACATTTAAAAAGTACTCTACCTATTCCTCTTACCAAAGTGCCTAACTTCAGATTTTCCTACATTAATGCTCCATCTTGCCCATTTGCTAAATAAGTCAGTCAGTATCCCTTTGCAAACTTTTTGCATCCTCTTTATAATTTGCTTTCCCACCAGCCTTTCTATCATCAGCAAACCTGGATGTATTCTATCCCTTTATCTTGGTCAGTAAGACAAATTTGGAAAGCTGAACACCTACTACTAAGTTCTGTGGTATGTGGTTCTGTGGAACATATGGATTGCTCTGCATTCTATTACACTGTGTTGGAAAAGGTAGAGGAGGTTAAACTGGACTAGTACAGTCCAGCCAGTTTAACATAAGTGATGGGAAAGTTTACAGAAATGATAGTCTAGGAGAAAATTAATAGCCACTTGTACAAGCATGTATAATCGAATTATCATGATCTTGTTGGGGGAAGGTATGTTTAACTTGGTTTCCTTTTCTGATGAGGTAATGTGATGGATTCGCGCAGCACAATGGCAGATTTGCAAAAGGTTTATGATAAATCATGTCACGGGCCAAACAGCCCCAAATTGAAGTCCACGGGACATAAAAGTAGAAAAAAAAACAATTAGTTAAGTCATAGTAGATAGATTCTTAACAGGAGGGGATTTTATAGTGAAATTCAGTACTTGGATCACTGCTGCTTCCCCCCCCCCCCCCATATATATTGGAGTCTTGGACTTTATGCCCCTTGACCCAATTTCAAGGTCTGCAAATAATACCCAATTCAGAAGTTTGGTAAATTCCAAGGGAGCCAGTAATAGAGTTGGAAGACTGGAACTAACCCATACAATGAGCTGACACATGAGAGATGAAATTCAGTTCCAGGAAAGTGCAGGGTAGGAAAGATGAAGAAAAACAAATTAAAAATGAATCACTTTTAAAGGGGCTTTAAGAAATGCGGCCTGGAGATGTCTGTGAATAAATAATTACTGATAGTAGAAAGAGTTAATAAAGCAGCAGTATGAGTAATCCCTGTGCTTTCTAGACAGCAGCTTCATTGGGGAAAGTTAGGAAATTACCTAAATCTGTATTATACTCTGTCCCATGAAAGGCTAGGGTGTGGTTTAATTAAAATGTTCTAAATTAAGAATATTTTGGAGTAAATAAAGATCACTTTTGCAATGTGAGAAGGGTTGATAATGAAAAGGTGCAGATGTAAAATGATTGGCAAATGAACCAGAGTAAAGAATTAGTTACATGCAGTGGGTGGCTAGAATGTCTAATCCACCGCCTGACAGAGAATACAGATACACTACTAGTCTGAATGGAACTGGATAAATTCCAGAAGGAGAAAATCATGTCAGAATATGGGGGAAAATAATTAGGACCAACTGGATTGCTCTCCAAAACTGCCAGCAAAAGTTAAATCCCTTTCTTCTGAACTGGTTCTATACAACAAAAACAGTTAGAATCAAGTAGTTCCGACCTTGAAGCCTGTAATGTCACTAGGAATTGTTAATGTATAAAGATAACCTGCATGGCCGTCAAGTAAGTCAACTGTCTGTGACACCAGAACACACTTCTATTTCTGGTGTAATGCAGTGTCTTGTTAAGTACATTTCAAATCAAGTCAAGTAAACTTTTATTGTCATTTCGACCTTAACTGCTGGTACAGTGCATAGTAAAAATGAGACAACGTTTTTCAGGACCATGGTTTACATGACACAGTACAAAAAACTAGACTGAACTACATAATAAAAAATCACAGAGAAAGCTATACTAGACTACAGACCTACACTTGACTGCATAAAGTGCACAAAACAGTACCGGCATTACAATAAATAATAAACAGGACAGTAGGTCAAGGTGTCAGTCCAGGCTTCGGGTATTGAGTCTGATAGCTTGGGGGAAGAAACTGTTATATAGTCTGGTCGTAAGAGCCTGAATGCTTCGGAGCCTTTTCCCAGACGGCAGGAGGGAGAAGGGATTGTATGAGGGGTGCATGGGGTCCTTCATAATGCTGTTTCCTTTTCGAATACAGTGTATAGTGTAAATGTCCGTGATGGTGGGAAGAGAGACCCCGATGATCTTCTCAGCTGAAATCACTATCCGCTGCAGGGTCTTGCGATCCGAGATGGTGCAATTTCCCAACAAGGCAGTTATACAGTTGCTCAGGACACTCTCAATACAACCCCTGTAGAATGTGATGAGGATGGGGGGTGGGAGATGGACTTTCCTCAGCCTTCGCAAAAAGTAGAGACGCTGCTGGGCTTTCTTTGCTATGGAGCTGGTGTTGAGGGACCAGGTGAGATTCTCCATCAGGTGAACACCAAGAAATTTGGTGCTCTTTACGATCTCTACCGAGGAGCCGTCGATGTTCAGCGGGGGGTGATCGCTCCATGCCCTCCTGAAGTCAACAACCATCTCTTCTGTTTTGTTCACATTAAGAGACAGGTTGTTGGCTCTGCACCAGTCCGTTAGCCACTGCACCTCCTCTCTGTAAGCTGACTCGTCGTTCTTGCTGATGAGACCCACCACGGTGGTGTCATCGGCAAACTGATGATATGGTTCGAGCTGTGTGTTGCAGCACAGTCATGGGTCAGCAGAGTGAACAGCAGTGGACTGAGCACGCAACCCTGGGGACCCCCCCCCCCCCCCCCGTGCTCAGTGTGATGGTGTTGGAGATGCTGCTCCTGATCCGGACTGACTGACTGAATGAGATCTCCCATACATATTTCTATATGTAGCTTTGTATTAGTAACTTTATTCCTGAAACTGTATGTATAAGATTCTAAGTTCATATCAACCACTATCTAATTGAAAGACAAAGCAAACCTGACTTAGCCAATGGCCTCCTCTTCATCTAATGTTGGCATTAGCCAGTGAAAGGCAGATTATTTAGTGCACCTCTTGCCTATACAACTTCCTGAGAACAGGCACAAAGCTGGTGAAATTAAGTTAACAGACATTTGGAGCAGGAGGAAGAAGAGTAGGACCAAAGTCTTGTGATTCATGAGGGCAGCTAATGTTTGCAGAGTAACTTCAAGCCCCTAGAGGGAATGAAGAGGGCCAACTCCTTGGCTTCCAACTCTGGAAAAACAATATTGTTTATGTTCTTGAAATCTTTGGGTTTATCAACAGTACAATCAATGAACCATGCAGTTTTATCCAACTTCCCTTGATAGCTTTATAACAAAGTACAGCATCACACTAAAGGTATCACCTCGTTTTTTTGTAAAGCCCAGCAGATGGCGAGATACAATAACCTCAGATGGCCTCTCAATTCAGATAATTGCGTCACGTCATACCAACTCATTTACTATTTGCATGGTGTTGTCCTTCCTGAGAGTCATGGAGCTGTACAACATAGAAATGGGCCTTTTGGCCCAACTCATCTATGCCATCCATAACGTTTATTACACTGATCCTATTTGCCTATGTTAGGACCATATCCCCTATGTCTTTCCTACCAAATGCTGTCCAAAACCCTTTTAAATATTGTAATTGTATCTGTCTTTAACACTTCCTCTGGTAACTCTTTCTATTTAACTGCCACTTTGTGTGTGGGAAAAAAACTTGCTCCTTCAGTCTTTAAATGTCTCCCCTCACACATTAAGTCTATACCCTAGGTCTTCCAGAGTTCCCACCCTTAGAGAGTGCCCCTCATAATTCTTAAAATCTCTATAAAATAAATCCTCAGCTTCTAACATTGCAATTAGAATAAATTAGTTTATCCAATCTTTCCTTATATGTAAAATCCTACTTCCTGGGCAAAACCTGGAATTTCTTCTGCACTCTTTCTAATGCCACCACATCCCTCCTGTAGTGTGGCAACCAGAACTGTACACAATAATCCAAATGCAGTCTGTACAACTGCCGCCTCAGAACGAAAACATTAATTCAATTGCACAGTAGTTTGTATATTCTACTGAGTGTAAATATTAATACAATTTGAACCCAGTTGTTGCAAAATTCATTTTCCTTGTGGAGGGAAGTCAGTGGATTTTTATTTGTTTTTTCTTAACATGGATTTAAACAAGTCCAGTGGCTTATTTAGTACAAATGACTAAAGCAGGGGAGCAAGATTTGTTCAACTTGACAGCAAAGAAACCAAACCAGGAATCGGGGAGTGCTGAGTTACAAAATCCTAAAACCAAGCCAAGAAACACAGAGACTTCCAGGCCTGAAATGCGGGCAGAAACTGAACCAGTCGTACTGGAATTATACAGTGCTGGAGAGCACTCAGCTCATGGTGCCTCCACTGGTGCTTAGTGGAACAGTTCACTTCTCACATTGCACTGTTTTTTGCTCTCCAGAGCTCTATGATTCTTTTTCCGCTTATTTATTCAATTTTCTTTTGAACATTACTATGCTCTTTCAGTCTGTGGATTCTTACAACACTTCGTGTTTAAAAACTATTTTCTCATTTCCTCCATTCTGTTGTAATCACCTTAGATATGTCTTCCTGTTATTGACCATAGTTTATCCTTACTTACCCATAAGTACGTATTAATTTTAGATATCATGGGCAATTTCTCCAGTACAAGCAGAACAAGACCCTGATTATACCTTTACCCCTCCAGAAATAAAAGCCAAAGCTCTTGTATTCTTTAACACATGGAGCTATAGAGCACGGGAACAGTCTATCTGGCCCATCAAGAGCTCACAAACCATCAAATCCCATTTACACTATTCCTACACCAATCCTGTTTTTATTCTCCCATCACCTCTTCCACTCAGCTATCCTGTACCTACTAGGGACAATTTACCTACCAGCTGTCATGGCTTTGAAGGGCAGCAAATCAACACTGCTGGAGAAAACCCACGCAGTCTTGGAGAATGTGCAAACTCCACACAGAGCATCAGAAGTCAGATTTGAACCTATGTGGCTGGAGCTGCAAGGCACCAGTACTATTTGATTCACCACTGAACAACCTTACAAAGATGTGTGTATGTGTGCAGTGCTTTAACCAGCACAATTTAATTCCTAATGGTTCTCCCACCAAAATTTAGCACTTCTATTGCTTACATAAAATTTCAATTCTGCATGTCCATGCCCACCAACAATCTATTACCATCCATTCCTTTAATAAAGCTGTGGCCCAGTTGTGGTACTTAAGCTTCAGGACACAATGCAACTGATACTTGACTGCAGTAACACTTGCATTGCTTGAATGACTGTCTTCATGAAGGGGACATCATCTCTCACAATCATTTCAAGTTTAATGCATATGCTTTTCTTCGTAACAGTTGTGTTGGATCCTTTATCTGAATGGATCATAATGTGGTCGCCTCTTAATTGTGTAAAAGTTCAGGGCATTTTGGGGAAGGACAACAGATGTTAGTGTTGGCAGTGACATTCTGCAAGTAAATAATATGAAGCCTTCTGAATGTATATAGGATTCAATAAGGAGGAATGGTTTCAGCCTAATCAATGAATTGCACATAAAGATGTTTACACGTTCATTCATGCTTGCTCTTTAAAATGCAGTTGCATGCTAATTAGTCTCAATATGTTGTTCTTTCCCTATAGCCCTGCATTTTTTCCAGGTAAGAATATTCATTTTTGTTACTTCTGAGTTTGCTTCCAACACTTTTCACTCTGTCTATTCAAGACCATCATAAATACCAGTGGAAACTTTTTAGTTATATACTAAATGGCTGCTTGTTATTAACTACTTCCATTAAATACACAGAACATAAAAACACTATTTGGTCCAATTAGTACACTCTTGTTTATGCTCTTGTTAATCTTGCCTCATCTAATCCCATGTCAATTATAATTAATTAATAATTCCTCTCTCTTTCTTGCATTAGTCTGGCTTCACACTAAGTACACAAGATGCTGAATACGTCAAGGTATTTATCATGGCTTGGAGTTCTGCCTTTTTGGCACTTTCTGAGTAAATTTTCCCCTGAATGTCATATTGAATTTATTAGAGACTGTCGCATGCTTGTCCCCACAACATAAAAACAGATGCTGGAAGCCTGACATTAAGACAAAGAAAACATTGGTATGGTACAGCAAACATGCCGGTGGCACAGTGTCTGAGTTCCCTATTTCAGATAACTGGACTAAAGAGTTCAGATCTCACCATGGCCATTACAAAATTACATCCATACTTCACTCTGGTATTAACTAGAAAATCACAGTCTCAGTCATGGAGACCATGAAACAAAACAGATTTTCATAAAATCCACATGGTTCACTAATCGCAGTTGGCAGAGAAAATATTCAGATCCTGGGCCACAGCAATGTGATGGACTCTTCACCATCTCTGAATTGCCCAAGCAAATCATGGAGTTTTGCAGTGATAACCACGTTCATTAGAATAGGATAACAAGTGGACTGTCCGGTATTAACTGTTTTGGGTAGGGCAATGTTACCAGGTGACCTTGCAAACTGCACTCACAATTGCCTAAATGTGCACAGCTGTCCCACAGACAGTGGAATCATACCTGACAGACAGCATGCTCTATTCCACCAGTAAAACAAAGGGAATGGCTGTGGAAGGCCCAGCACTAACTGTAGTCCTCATCAAGTCTCATGACATTAGGCCAGCCATGGTCTCCACATTATCTTCCTTTTGGTGATCAATCAGAGCTCCTCCATGTGAAGCGGCCTTTGGAAGAAGCACTGGGGATAGACTGCACCGCAAGTCAAGGATTGCAATGTCCATGACCAAGAGTGGTTCAGCAGTACCACTGACCAAGCTGACCCAATTGCAAAAGATGCATGTGATAGTTGGGGTTACAACACAAGGGATTAACTTTATTGATCTCCTCCTCACTTTGTATCCTATAGTATTTTGCTGTTCACCTGGGTGGAGACAAATTTCTGACTTCATTCCATTTGATGCCCCAAGCTGTAATAGCATGCCACTACCCTGCCATGGCATGCCAAGCCAATCAAATCCAAAACATGCAAGATCAGCTGCTGAATCCACCAACGTTAACAAGCAGTTTCTAATATTTTCCACTTGTCTTTCAACTCCAACAATGATAAATGCCTCTTGATTTAACAGCCCATCCACCAGCCTAAACATGAAACAGCTCCCTGAAATCAATGCTCAGTGCCATGCTATACCATGCTTGTTCTCTTGGTAGACCCACTGTTTCCATCAGTCCTTGCCAAGTGTAAATTGTCACATCCTGTCTTATTTCTCTGCTTTTCCTGTCTCTTACCATCTGTACCTTCACAGCAACTCTAAAGCCCTCTTGCATTTTAAGTGTTCCAGGTCTCATTTCCAGCAGGGACCTTCTATGCCTCTGCATCTTCATCCCCTGTATCGGGAATGATATATAGGTACTTCGGATCACCTTTGAAATGGAAGCCCATCCTGTCCCTTACCTTCTTCGATCTGGTTGATTGCATTCTCACAATGAATGACTTCTATTTTGGCTTCATTGACCTCCTCCAAATTAAAAAGTGTTGCTTTGGCAACCCATATGTTTACCTATTCATTTTATTTAGATACAGCGGAGAACAGGCCACACTACCCAGCAACCCACCTATTAACCCTAGCCTAATCACAGGACAATTCACAATGACCAATCAATGTATCATCTGGTATGTCTTTGGGAGGAAGCCCACATTCACACAGGAAGAACTGACAAACTCTTTACAGCAATAATAGTGTCACACTAACCACTACGCGACTATGTTTTTGAAATGCTTGTCCCTGTAGGATATGTGGAATATTCTTTGGTCTACTTGATCCCATCAGCAACTTTTTCCAGTTACCCAATGAATGGAATGTCTCATATCAATGTTGCTGCCAATTTCTACCCTCCTCTGGGCTTAACATGGTTCACCCCAAACTTTTTCCATGCTAAACTTCACCATCTCCATTTCTGAAGATAACTTAGTGGCAAATAAGCCCACAGTTACCCTTACACCATCTCCCATCCATTCTCCCAGCTCTTTTTTTTAAAAGGAAATAAGGTAGCAAGTTAGTGTGCTGCCTCAAGAGACCCAGTTTTGATTGTAACCTTCTGTGCCTCGTGCATGGAGCTTGCATTCTTCCTATGGGTTTCTGCCCAATGCTCTAGTTACCTCACACACCTCCAACAGGCCTGTAGGCTCTTTGGCTACAGTAAATTAACCCTTCCAGTAGGAATTAAAGGGGAGTTGATGTCTATGTGAGAGGGTTAAGTAGCAAAGCTATAGGGGAAATAAAAGCAGGAAACTAATGTGGGTGTTCTCCTGGGAGCCACGAATAACCTAATAGTTTGAATTTCCTCCTGCCTTTGAAAGTGTTTCCACCACTTTTGCTTTTAATGCCTACTTCCAATTAAACCTCCCTTCCATTCCAACACCCCTCCAGCAGAGCTGAATGAAGTTTCAACTGCATCCTTTCCATTATAATTGGGTGTCATGGGATTTGTGACGAGTGGAACTTACTCTACCTCATGAGGGACTTTTCCAGCCCTCACTGTAAATTCTTACTTGGAAGAGCTTCGTTTAGTTGGTAAATCAGCCCTGGGCCGAATCTGGCCTCTGACACGTGTTATCTTGTGCCATTTGGAATCATGGCCTGCGATTTTCCTAGGAATCAGTTATTGCAGAACAATGCCCATACTGGAGAATTATATCTAAAAAAATTCCCATCGCACTCTGATATATTATGTGGGCTACTCAAACCCTCATTAGAGGGTGATAGAGCTTTGCTGCCTCCCAGATCCATTCGAGCTGGGTTCGATCCTATCTCCCGGCTGCATTCTCCTCATCCTTTCCTCCAGCCTGCACTCTTTCCCTCCCCCAGCTAGCTGCCTTCCTCACGCCTCCCAAAGGCCAGCACCGAACCGCTGCCGCCGCCACAACATTGCAGTTGGCGGGGCATAGCCTGGGCGGAGCCTGACTTCTGCAGACTCCGATTTCCTGACTGAGACAACGGCTGCAAGGTAGGTTTCCATTTGAGTCAGCAGCGACTGCAAATTGCGAGTTGTGGCCGGGGAAGTGCATTTTGTAGGGAAATCAGAGAGAAAATAGGGCACGCTTGCCTTCACACCCGGGATCCCCACTAGAAGGGGCAAAATAAAATGCACGATAGCTGCTCCAATATCTCTGTGTTTTACTGAAGGTGCTCAACGCTGTTGCGAATGCAAACAGAAAATCGTTTGCATTAAGAATCATAGTCCAGCCAACGAATTAAAAACTTATTTGCACCCTTTAAGTATCTGTTAAATGATAAAAATAACATCGCCCTGGCACATTGTCAGCTTTGCAACATTATCACAGATTTACGAAGCGCATTAACCGAGCCGCAGAGGAGGCTCCATCCGTCCGCTCGCTCGAGCCCCTCCCGCCCTTCGGCCGGGACGCCGCGAGACCCAGGCGGTTCTCGCGAGGGTAAAGGCGGCTCTCGCGAGTTCCGCCGTCAGGCCCCCGCCATGTTGTGCTGGTATTTTGGTTTCGCTTGGCTGGGTGACGGCCGCCCCTGAGAGCGATCCGGCCGGGTGGGTGGAGCCGGGGCGCCTCCGTCTGGGGAGAGACAGAGGGAGAAGGGAGGAGCGGCGACGGTAAGCGGGGGTAGGGAGAATGAAGCGAAGGATCACTTGGCGTGGGCGTACATCGCACCCGGCTGATGGCGGGGCCCGGGACCAGCGGCCCGGTCCTCACCGGCTCCCCCCTTTCCCCCGGGCTCCCGTCATGCCAGCCCCGTCCCCCCCCCCCCCCCCCGAGGCTGCGGGCTCACAGTGCTGACAACCCAAGCGGATTCCAGGACCAGTCGGTTCGGGGCAGACCGCTTCATTACCACGTCCAGGGGCCCCCCCATTTATCCAGGATAGGTGCGATGTGGGTGTCAGAACCCTGGTTGTGCGGCCTGGGCTCCGGGTGCCAGATCCTTGATAGAAAATAGGTCACCCTAACCGTGGCGGTGCAGCCTAAATGTCAGGATCCTAGCTGTATGGCCTGATCGTCAAGGTTCAAGGGCCCTGGTAGTGTGGACCAGCTCCCAGGACCTTGTCCCTGGAGGTGCAGCTCGGATCCCCAGGCCCTGGCAACCTTACTAGCCCACTGCCTTTACTGGAGTAAGTTATTGTGGATAAAGTGACCCTTCCTGTCCATCTTCACTAGTCTTCTGTGAGATTTCTTACATGGGTTTTTCTCTGAGTGTGGGTCAGGGTCTTGAGTGGCCTGCCCTTTATAATGATGGTTTTGTGTTTAAGTGTGATTCCATTTTATGGTCATGGTATCTATAGTTTGACTGCTTGGTCCTAAGTAGCTTAACATGATCCATACTGTTAAGAATCAGTAAGTGGTATGGCTGGGGTCCTTGCTAGTGAGTAGAATGTACCTGCAGTACTGATCTTGTATTGGGCTCTCCTTAATGTCTCTGAGTGACTCAAGTGCTTAGTTTGCATGCTATGTTGCTGTTTGTCCATTGAGATAATGAACATTGTCAGCTGCCAGGATGAGTTGTCAGATTATCCCCTCAGGATAGTCAGATGTGATCTGCACATAATTGAAGCCACATTAGATTAATGTCGTGACAAAGAATGTAAGGTTGCAAACTCTGTTCATGACAGTTTCAATAACTTGCTGCCTTTGCAGGTCATATCAGCTTGGCTGAGTATTGAAGCCATGAGAGGAAAATTTGGCACTGTATAATTGAGATTTGTTGGAGTTGATTTCAGTTAAGTTCACAAATCCACGTCCCAATAATTTGATTCCATTTGTGCAAATAGCATGGTGGTCAACTTTACTAGTGCATCATGGGTGAACCCTAACCTTTGATTTCTTTTAGGTCCCACAGATTGAGCTCTGAAAGCTTGTTATTTGCCATTCTGATCAAAATCAAATAATAGAATTGTAAGGACCCAGCTTTGTTTTTTTTTATGTAGAGCTATTCAATAAACCAAACTCTTTTCCTTTGACCTGTAATCTGAATCGGAAGATTTTCCTTAAAGTTTCTCTGGAAGTCACAATTGAATTTGTTTCTAGTTTTCAGGCAGTGCAGGTCACTAACCAAATTCTCCTTTTCTTTCCCTCCCCCCCCCCCCCACCCTCCATTTCCTTTGCTAGTTTTCTTAAAAGCAAAGTACTGCAAATGCTGAAGACCTGAAATTTTTAAAAAAAGCAAAATCCTGTACGTACTTTGGTCAGGCAGCAACCGTGGAGCAAGAAATAATGTTTTGGGCTAATAAACTTCAGAATTGGAGTTGACAAGCTATCCTTTGAATTTGGTGATATTATATGTAGATGCCTATCAACAGTACCAGCTTGCATATTGAGTATAACTTGTTCCAATGTATGTTAATTTTGTTACTTTTTCTCAGACATCTGGTAGTACTTACAGATAGAAGTTTATACCTCTTGCAGAAAATCTTAGTGGTTTGCAGTCAATCGAGTACTATTGCTTTGATACGGAGGATTGAGCAATAGAGTATGTTTAGTATAGATCACATTTTAAAATGTCAGAAATAAAGTCCAATAATCATTTTTTTTATCAGAGTTGGTTGAGGGTTAAATATTTTAGTATCTGTGCTGGCTCTGCTTTGACCATAGTTTGTAGCAGTGAGTTCAACATCCACATTTTTTTCTTCAACCTTCCCCCCCCCCCCCCACCCCACAGCTAATTTTCCCTTTGACTCTGTTATTTCTTAACACAGTTGATTCAGACCAGTACTGACAAAGAATCTGCTGTAATCATGAGAAGTATCTCGATTCTTTAATCGTGAATGTCTGGTCAGGTAGAGGTGGATACATTAGGGGTATTTAAGAAACTCTAAGATAGGCACATGGATGCAAATTTTCTTTTAATGTTATCTTTGGAAGTTGCTATTGAATTTGCTTCAAGTTTTCAGGCAGTGCAGGTCACTAAGCAAATTCACCTCGCCCCCACAAATCCCCCTCCAGTTTCCTTTGCCAGTTTTCCTAAAATCAAAATACTGCAAATGCTGAGGACCTGTTTTTTTTTAAAACAGCAAAATACAATAGGTTCTTCAGTCAGCCCAAAGTACCTACATGGGAGGAGGGAATGGTTAAATTGATCTTGAACATTGTGGGATGAAAGGCCTGTACTGTGCTGTAATGTTCTATGTTCTATCCCTGCTCTACTTGGTTGAAGTGGCTAAAATTATTTTGATTTCCAAATCTTGTTTTGATAGATATGAGATGGAAAAATATACCTAGTTAGTTTGGTAACCAGAGGAGTACCATTGAGTTCTTAAGCTTCATTAAGTAAGCTTTCATATCCCAGCTTCTTGAGACAATTAAAAATGGGCAAACATGGTGGTCTCAAAAATAAACAAAATCCTTTCAGATCTATTATTTTGTAAACTACTGGTAACATCCTGCTGAACCATTCCTTCAAAGTTTTTCTTTTAATAGTCGTGCTCAAACTGTTCTGAACGAAATATGGAAGTTTCATGCACGCTTCTTCACATTTGGACACAATACCAAGAATTGTCTTTGCTGCTTCTGCATTGGTATCATTTAAGATCAGTTAATTTTTACACCAAGATCCCTCTGTTCCTCCATAACCCTGTTTAAATTCTTACTGATTCATTCATCCATTAATCATGATGATAATTACTCTCCTTGTTTTTTTTAAAGAATGCATTTGTTGATATTTTTCTACTTGGAATTGCATTTGTCTCAGTCCTCCTTGGGTCTAGATTGATCTTCATTGCAATTTGCTATATAGCCCAATTTCTGTTCATTAGCTAATTTCCCTACTGCTTCCATTCTTAAATCGTATTTATTGTAGCTAATTTCCAATACAGACTTCCATGGAGTACCACTCATCATGTCTTCCTCTATCCATTTGTCCTTTGCCTGTTTTACTCACCTTTAATTTCCGTTACAAATATCTTTACTATTTCATCTGATCCTATCTATCCAAAAAAGCTTTTTTAAAAACACAAATACTTCACTTCTACTTTTGAAAATTGTGTACTATATTTCCTTAATGTATCCCTCTATTGATTCAGTTAATTTTAGAAGGTTGATCAGACAATCCTGTCTATAAATCTGTGTTGATTGGCTATTTGTTTAGCAAATAATTTTATCCCATATGTTTCCAATAGTTTGGCAATAGATAAAGTAGAAGAAAAATCTCCCTCAGGTTAGCTGGGTGGAAACCACTAGGTTACTGTATTGGTTCTACTGCTCTTTCAGTGAATAAAACCACTGTCCACAATCACATAATAATTCTGGATCTACTTGTGCAATCCCATCATCCATCAGTAACAATATACATTTAATATTTAAACCATTCTACCTTCAACAAAAGGATTGCCTCCTTCATTTATGGAAGTCTTACCCCAACTCAATAAATCTTTTTCTACTAATGTGTTCCTCTGCATGTTTGTCAGTTTTTCTTAAGAGTCTTTCTATGTAATGATTTATACATGTTGTGTATTAGCTCTGTGTTTATATGATCTTTTGCCTACATCATTCTTGATAGAGTTGAGACACTGACTGGATCTACAGAGCTTGATTCTTATTGGTGGGATTTTCCTCTGACTTGACTTTATTTTTTTAAATCTTGTTTTAAGTATCCCTTAACTCTTGTTGCCTTTAAAAGTGAATGTTGTAGTTTAGGTGATGTAAAGGACTTTAAAAGCCATGTGTAGAAGAATGTAGAACAATATATTCATTCTAAAGGTCTTGGTGAAGATTGTTGGAACAAGGATACACAGATATCATATATATTGGTGAGATGGGATATGTGATGCATACAAAACCCAGATATTAGATTATAGAATGGGAGAACTTTGGGCAAAGGGGAACTGAAATGTTTGAAGTGATCCTGTTGCTGTGGTTAGAACCTGATTATCTATTTTGGTGAAAAGTCTACAATAGTACACAAAGCTTGTTTAGCAGGAGGGCACCTGTGTGGTGGTCTTGTACTCAGTCAAAGGCCTTTACTTTTAATTCTGATGTGGATTTAGTTCCCTTTTAACTAACATTTGTGTTGCTGCTTTTTTTTGGCACCATAACTGAATTTCTTATGATCTTGTTTTGAAACACTTTGGTTGAAGCACTGTCTTCTCTGGGAAGAGCCTGATAGTTAACAATTTTGGGCTGTGTTTTTTTCCCAGTGTGAGTGGCTCATTGAAAATGTTAGGAGTGTTCTTCCTCAAAGGCTCAACAGAACAAGTAATTTTTTAACCATTTGGTGAGGAATATATTTTAGGATTAGTCAGTAAATAGTTTTGGAGCTTGTATAGTGATGTTAAGGGTAAGAGGGGCAAGTTGAATGAATTATTAATAATTTTTATATAAATATGTTCCTTCCAATTAATTTTATGTATTGGTCATCTGTGCAGACCATCTTCTGGATCTGGGCAATGCAGTTGGGAGGAGGAGGAGTCAGTTATATGAGAAGAATGAACCAATTTGAGGTAAGTCAAGGAGAAAGACATTATTTATGTTAAAATTTAGTTAAATACTTATTAAGTAGGAAATGCTGGCATTCTCAAGAGACGAGGTGAGAAAGGTGTTCGAGCTGACGAATTAACTTGTTTTCCACCAGTGCTGCTTGACAGTATTTCCAGTCTCTACTGTTTAGTTTCAGATTTTCAGCATTTGCAGTATTTAAGATTTTTATTTTTAATTGAAGTGTTGGACTTTTGTAAAGCAGGGAAATGCAGCCGTCAATTTATCCATACCAAGTTCCCACTAATAACCTTGTAGTGATTTGATCATCTGACTTGGGTGATGTTGTTTGACAGACTAGCACCATTCCAGAGAGAGCTCTTTGGTTATTGTTGAAATAGTACCATGGGGTCCTACATGAAAAAAGAGATGAGATACCAGTTTAATGCTTAATCCAAATGTCACATAGCTTTGGGTACGTCACTGGATTATCAGGCTAGATTGTGTGCAAATTCCTGGCAGTTAAAAGGTCAGTAGATTATTAAGTGTGACTGCAAGTGTGGCAAAATGTAGCATGAAACTGACAGGTATTATGTTGCACTTAAGGTGTAAAATTCCTAATGTTATTAATATAGCGTCTTTGCTTCAGTTCCCAAAAGGCAGCATTTATGTAAACTGTGCATAGGAAATATTGGGGGAGGGGGGGGGGAAACAAAAACTCTTGGTGCATTTGTGGGATTGAGGTTGTGTGAACCTGGCTACCTCTTTCAAGGCATCTGTGAAGAATATCCTGAAAGTACAAATGATCTGTTGGGAGGAAACAATGTCCTCCAAGGTACCAGCTTTTGGCAGTTTGTAGTATTTTCAGTTCCACACCAGACACAGAGCCTCTGGCTTTGGGGATGGAGCAGTTACTGTATTAGAAGCAGGATGTAAATAAGAGGCCTGACATTAACCAAGGTACTGGAAAAATGGTACAGGGTAGAGTTAATGGTAAGCTGGCCTCTCACAGTTTTTGTTTGGGGGAGAAAATAAAAGGGGTTACTTCTCATTTGCTCAGAAATACTACTGACATCCAGAGCTAATCTCTACATTGGAAAGGTAACTACATAATTTAATTTAACATTTTAAATATTCAGTATGAGTTGGTCATCGTAAACACATTTTTAGTAGTCAACAAAGCCTTAATCTTAAAGCATTGATCATGGTTTTAAAGTAGATTCATCGTATAAAAATTCTTTCAGTTGACCAAGTGATTGTGATCTGTTCATGGTTAATGAACATGGGGGAAAAGTGAACTGTTTGAAATGGTGGGGGAAGTGCAAAATTGAATATTTCCTTTCAGCCTGCTGACCACAGGCTTGATATAAGTGATCTCAAATTAATTACAGATTTTTAAATAACAGAATTAAACACAGCTATGTTTTTGTGTAGTTTCAATATTTCTAGCTCAAGACCAGACACTCAAAAGCCTGAGGCTGAGTTTTTTCTCCTAAGATATTATCGTCAGTTGCGGATTTATAGAATTGTACATAGCTTTTCATTCTGCCCAGCTGGGTCTTCTCTAAGAGCAAGTGGAAGACTCATTCAGGAATGTTCCTTTGTTTTATATCTGTATTTCTGTATACTTTTATTCCCCCAAATGATTTCAAAGCAACCTTTTTGAATTGAAAGTTGCTTTTTGAATTGAATTGACTTTATTTCTTACATCTTTCACATACATGAGGGGTAAAAATCCTATGTTACGTCTCAGTCTAAATATACCGTATGCAGTCATTAGTAATTTATAATAAATAGAACAGTCAATGTAATATAGAGTATACTTAAATCAGCGTGAATTCATCAGTCTGATGGCCTGGTGGAAGAAGCTGTCCCAGAGCCTGTTTGTTCTGGCTTTTCTGCTGTGGTACCACTTCCTGGATGGTAGCAGCTGGAATGGATTGTGATTCAGATCACTTGAGACCCCAGTGATCCTATGGGCCCTTTTTACACACCTGTCTGTAAATGTCCTGAATCATGAGATGTTCACAACTACAGATGCGCTGGGCTGTCCGCACCATTCTCTGCAGAGTCCTGTGATTAAGGGAGATACAGTTCCCATACCAGGCAGTGATGCAGCTAGTTGAGAATACAGAGGCTCTCAATTGTGCCCCTGTAGAAAGTCCTTGGGATTTGGTGGCCCATACCAAACTTTCAGTTTTTCATCAAATTTTCCCATGCTTAGTCTGGTGGAAAGCACTTTTTTTTGGTCTAACCTGTGTCTACAATCAGTAAACTGGTTCTAATAAGATTATCTGGTCAAAATAATATTCCTGACCCGATGAAATGTGGCAAAATTGGCTGGCACATTTCCTGCATTATTGCAGTCACTGCACTTCAGAAAGTACTTTGGGGAATCCATAAGTTGTGGGAGGCATTCATATAAAATATGAGAGTGAGAGGAACACAGATCATTTGGTTTTAGCTCTGTTTCAATTCGTACAAAATTACAAATTGGCTATTTGTAAAAGTATTTTTCTTTGTGAGATAGTTGAATGTGACTAAATTTAGTTTTTATAAAATCGTAGGTTGTTATGGCACAGGAGGTTGCCACTTACTTTGAGTTTATACCTGTTATGGCAGAACAATCCTGTCAATCATATTGACAAGTTTTTTTTTTGACCACTTAGCCCTGCAAATTGCTTTTCACAAATACTTTTCCAGTTAACCTGTTGAAAGCACTAATTGATTCTGTTCCACTGCAGTAAATTCCAGCTTCTACTTGTACTCATTTCCGCTTGTGTCCCATGATTTTTTTTTTGGTGAAAGTGTTAGGTCTGTGGTCCTTGATCAACTAACGACAAATGCTGTCACCTTTTTTTTTTCTCTTAAGATGAGATATAGAAAAAGAAATAGCCCATTCAGCACATTAAGTCTGTTCTCCATTTGATCACATGCTGATTTATTTTCCTTCTCAACCCCGTTCTTCTCATAACCTTTAACACCCTTACTAATCAAGAACCTGTCAACCTCCTCTTTAAATATATCCAATGACTTGGCCTCCATAGCTGGCAGTGGCACAAAATTCCACAGATTCACCACCACCTGGCTAAAGAAATTCTTCCTCATCTCCCTTCTAAAGGGATGCCCTTCTGGTGTGAGGCTGTCCCTTCTGACCCAGACTCTCTCACTATTGGAAACATCCTGTTCGTTGTCCACTGTCAAAGTAATCATGGTATTGTATGATTCTTTCACATTGTCCCTTCAACTGTAGGGCCATTCTAACCTACAAAGCCAGGGGAATTTGAGCTACTAGTTTATGTTTGCTGACACTTTATTTCCTTTGTGGTTTTTCCTGATCAGTTGCTGTCCACAAGAATCAAAGGAATCTGTTTTCTGAATTGAATGAAGATTGACATTGTAATCTTTCATACTGCAGACCCTTGGGTATTGGAATAAAAAGGTTGAAGTTTTTCAACTGGAATGAAGCAGTTGGGGGGGGGGGGAGTAATAAACTGCTGTTAAGTAACTTTCAGAAGGGAATTGACTTCATGTTTGAAATGTTGGAAAATGTATTGAATATGCTGGCAGATAGCTTATTCAAAGAGGATCAAGTGACCTTATTAGCAATTAATTCTATCAATTGTGTGGTGTTACTTAATGTGCCAACTAAACTTGGCTATTATTACTTAGGATAAATGATCTTGCCTGAGATGGATTCCATAAATTTTTGAATGAGTTACAGAATTGAAAAATTGTCACTGAATCATCACCCATTGTGAGTAAAGAAAAATCTGTGGCAAAAGCATTTTGACCTTCATTGATGGACCAGAAAATATACATAGACTTTATATCCTACTCTTAACTTTTCATTGATCACATTAGTGCTTGGGTTAAATGTAGAATAGAAATATGCAAACATTTATATTTTTATCATAAGTAAAAATAACTATGACTTTAAACCTTCAGTGTATTTGTGCCTAATACTCTATTTAAGGAGTATGTGCATGCCACTCTTGCACTTTGTTCACAATTCAGAGAAAAAAAATCTGTTCCAAAAATCGTTAGCTATCTTCAAGGTAAAAGTATAATCCAAGGCCAGGCATTTGAAGAATCTAAGAATATATGTGTATTCTTGCTCATTGTGTCTATATGTCCTGAAGGATCAACTAGTTTTAAATTAAGTCTCGTACTTTTTAAGTCCCTGTTGCATAACACCTCATTCCTGTTGACTCATATTTCTTTGTTATTGCTTAAAGGTAAAGCAGATGTTAATCATGAATAGGTTGAGAAAATATTTGCAGAACAATTAATCCTGAAAAGTGAATCTAGAGAATTAGCAGATACTTTTATTTTTTAAAAAGGAGCAGATTCAGAAAGTCTTAAAGGGAAATATTGGAAATGAAATGCTGCTTTGGCACATCTCCAGAGGTTGGAGTTCAATCCTAACCTTGGGTGCTATCATTGCTCAATTTATATGTTCTCTCTGTGACTGTATGGACCTCCTTTGGATGCTTCTGTTTCCTCCCATATCCCAAAGTTGAGCTGGGATGTTAAATACCCCTCAGTGCAAGTAAATGCCAAACGAATCAAAGAGCTGATGAGAACATGTGTGAGAAATACTTGGGGAGAAAGTAGTGGAGTTATTAGAATTGGGAGTCATCATGAATTTGATGACATGAATGAGCTTGTTTATCATAAGGTATTTAATCATAGTGTTAGAGTTACACACCATGGAAGTAAAGCCCTTTAGCCAACTGGTCCATGTCGACCACAACATCCTCACTGCTAGTCCCAGTTGTCCGCATTTGGACCATAACTCTGCAAGTCGGTCCCCTCCATGCACTTATCCAAATGCCTCTTAAGTGTTGCAGTTGCACCTCCCTCAACCACTTCCTCCAACAGCTCATTGCAGGTACTCACTACCATCTAAAGAAGTTACCTCTCACGTCTCTTTGAGATCTCTTCCCTCTTGTAACTGTGCACATTTGTTTTGGACTCCCCAACCTTGGAAAAGACTATGACGGTCCTTCTCCATACCACTCATGATTTTATAAATTTCTATGAGGGCTCGTCTCATTCCCCTATGCTCCAAAGAATAAAGATCCAGCGTGGCTAACCTCTACCTATAACTCGGGCAACATCCTTGTAAATCTCTTCTGCACCCTCTATAGTTTGATAATTTTTTTCTATAACAGTGATCAATACTGTACAGAATACTCACCCATGACTTGTATACAGCAACATAATGTCCTCGCTCTTATACGCGATGCCCTGACAAAGCCCAGCATGCTAAATGTCTTCTTCACCACTCTGTACTTGCGCAACTGTAAGCAAGCACTCTACTTGTACTCCCAGGTCCCTCTGTTCCACAACCCCTTGCCAATGCCTGCCATTCATTATATAGGTCCTACCCTGGTTTGACTGTATAAAATGCCTCACCTCCTATGTATTTTAAGTTGAAGTCCCTTTGCCATTCCCTAACTGATCTCTTTGTAATTCATTGTAACCTACTTTACTATCAACAAAACCCCATACTTTAGTATCATCAGCAGATATGCTAATCATGACAGGTACATTCACATCCAAATCATTTACATGGATCTCAACACTGATCACTGGGGTACACTTCCCTTTCCCCAGTCAGTGAACTGACCTTCAGCCATCACCTTTTGCTTCCTATCATTGAGTTGATTCTGAATCCATCTTGCTAACTCCCCCTGAAATGACATGCAACCAAACCTTCTAAACAGCCTGCCACGTGGGCCTTTGACAAAGGCTTTGCTGAAGTCGATGTCTATGGACAACATCCATTGCCCTGCTTTCATCTATTGCCTTAGTTACTTCTTCACATCATCTCCCATGCACAATACCATGCTGACTGTTCCTGATCATGCTTTAACTATCCAAGTGGCAATAGATCTTGTCCCTCAAAAATTCCCTTAGTAACTTCCCTACAATTCCATAGGTACAATGGGTACGTTTAATGTCAGAGAAATGTATACAATATACGTACTGAAATTCTTTTTCTTTGCAAGCATCTACAAAAACAGAGGAATTCCCCAAAGAATGGATGACAGTTAAATGTTGAACCCCAAAGCCCCTCCCAGCTCACTCTCCCATGCACAAGCAGCAGCAAGGCCACGCCTCCCACTTCCAGCAAAATAGCATTAGCATCTTCCACTGAACACTCAAAGCACGCATCAAAGCATCATTAAAAACACAGGCTTGCGGTACCCTGAAGATGCTCATTCACCCGATAATTTGATATACCACAGATTCTCTCTATCCCTAATAAAGGAAAAAGAGGTGTCCCCATTTCATAGTGAGAGGGGAGACATGGGAGACATAAAAAACAACTCACTGATTAATGATGTTAAAAGCCTTTTGTGTTACTTTTTCCAAGCCCTGCACCCAGAGAGTCAGCCCCAGGGCTCAGCTCTCTGGACACAGCTCACGAAAGCTAGCCTGCCATTCTCTCACAAAGCCTCAGTCAGGAGCACCGGCCTTGAATTGGCCCGTCTCTAGGGCCATGAAAATCTGGCACCCTGAAGGCACACTAGTCTTCCAGGCTGTGTCCTTGAGATATCAAAAAGCAGCCGGTTGGGAGGTCCTGTGAGCAGGTCCCATTCCGGTCAGCATGTAACACAGAGTCAGATACTTCAAAAGAACCTTGAAAAGGGGGAAAAAAAGAGATATCAAAAATAGAAATAAAGCTGTTTCTGAAGATGCTAGCAAAGGAGTTGCTGCATAACACCATCTTGACTTTCCTCCGCCCTCTGAGTCAAGCTCACTAGTCTGAAGTTCACTGGCCTGTCCTTGCTACCTTTCTTGAACAATGGAACAATATTAGCCACCATCCAGTCTCTGGAACTTCTCCAGTGGCTAATGAAGCAAATATCTTCACAAAAGTCTCCATAGTTTCTTCTCTTGCCTCCTATAAGGTTGGGCTGTGATCAGGACCTGGGGATTTGCACACTTAATGTACAGTGGTGCTAGAAAGTTTGTGAACCTCTGGGGTAATGCCTTCTACAAAAGCTATTTGGAGTCAGGTGTTCCAATCAATGAGATGAGATTGGAGGTGTGTGTAGTAGAGGTGCCCTGTCCTATTAGTACGCACAGAGCCAGGTTACTAACAGAGGCTACTGTTCCCAAGAAGGATCTGTTTATGTGCATCATGCCTCAATCAAAATAACTTTCAGAGGGTCTTAGAAGATTGTAGAGATGCAAGAAGCTGGAAAAGGCTACAAAAGCATTTCTAAGGATCTGAGTGTTCATCAGTTCACAGTAAGAGAAATTGTCTGCAAATGGAGAAAATTCAGTACTGTTGCTACTCTCCCTGGGAGTGGGCATCCTGCAAAAATCACACTAAGAGCACAGCATGGAAAGCTGAAGGAGGTGAAAAAGAACTCAAGGGTAACAGCAAAAGGCCTGCAGAAATCTCTAGAACTTGCTAAAGTCTCTCCGCTCATGTGTCCACTATAAGAAAAACACTGAGTAAAAATGATGTTCATGATAGGCCACCATGGTGAAAAGCACTGCTCTTCCAAAAAAAAAGCTAGTGCGTATCTCAAGTTTGCAAAAGACCACCTGGATGTTCTATAACACTTCTGGGACAATGTTCTGTGGACAGTTGAGACAAAAGTTGAAGTATTTGGCAGAAATGCACATTGCTGTGTTTGGAGGGTAAAGGGTGCTGCACACCAACACCAAAACCTCATCCCAACTGTGAAGCATGGTGGGAGGAGCATCATGGTTTGGGCAGCTTTGCTGCCTCGGGGCCTGGACAGCTTGCAATTGTTGTTGTTGAGGGAACAATGAATTAAAAATTATATCAAGACATTTTACAGGAGAATGTCAGGGTAGCAATCCGTCACCTGAAGCTTAGTAGAAGTTGGATAATGCAGCAAGACAATAATCTTAAAGGCAAGAGTAAATCAACAATAGAATGGTTTAAATAGAAGAAAATTTGTGTTTTGGAATGGCCGAGTCAAAGTCCTGACCTTAATCCTATAAAAATGTTATAGAAGGACCTGAAGCAAGCAGTTCATGCAAGGAAGTCCACCAACATCTCAGAGTTGAGGTAGTTTTGTAAGGAGAAACGGCCTAAAATTCCTCCAAGCTGATGTGCAGGACTGATCAACAGTTATTGGAAACATTTGGTTGAAGTTGATGCTGCACGAGTACCAGTTACTGAAAGCAAAAGTTCACATACTTTTTCCAACAAATATGCGCAATATTGGATCATTTTTCTCCATAAATGAATGTTTATTTGTGTTATTTATTTCATTGGGTTCTTTTAATCCAGTTTTAGGACTTTCGTGAAGATCTGATCACATTTTAGGTCATATTTATGCAGAAATGGAGAAAATTCTACAGGGATCATAAGCTTTCTAGCACCATTGTACTTCAAGTTGCAAATACTTGAAGGTTATGAATATATATATATATTCCAAAACCTTGCTACTTATTGCCGCCTTTGGTATCCGTGATATCTTCATTTGTAAATACAAATGAAAAATATTTCTGTTATCTCCTGTGGCTCCACACATAGGTGCCCCTGATTTTCTTAAGTGGAGCAGACTCGATTGGCCAAATGGCCTAATTCTGCTTCAATATCTTATGGTCTAATGGACCTAGTCACTCCCTGGTCATCCCTTTTAATATACCTGAAGAATTTGACAATTAAAAAGCACTTTTGTGAGTAATAAATCTATAAATGTTTTAAAGTAACAAATATTGCAAGACGTCTGGCAACATCCTTGCAGAGAAGAAGACAGCTAACCTTTCAGGTCCAGTATCTGTCAATACTTCTATTGTTGAATTAGATTCTAATGAAGCACCTAGAATCTCAAAATAAAATTATTTTTGAACTATTTGATTTAGCACTTAATTTACTCAGAATGTTACAAAATTTTACTTCCCCGTGTTATTTATTAACCTTTTGAATGTTTTTATGTTGATTTCTGAAAATTCTCACCTTAAAAAAGCCAAGTTTTTAACTTTGTTAATCAATTGTATGCATGCAGGGAGAATTTTGGAGAGGACTATGTCAGCAGTTAGCTTAACATGTGGTACTGTATTTTTATATCTTGTATGTAGCTATTTTCAAAATTATTTTAAAAGTTGGAAAACTAATTTTGAAAATAGCCTGAAACAGTATCATTATCAAGGTGATGGTGACAACTGCAGCCCTGTGAGATCACACCTGAAATACAGTGACAGGGATATATCTCTACCAAAGGCTCTATCTCTCCATTGGCCTGCAGGTCACCCTTGGGCAAGGTGTAGCACTTGCTTATCCTCTGATCAGGGTCACATGAAGCCATGGGAGCAGGGTAGATGTTTGTATGAGCAGCTGGTGCACATCATGTTATGTGAAAACTGATGCCAGGCAGACAGTCTCAGAAGAATATTGATAATGGCTGGGGTCACCTGGTTTGTAAAGACACTGCCCAGAAGAAGACATTGGTAAATCATTTCTGTAGAAAATTTTCCCAAGAACAATCATGGTTATAGACCATGATCATGCACATCATTTGACACGGCACATGACGATATATAAAGAAGGATACAATATTGAAGTTAGTCCAAAGAAGATTCAACAAGATTATGCATTGGCTCTGAGGATTGTCCTTCCTAAAGAAGTTAAACAGTTTGTCTCTGAATTCTTTGGAGCTTAGAAGAACAAAGGGTGACCTTACTGAAGCTCTTAAAGGTGTTGAGGTTTGACAGAGTTAGATTTTGAAATATTTTCAGGAGTAAGTGAGTTTCAAGCAAGGGGGCATGATAATAAGGTAAGGGACCAGTCATTTAAAATGGAGTGTGCAAAACATTTTTTTTCAGGGGATGGAGAAGCTCCAGAAATTCTTTACCCCCAGAGACTAGATCATTAGAAGTGTCTAAGATGGTGATAGATAATTCTCCAATCTTTCAAAAATTTGAAGGCTGTAGAGTACTGACACCGAAGAGAAGTTGAGGCCAACATAGACCAGCCATCATCATATCAAATGATGGATCAGGTTTGAGATATAAGATGGTCTATTCTAGTGAGTGTGCTTAATTTGTACATTTTTTATTTACAAAATGTACTCTGCTGAATAAAATGAAATGTTTCTTTAACTATATTTGGATTTTTATAAATTAAATAGAGTTAAAACCAGATAATAAATTACAATAAGTTTTCAACTTTAGATAATTCTCTTCTTTCTTTTACTTCAGACAGTGAATCAAGCTGAGAGAGAGAACCACAGAGACAAACTATCTTCAAATTTACTCTTTGGAAGTAGTCATTTGTTTTCATAAAAGTTTCCAGTCACAGTGGGTAAGTGAAACAATGATTACTTATCGAGTGGGGAAAAGACCTAAGTGCTTTAGATCAATTGTTTTTGTTTCATGATCTGATATTGATCTGTGGGATATGTTTAAAAAAATAGAATGCTGACATGCAACAGTGAACTTCATCAGCTTTTAATTTGTGTATGTATTTGTAATGTTTGTTACTGCTGTCAATTTGTCATGATGCAATTACACTATATCTCCTTAACAAAAAAAAAGGTGCTGATGTATCATATCAATAATAGATAATAATTACAGGTTGACAGATTTATATTTGAGACTTCCATTATAGGTGTTGACAGAGCAGTTTAGGATGGAAATATAAAGAACATAAGGTTTTAAAATTAGATGATAAATATGTTCCAATTATATATATGACGCTTGATGCTGAATCTCTATATACAATGTATATTATTAGGTTATCAGAATTTTATGTGAAGAAAACACTTCCATATTGTTTGATGGGGATAGAGTCAGCCATAGTTAATACTGGCTTACTCTACACCACTTCTCAAGCAATCAAAGCAGCCAAGTGTCCTTTTATTGTCGGGAAGCAAAGCCATAGACTGCCTGTACTTATTTATGCAGCAATGATCTTAGCTTATTGAAGGAAAAACAGCATTTATTTATTGTTGAGAAAGTAGTTGCAAGATGCATAAATAAGTATTGCAGCTACTTGGAAGCATCTCAACCTTCTGGTCTTCACAGCCACTTGTTCTGCTAAACCTATCCTCTCCTACATTCTGCTTTATGGCAAACATCAAGAGAACCAATACAAATGAAGTCCATTACCACATTATTCTTTCTTCACTATATTTTTAAATCACTATTATCTCTGTCCTACCCCTTATAGATACTGTCTGACAAAACAGAAAGGAGTTGCAGTTTTTAAACTTTCCAATCATAATTTTAGAAGAATTTTACTTTACTCTGCATTTTAATCTTGCCATTATCCAATATTGAATAGATGGAGAAAATAATATGAATTTGGGTAGCTGCTAAAAGAAAAAAGACAGAATGTGAGCCTCTGATGAGAACAGAGTAGATGAAGATATAAAAATTGTCCATGATAAAAGTCTATGTTGGGGATCTGTTAATATTCATTCCTTACCTTGGCACCTGGGAAACAGCACCACAAACTGGTGTCTTTTAACGGTCACCCCTCAAAATAATCGGTGCTCTCACACCACCACCACCTGCTTCTATCCTCATACCCGGGTGTTATCCATGCTTCTGCAATTCTTTTATTTCCTTTCTAAAGTCATTTGTTTTGCCTATGTCACAGGGTATCCAACTTCTATCAGAGCCCATTATTCCCTGGTCCCCTGTATGTGACCATTCAGTTTCCTTTTTCTGTTTGATTGTCCTCTCTTACTACAGGGTGACCATCTCTTTATTTTAGTGTGGGCTTTTTCCTGGAATTAGTCTTCCTCTCTGCTTTAGCTTTGTTTTATTTATTATTTTGCATCCTCAGCATTCCCAGCACTTATTGCCAATTCTAATTGTCCCTGTAAAATCTGATGAACATACTTCCACAGTGAAACTGTCTGGATTTCTAGAATTTAGACTCGGCAACTCGGCAACAACCGAGTCTAAAACAACTGCTTTATTTCCACATCAGGATGGTCAGAGTGTTCCAATGTGCCTGCTGCTCTTATCCTGCTTGGTGATAGAGGTTGTGAGTTTAGATGGTGCTTTTGGAGTGGCTTAAGTGAGCAACTGCAGTGCATTTTGCAGGTGGCACACAGTGCTGAGTGGTAAATGTTTAGGTGGTTAATGGGGTTTCTTTCCAAAAAGCTGCTTTGTTTTGGGTGGTGTTGAGTTTTTTGAGAGTAATTGGTGTTGCACCAATCTAAGCATATGGAGGATATTCACTGTTCTTGTCACTTGTACCTTGTAGGAAGGGGAAAGAGTTTGGGATGTGGAGAGGTGAGACTTTCACTGCAGGATGCCCAGCGTCTAATTTGCTCTTATGCCACCGTTACTGCAGAGCTCCTTGTGTTTATGAAACTGGTTCATTTGTGCTTCAGGTCATTGGTCACACCCAGGATGTTAATGGGGTGGGTGGAGAATCTCTGTGATGGGTGTGCCTTTAAGTATAATGAGAATGAGAAAGTAGTTGAACCAATTTTCACAAGCAAAAGTCCTTGTGCTGGACTTTTGTAGAATGAATGTTAATTGGTGATGGTGGTATTTCTTTCCTGTGTCCCAAACACAGGAACTTGGAGCTCAATATGTCTCTGGTTCACACCTGTGATGTTTATGGACTTGAGAACTGAAAATTCCCATATCTTGCATTTTCTGCTGACATGTACAAGCTGCCCATTAGGCCCCTTGAATCTGTGTTCCACAGTGTGAAATGTCTGATTTGAATCTTACCATGTTTCCATATTCAATGATGATCCTTATCTGTCAAAAATCTTACTAATTTAATTTTGAAATTTTCATCTGACCTCCAGTTTCTACAGCTTTTAGGGGAAGAAGTTCCTTTCGTTTGAAGAATTGAGTGAAATTATACATAATGTGCAATTCAGTGACTCCAGCACTACCATACTGAGTGAAAGTCCATTAATTATAAATATTATGAAATCTGTGAAAGTACATATTTATTTATGTATGTAATTTTAAGTTGGCCTGTTTATTAAGAATTTTTTAGATTCACAATTCAGAATTAGCAGAATAATTAATTCAGAAATTAATTATTTCAACCCATAACTTTTAGAAAATGCCTGATGGGAGACAAGAATTTTGCTGTGATTGAAACTTGCATCATTGTGAGGCAGAATACGAATGGCCCAGGGAAGCCAACAAATTGATGTTCAGGTTCTGCATGACCTGCGGCAAAAGTTCCCTGAAGTACCTGAATTTGTTGTCTCCCACTGTATGCTGCAGGTAGGTTCAGTAACATTGGAAGAAATTGATTCCACTGTCCTTGATTTTGACTATTGACTATTGTGGAAACTGGTCCATTGATCTATTTGGAAATCTAAAACTCCCTTGTTCATCTTGGCTGTTTTTTCCCCCCAAAATCTTGAAAGTTATTCATGGTCTTTATTTCAAACTGTTTGTACTTTCCATCATTTCTGTCTTTTGCTGATTCTCCACGGAGGTAACAGAAAAATTTTGAAGTTAAAGAACTTGCATGTTGATCTATGGTTTGATAGTCCAAATGCACCTTATGTAGCTTGTTACACTGAGGCATTTCCTGGCCTCCAAGCTAACCAATGCAACCACTATCTTCCATTTTTTTTCTTTCTCCACTTCCTTCCGTTCATCTTTACCTTTTCTTGATAAGATATTACTGTTTAACCCTGCTAACATTTTTCTAAATAGTAATATGTGAGGGATTAGATTTTTAGCATTTTGGGTGATTAGGTCTGTATTTTTTTGTGATTTTTAAACAGAAGTTCACCATCAGTGAGAGAATATTAAAGTGAGTCAAAAACAAAATACAACAGATGTAGAAAAACAATATAAAATTGATCAATGCCAAAACACTCAATTAGTCAGGCAGCATCTGAGGAAAGATTATTGGTTTAAGTTTCAGGTCTGAAGTCACTGATTTGAAATGTTATCTCTTCTCTCTACAGACACTACCTGTGCTACTAAGTGTTTCCAGACATTTCTGGTTTGACTGTAGTATCAATGTGAGGTATATTCATTTTGTTTTCTAACTTACTGTTTTTTTTCCCTTAGAACGGTAACAATTTGGATGCTTGCTGTAAGTTTTTGTCTCAAGAGAGCACCAAATACCTTTACGGAGAAGGAGATCTGAACTTTTTGGATGAACCTAACATTTCTGGACTTCACAATCGCATGTCTGAACTCAATTTGGATGTCCAGTCTCAGAATGTCTATCAGCGCTGGAAAGAAGGAAGTCAATTAAATGGAAACAAAACTCTAACTCATAGCATTAATGACGGAGTACTCCAGACTGCTGTAAGCAGCTATGAACCCACAGGAGAGGCACAAGTAACACCAGCTCAATTGGCCGGAGGCTTCAATATGTTTGGAACAATGGATATAAGTAACAGCTCTTCTTCACCCCAGCAACTTGGACTTCTTCAGCCTTTGTCCTCCAAGGGAATATCAGGCACAGCCCAACAAATACCCAGGTTCAACCCTATTACTGTCACTCTGGCACCTAACATTCAGACTGGCCATAATGTTCCTAAATCCCTGCACATACGTGGTGTCCCCCCACCTGTACTTAATAGCCCTCAAGGTAATTCTATCTACATTAGACCATATGTGACAGCACAAAGCAGTACAAGCCGTCAAATGTCACAGCAGCCTGGTTGGATGTCTGGGCAACATACAGGCGCTTCACAATTCGGCCACAGTCAACAGCAGCCAACCTTCCAGAGTCCACAGCACTCGCATCAGCATTCGGAGCAAGTGCCGGGCTTCTGCAGCCCAATTACTTCACAATGTGGTTCATCATATACCTCATCTCAGCAGTCTGCTTATCCAGGCCAGCAAAGCCATCAGACGTCTCATATGTATATGCCTATCAGTTCCCCTACAAATTCTCAAGTGCCTCCATATCAATCATCTAACAATGTACAACCTTCAATTTACAGTCAGTACAACATTCAGAATATCTCAACGGGGCCACGGAAAAACCAAATTGAAATCAAACTTGAATCACCACAGAGAAACAACTCAACAATGCGTTCCTCCAGCTCTCGCACAGCACCTTTACCTTCCATCAGCACCCACCCTGTAGGCAGGGGTCAGCCCAAAGTCTACATTTCTGCCAGTCCTCCTTCCTGCGAGGAAATGGTCGGGCGCAACCAGCCGAAGCTCTATATCTCGGCAAATTCAGCTGCTGATGAAACAGGCCTGCGAAATCCGCCTACTGTGTACATATCGGCAAACCCAGGGTCGTCATCCTCCTCCCGAAGTGGTGCAGGACAAGTCAGTGTGGGTTCACAGCAGGCCTCTTTCATTCAGCCTGCCTACATCCGGCATCATCCACCCAAAAGTCGGAGTGCAGGCAATTGCAATGCTGCCACTTCTCCTCGAGTTGTGGTCACCCAACCCAATACCAAGTACACTTTTAAGATCACAGTTTCTCCTAACAAGCCTCCTGCTATTTCCCCTGGGGTTGCATCCCCAACATTTGAACCTTCCAACCTCTTAAGCCTCCCTGATCATCAGCCTGAACCTGTCCAACATTTGCAGCTAGGAGCTGATCCTACTTCAACTCTCGATGATCGGATTAACGAAGCACGGAGAATGAGTGCGGGATCTGATGATGCTGCCTATACAGAAGGTACATAACATTCTGAACATTTATTTACCTCAGGATTTAAAGCTTTTATCTCTTTTAGACTACATGCTTCTCAAACAGGGTTGTTTATAATTTTAAACAATAGATTGAATAATGACATGATTACAAATACTAACAGTGGATTATTAAAAAATATTCAAATGGGCTGAAGATTGTTTTGTTCCTATATTGTTAATTAAAATATTCGCTTAAAAAGAGGAGTATGTGGCACTCACTTTGACTGAAGTTAATTGAATTTTATTCTCCACCCCCACACCCCACCAGCTTAAAGTGAAGTTTATGCAGTGGGCCTCTGAGGAACGTCACTAACTGCTGAGCAGGACACTGGCTCCTCATTGAATCTAGAGTAACACTGGTTACATGTGAATGATGTCACTAAGAATTATTTGAGCTTGATCTAGAAACTGTTCATGCAGTATTATATTCCCATGTAATATTGCAACATGCCCACTGTAAACTTGCCTATGCCTTGATTGCAGGATAACTGAATTGTGGTATGTGTTTGTATTGCAGTATTACTGTTGTCCTTCCTGCTAATGATTCAAACGAGAGGACATGATTTGAGAGTTAGGGGGCAGAAGTTTAAGGGAAACATGAGGGGGTATTTCTTTACTCAGAGAGTGATAGCTGTGTGGAATGAGCTTCCTGTAGAAGTAGTAGAGGCCAGTTCAGTTGTGTCATTTAAGGTAAAATTGGATAGGTATATGGACAGGAAAGGAGTGGAGGGTTATGGGCTGAGTGCGGGTAGGTGGGACTAGGTGAGATTAAGAGTTCGGCACGGACTAGGAGGGCCGAGATGGCCTGTTTCCGTGCTGTGATTGTTATATGGTTATATGGTTAATGAGGCAGTATGTCTTCTAGTTGTTGGCTGGTCTTTCTTACTGTTAATATCTCCATAACAGGGCCTTGCCTGCGGCTTTTGTAGTATCATCACCAGTCCCTGCACTCTCAGTCTCGTCATTACTATTGCTGTTTATTAAAGGTTTATAATTATATTTCGTGTTTGGGCAGAGTTGTATGCCATACATTTTTATAACGTTACACCTTTAATACTTACTACCCATTTCATGCAGTATTACATTACTACTTCGCTGATGTGCGTAACTGGTGTTTTTTTACCCCGTTGAGGATATTTTAATTCGTATGAAATCTTTCACATGAGGAAAGCATCACAAGATGCTTCATCATCTGCATGAAACGGCATGTTCCAAAGAAGGAAGTATGAAGGGTGACCAAAAGTTTGATATATGGGGTGAACTTAAAAGGGGATAGATAAGGGTGTCGGAGGAAATTCCAGGAATGTGGAATGGAAATAGTTAAACTGAGTTGATAACATTTGAGGCCAAAGCCAGAGGAGTGAAGAGGCCATTTAATGTAGTAGTAAAAAAAGTTTCATTTTAGTCTTGTAACTTAAGTCTAGCAGTTAAAGTGTTGATGAAATTGTACTCCTTTTCCTTATAATATTTCAGTATTTTTGAAAACAAGGGAACACCACACAATTTATTGAAACATTCTTTCTGTACCTTGTTTTTCTACAACACTATCACTGCTGTACATTCGGATTTCTATCAGTATTTCGACAGTGGTATGCTGCTTCTTCACTCTCATGTTGTACTGTAGCTCTGTAATTTTATCTCCAGCTCCCATTTCATCTTGTAGCAATACTGCTTTTTACTCACAGCTCTCAAATGATACTCAGTGGGGGAGAATTTGAACTAATATGGCACAGAAATGAGTAGCAGTAAGGTTAGAGTCTAGAGAGAAAGAGCAATATCAACAAATCAGTTGGATTAGAAGCAGTAAGCATGGCTAATGTAAACAGTGGGAAGAAAGCAGCTTTAGAATGTTGAGCTGTATTAGAAAAACAGTCGGAGAATGGGAAAGTACTATAGGAATAATTTTAAATGAGAAAATCAGGAAAAAATAGTCCACATCCCATCTAGAATTAAGAATGAGTGGTATGCATGTGAGGATTGAAATCAGAGTTGGAAATTCAGCAGCATTACCGTCTGAAGGATACAACACAATTGCTATAACAGAGTCATGGCTTAAAATTGGGTCACAAAATAAGATTTTAATGTCAGCAATTTAAAAACAAGGCAAAAAATATTGAGACCTCCTTTTGAATTGTTTCATTGTTCAGTAGCACCAATGATTTAGTGCTATTGTAAACACTTAACTGAATTGCAAAACATTTCAACATAAATTATTCCTTGCTCTTTCTATAACTGCTTTTATACATGCATTATTTTCAAATTGGCAAATTGTCTAATATACAATCAAGTAAGCCTCTAATAGCCAAGTAGTTAAAGGATGTGTCCAAGTCTAAAGGAGATTTTTTTTTTGTGTAAGTTCAGTGCTCAATCATTATGACACGGGTCATTGCTTTGTGTAAACTGGCTTCTAAGTGAACTGGGCCTCATTTGTTGATGTGCTTTCCAGCTTTATTAGTGCATCAGAAGGCCAGAATGGATCGATTGCATCGAGAACTTGAGCTGGAGAAGAAAAAGTTGGACAAACTGAAAAGTGAAGTTAATGAGATGGAAAGTGACCTTACTCAACGGCGGATGAAAAGATCAAATTCAGCTTCCCAGATCCCATCGGTATGATTCACTATTCAACATTGTTCAGTTGATTTTATTTTTATGACACTTCTGACTCAATAGGTCTCACTCAAAAAAAAATCTTGAGCACAAAAATGTACTGATAATCTCAATGTGCCACTAAGTATGTGCCACACTGCTTAAGATATTAAATTCCAAATGCTTTCACAGTTAGATATGAATAAAAATTCTCATGGTATTATTTCAAAGAATAATAGGGAGGTAATTTGAATTTCAAATCAATGCAAAAATGTTGGAATTACTGAACAGGTTACAAAGCATCTGTGAAAAAGAATAGATTTAATATTTTAGGTTGATTTATACTTTACTGTCTGGACAGCAAAGATGCATACATCTGGATGCCCTTGATCGGTTACAGATCAGCATTTTAACACCATCGTCCCCTCAAAACTAATCTGTAAATGCCAAGACCTGGGCCTCAGTACCCTCTTGTGCAATGGGATCCTAAACTTCCTCACTTGCAAACCCCAGTCAGTTCAGATTGGCAAACACATCTCCTCCACAGTCTCCATCAGCACAGGTGCACCACAGGATTATGTGCTTGGCCCCTTGCTCTACTTGTTTTACACCTATGACTGCGTGGCTGAGTGCAGTCCAACAACATATACAAGTTTGCTGCTGATGCCAGAGTTGTGGGCCATATCAAAGGTAGTAATGAATCAGCATATAGGAGAGAGATTGAAAATTTGACTGAGTGGTGTCATAACAACCACCTCTCAAAGTTAGCAAGACCAAGGAGCTAATTGTAGACTTAGCTACAATTAGTAGCTAATTAGGAGCTCTGGATTAAAGGGAATCCAGAGCTTCAAGAGGTTGAAAGCGTCAGTAACTTGAAATTATTGAGAAGCACATTATAACTAGTCGATAAAGGCTTAGGTAGATTATACACAAACTTCAGTGAACAGCAATGTGAGAATAGCATGATATCAGAGTGTCACTATCTCAGAAGGCCTGTTCTGGACCGATCATATAAATATAGTTGCAAAGAAAGCATGAGAGCACCTCTACTTCCTTAAAAGGCTGCGCAGATTTGGCAAGACATCAAAACATTAGCAAACTTCTATTGATAAATCGTGAAAGGTGCATTGACGGGCTTCACTATGGCCTGGTATGGGAATACCAATGCCTTTGAATGGAAATTCAAACAAAAGTTAGTGGATTTGGCCCAGTACATAGCAGGTAAAGCCCTCCCACCAGTCGATCACATCTATATGAATTGTTGTCATAGGGAAGCAGCATCCATCATCAAAGATCCTCACCACCATGCTGGTTTCTTGCTGCTACCATCAGGCAAAAGATATAAGTGCCTCCGGACTCAGACCACCAGGTTCAAGAACAGTTACTACTCCTCAACCATCAGGCTCTTGAACAAAAGAGGATAATTGCGCTCATCCATTGAGATGTTTCCACAACCAATGATCTCAGATTATGGCCGCTTTATCTCATTGTTTATTGCTATTTATAGTTGCATTTCAACAGTTTTCTATGCTTTTGCTCTTTCATCGATCCTGTTTACAATTAGATTTGATGAGTATACCCACAGGAAAAAGAACCTCAGGGTTGGTGACATGTATGTACTCAAATAATGAAGTTTACCTTGAACTTTGAATAGAAAGGTATTTCTAATGGTCTTGTTGAATATTTGCAATTCATCACAAAATGGATTTTCATGTTATTCCCACGTTGCTATTCAGTGGAGTTCGTGTGCAATCTGTCTAAGCCTTTACTGACTACAGTTATAATGTTTTTCTCAGTGATGAGAGGCTTTTGAAGGATTTTGTGTTAAGAATTTCTTTAATGTGAATATCTATGATATGTTTAGTCTATGAAGGACAACCACTAATTCAACCTAAGCATTCAGTACTGAAAATACATTATTGTTCTGTAAAGAGCATTGTCATTAGTGTTGAGTCAGAAATGTTAAATATTTGTTAAGAACCTTCAATCTTATGTAAATATGAACACTCAAAGAAGTCAACTAATAATAATTGAAAGTTGTTTTCAAGTAGATAAAACTGGAAGCATCCTTGGAGTGAAAGAGGCTTGGGTGGCCTTACAGAGGTTTATAAAATCACAAAGGGCACAGATAAAAATAGATTGTCATAGCTTTTTTCCCCCAAAGTAAGGTAGTCTAAAACTAGAGGGCTAAGGTTTACGATTAGAAAGGAAAGATTTAAAGTGGAGCTGAGGGGAAACTTTTTCCACACACAGGATGGTGAGTATGTGGCATGAGCTGTCAGGGGAAGTGGTAGTGGTGGATATGGTTAAAAGACTTGGACAAGTGCATAGGTAGGAAACATTTGGAGGGATACAGGCCAAATTGCAGGTAAATGGGGCAAGTTCAGGAAGATTGCTCAGTTGACAGACAAACTGGGTGGATAGGCCTATTTCCACACTACATAACCCTATGATTAACTCATTCAATATCTTGAATTAAATTTGATTGTGATGTTTCTTTGAAATTGCTACAAGTGACAGCAATATATATTTTGGTGTTTCAGTTAGAGGAAATGCAGCAGTTGCGTAGCAGCAACCGGCAGCTACAGATTGATATAGACTGCATAACCAAAGAGATTGACCTATTTCAAGCTAAAGGTATGATATTACCAATTTATTAGAAATCAAACAATGTGTTACACTGATAGTGCTTCTATAATCTGTTTTGTAGTGTCTTGACAGTTTTCTGACTTCAATAAATTGCAATGGATTTATGTTAAAGTAGTGAGTTTAGAAACGTAATTAGTTCATCATTGTAAAAGGATCATCATCAGTGACTTAAAAGTTGCTTGTGTGTAATTAGTAAGGAA
Organism: Hypanus sabinus; assembly: GCF_030144855.1. Classification (NCBI taxonomy): domain Eukaryota; kingdom Metazoa; phylum Chordata; class Chondrichthyes; order Myliobatiformes; family Dasyatidae; genus Hypanus; species Hypanus sabinus. The sequence goes on along the minus strand of NC_082717.1, from coordinate 85,617,119 downwards.
GCAACTGAGAACAGAAATGCAATAGTGATCCTGCAGGAATAGGCCAGTCAGAATTTTAAATCTGTTTTGTCATTCAGTAAAATCCAATCTTGGCTCCATCCAGCTATCCAACTTTGTAAGTACTTTTGATGAAAGAGTCATACAGCAGCACATGGCAGAAGTGAGCAATGCTGTGAGAAACCTTTGTAAAGAAAATATTAAATAGGAATCTTGGGATAAAGTCAAGTGGAATGTTGTTTTGAAAATGGGCAGGTTTCAGCCCAAGGCAACGGTTGCAGTCAGATATGGAATCATGGATTGGTGTAAGATTGAAACTACTCTTTTCTCTTCTGGTCTTTAGCAAAAGGCCATTGTGGTTTCTTCAAGACTAACAATCAGTCTGACAGCACGGAGGCAATGAAGTTGTTTAGATTGGTGGCACTGCATATCGTGAGTGGAGCTTCACCTCAGCTGTGCAGATTATTTTCTTTTAGGACAGATGGTAATTAGCTGGAAGCTCAAGGTCCTTGAGAGGTTACAAGTATAGCAGTGTTAAAAGGGACATGGCTATGATTAAGTGGCAAGAGTACCAAAAAAAGGCATCCTATTGATTGGGCTATGTTGTGAAAACCCTGTTGAAAGCTGCAGAGGAAAGTCACGTTGAAGAGCAATTTTTGTCTTTGATTAGCAATTATTTTTCACCGTTGGAAGAGCAGAAACTTGATTGAAAGATTCAGAAAAGGAGTGTGAACAAGGAATGAGATGTTTGTTTGCAGGATGGAGATTTGGAGCTGTTGTGGTTAGGATAATACTGATGTTTTCAATATAGGGACATTTTAAATTACTGGCTCAGCTTAGAATCCGGAATGGACATTTTATGAGCAGGGAAGATAGTGTGCTGATTTACCACTTTCAATTGTTAACTCTCCATCCTTCATAGTCTACACTACCTTCAATGTCGTATACTGCAAAGAAATATAAAGCACGTTCATATATTTTAGTCATTGAATGTTTTAATGGAAAATGACTTGTCCAATAAATGTTGCATTTCATTTTAAATCTATAAATTCTCTTTCTAGGACCACACTTTAACCCCAGTGCTATCCACAATTTTTATGACAATATGGGATTTCGAGGTCCTGTGCCACCAAAACCAAAAGGTAAGGTACAGATTTGGTATCGCAATTGCGTGATGTTTGTGTAAGGACTAAATTCAATCAGCTGTAGTAATTTAGCTGTGATATATATTTTACATATATGAATGCTAAATTCCTTAAGCCGATGATCATCCACTGGATTCAAAATGATGTGTATCATCAAAAATATTTAGTAAGAGTTGATTAGTTATTTAGTGAGAAAATCAGTTCAGGTGGTGCAACTGTTTCTTGATGGCCAAATGCCATCACTTAACTATCGGATCCCCAGCAAACATCCTTTGCAATTCTGACTAGCAATACATAAATAATGTCATTCCATGGAAATTGACCATTTGAGGTTACTGTGTCATCCCCGTAACAATTTCCTTTGCAACTTGTGTAAGGTTACTTAGGTTTCAAAGATATACTTAACATCAGAGAAATGTATACAATATGCATCCTGATATGCTTTTTCTTCACAACCATCCACGAAAACAGAGGAGTGCCCCAAAGAATGAACAACAGTTAAATGTTGGAACCCCAAATTCCACCACCACCGAGCACTCAAGCGTGAGCAAAAGAAACAGTAAACACACAGGCTTGCATTACTGCAAAGACCACATTCGACATACCGCAGGCTCTCTCTCTCTCCCTAAAGGGAGAAAGAGATGTCTCTGTTTCACAGTGAGAAGGGAGATATAACAAACAACTCGCTGGTTTACAATGTTAAAAGTCTGTTGCATCGCTTTTCTTGAGCTTTATGCTCGAAGAATTCAGGTATCTGGACACACAGCCAAAGATGTTCCTGCTCCCACGACACACCCGTCTGGGACACCGACCTTTGATCTGCCCATCCAGAGCCCCGAGATCCTAGGCCTCCAAAGACTAGCTGAACTCTTGGCCCTTGGCGTGCCGAGCAATGGCCAATTGTGAAACCTCGAGCAGGTCCCATTCCCACAAAGGACCATAGTCAGCATGTAACTCCAGGTCAGGGTCTTCAAAAGAACCTTGAAAGGGAAAGGTAGAGATATTAAAGATGGAAATAGAGCTGTTTCTGAAGATGCAAGCAAAGGAGTCGCTGTTTAGTGCCATCATCACTTCGCTCCTCCTCCAGTTACTAATGAAAGGATCATGTGAAGGTTGGATGGCCTGATGGCAGTGGTAAATTAAACTTCAAGTGATATCTTAATTTAATGCACACAAAATGTTGGAGCAACTCAGCAAGCCAGGCAGCATCTGTGGAAGAGTAAACAGCCGACATTTCAGGCCAAAACCCTTTATCAGAGATACTGAGTCCTGATGAAGGGTTTCAGCCAAAACGTCGACTGTTCACTCTTTTCCATAGATGCTGTCTGGCCTGCTGAGTTCCTCCAGCATTTTGTGTGTATTACTTTGATTTCCAGCATCTGCAGACTTTTTCTTGTTTGAAATTTGTTTGAGAAACAGAACAATGAGTTCACAGAAATTTGCTGTGGACTGACATCTTTGGATAGCTAAAGTACAGTTGGTGTAATGGCTCAGCAATGCAAAGTCCACCCTTTAGGTCACCTGAAACCCTTTGTACATGTTTGTTAATAACTGCACCTCTTTTCTCCAATGCCATTCTTGACTGTTTTCTTTGTATACTCTGACAGGGAATCTTGCAAGTGATACAATTTCGTTGTGATAAATATTGAAAAGACATAGCTGTCATCAGTGATCTGATGTAACTTTGAGAAACAATTCCAGTCCCTGCCTAGCTTTAGTTTATAGAACAGTGTATATTACTGCTACTGGAACTTTGACTCATGCTTGTATTTATCTTAAGACTCAATTACTTCAGAACTCCCACGTTTGCCTCCAACTTTAACACTTATGGGCTTCCACTCATTCATAGCTCTGCTGCCCAGAGAAAGTATTTGTTCTGTTCAGCTTATGCTGATTCTCATACTTTCCTAAATTTAAAACTATTCTCCTTCTGTTGTTGTCTCTATCAGTGCAATCAGTTAACTCAAAGTTGTCCTATTACCTGTACACTCCTGCTTAAGCTCTTTCTCTTTGCTCCACCTATTCCCCTCATCTTGTCTGACAATAGGTAACTTCACAGTCAGTCACCTGTTCAGTGAAGTTAACTTGTTTCATGCAGAACTCCTTTCCTGCATGGTCTTCCATTCTATGTGCCATCCCATTTTAAGATGATAACTGAAATCTCCTTTCTTGACTGGTCATTTAGAAGGATTGTGAAACTTTAAGACCAACAGTCAAGGGAAGTGCAGAAAGATAATATTGAAAGGCCTAGGTATAGTGGACATGGAGAGGGTGCTTCCTATAATGGAGGATTCTAGGACCAGAGGGCAGAGCCTCAGAATAGAAGGACATCCTTTTAGAACAGAGTTAAGGAGGAATTTCTTTAGCTGGAGGGCGGTGAATCTGTGGAGTTCATTGTCACACATGGCTGTGGAGGCCAGGTCATTGGGTATACTTAAAGTGGAGGCTTAAGTGGAGGTTCTTGATTCGTAAAGGTATTGAAGGTTATGGGGAAAAGGCAGGAGAATGGGGTTGAGAGGGATAATAAATCAGCATGAAAGAATGGTGGAGCAAACTAGATGGGCCAGATGGTCTTATTCTGGTCCTGTGTCTTATGATCTTCAGGAAAATAGGATAACTTTCACCACTAAAATCAGTGAAGATGGGGATAAGCTTGGACAGGAAGTGAATACGGTTAATAGGAGAGGGTGGCTAACTTAAAATGATTCAAATTCTTAACTATTTTACTTCAGTTAATTTGCAAATATATTCAACAGTGTATTTGAGAAAATTGGGAGGATACATTTTCATTCCAGTCTAACATTTTGTTTCTAACAGAGCAGAAATCTGCAGTTAAACCGTCAAAGCCAGTGCCAGATCAAGAGGAGGATGAAGGTGCTCAATGGAACTGTAGCACATGTACCTTCCTCAATCATCCGGCCCTGATTCGCTGTGAACAGTGCGAGATGCCCAAGCATTTCTGAGCCATAATGCTCCCAATGAAAGGAGGAATGCCCCAAGAAATAAGCAAATTGTTTACAAAGACTGCAGTGACTCAGCAGATGCTATGCTGGAAAGAATTTTGATCTGGACCAGGTGGTCTCAAATGGTTGTTGTTGTTTCAGCACAGTGTTTTTTTGAGATTAAACACACAAGCTTTTAGAATCTGCAGGCAAATGCTGGAGCCTGAGCTGGTGTTGGATTTGTCTGTTCCAGAAGTATTGTTACCAGCTGAGAAGGATTTCGTGAAGCCACATTTACATGAACCTCTGTGGGTCTTACTGCCTTTTGTTCTCTTTCCCTCACTTTCCATCCCAGGATACATTTTAATGAGAAGTTATGCAAGTTTTTAGAACTGCAGGTGAGAATGAGGGGGAAGGGCGAAGTATGACAAAAATGAAAGGAACAAAATCTTCTGAAGGAAGGGCAGAGGGTGATTGAATGCCAGCCCTGAAGAAGTGCCTGTAGATTGGGTTGATAGAATGTGTGCATCACTAATGAACCTTACCACTCAGTTCATCTTTCTGCTCTGCAAAATTTTTTAAGATTCAGCGTTGGAATGGAAAAAAACTAAAGAACCATGTTACATATACTGAACACTCTCCTACAATGCACACAATCTACTCTTCAAGCTTCCTGTACTGAGCCCTACAAATTGAAGATTCCCTTTGACTTCTTCCTGTGTGCTCAGTTAATTTAGGTCAGCAGAAACACGATAGGTACAAGAGATGGCCAGGAAAATGTCAGCAAGAATTGCTGCTAGTTCCTTTCTGTTGACTCCCAATCTTCTCCCTTGGCCATCAACACCCACGTTCTTTCCCTTTTTGCTGAAAAGAGATTATATTTTTTCATCTGGTGAGTGCAAATTTGAATTGGGTTATAATGTTCCCATAGTTCAATGGCCTTCTTGCACTCTCCATCTTAAATTCACTCGTGAAGAATGGTAATTGTATGGGTGCCATTACTTTAGTGAAAAATAAGTAAAACTTGGGAAGTGTAACGTCTTTCTTCCTCTACTCCTGAGTTTCCTGTATTACCTGTATGTATCATGCTTTAGACTTTGGTAGCTAACTTTATTGAGCGTTTTTTTAGCAAAATCTTTCTCAATTGACATGATACCTATGGGAAGTGAAGCCTTAATTTAACTTAAAGCTATGTATAAATCAGCTCTCAGTGGCCTTTCTGTACAGCATTTCTATAAATTATGCTCTTGAACAGACCTGTGAATGCAGTTCATAAGACAGTGTGACAATCGTGTGAAAATGCACAATTTATTATTTGAGACTTGATTTTATTTTTAAAATATATTTGTAGGTTTCCTGATTCTGTAATTATACAGTGCTTCATCGCACCCATTGAAATGCTGAAGATGAATTTCAAATCAACAGCTGAGGTTTTTAAATAGACCAGTTACACTCAGCTGCTGTACTATGGTTCTGTGTAGTCTGTATGTAATTTGAATTTGCAGATTCAATTCATCTTCTAATTCAATTTTTTCAAACCATCTGTTATTTATATTGCTCAAATTGACCTTGTTGGATAATTGAACATGTTCAGTGGAAAAAAAGGACTGAATTAAGAGTAGTGTGTATATAAATACAATTATATTGTTACATAGTGATTCTGAGCTTCATCTGCAGGTCTAAATAAAATTTGACTGGTTTTACGTTTTATTAATAAAACATAATGGGATATCTTAAGCGTGATGCTTTACCCTTTTAATTAGATACATTGTCTTTCTGACAAAAGCTATTTATTAAAAGTGAAATTGAACTTCATAAATCCTTTGGGTTAGTGTACAGTAAACATGAGATAGGTTCCTCATTTATGATTCTGTAGTATTTGAGTTACTATTCCATGCATTGGAATCTTAAGTAATGAATATGGCAGAGAATTCACCTATTACTGCTCTATAGTAGAGTACTTGCCTATGTTGCTCATATGCTAGATTGATATACATAAGGTGAAGATTTTCATGTCTGTTGCTTCAGTATCTGAGTGATGGATAAGATACCTTTTTTTTTAGTATTAATTACAGTATTTGAGAGATTTTTCTGTCTCCACTGTAGTTCTTCGGACAGCATTAAAGTAGCCCCTGCCTTGCTTTGTTATCTAAGGTGTAAATATTACATGGAGATCCCAATTCTTTTTAGTTAGAGGAAAAGATAATATACTCAATATTCTGAGGCTATCAGAATCAGATTTATTATCACTAACATGTGACATGAAATTTGTTGTTTTGCAGCAGCAGTACAGTGCAAAAAAATTATAAATTATCTGCCAGAGTCTTTGGTGGCATACCAAATCCCATGAAACTCCTAATGAAGTATAGCTGCCGATATGCTTTCTTCATGATTACATCAATGTGTTGGGTACTGGATAGATCCTCTGGAAGCTGCTCATCCTTTCCACTGCTGACGCTTAATGAGAACTCGTATTTCCCAACTTCCCCTTCCTGAAGTCAGCAGTTAGTTCCTTGGTCTTGATGATATTGAGTGTAAGATTGTTGTGACACTGCTTGTTGCCATCTGAGGTTCTACCAACAACTGCATTGGTGAATTTATAGATGGTCTTTGAGCTGCTGCACTAAGCGACACAGTCATGATTTAGAGACATTAGAGCAGTGGGCTAAACATTCAGGTGTTTTTTTGTGGGCAGGAGATGTTTTACCAATTACACCAATAATTCAAGGATTGGAAAAATGGCACAAATGCTAACCAAAATCTAGGACCTGATGTTTTCTACCCGATCATTAAAGAAAGTACACATGGTCTAGCTATTATCTTCCATTGTGTCCACAATTTAGAAATTGTTCCTTAAAAGTGAAAAATCTGAAAAGCATCTGCAGTATTTTTGGAAAGTGAAGGTACAAAACCAGAAAATTGTGCATGATAGTTTAGTATTTGTAGCGTGAACATAAAAAAATAGTAGCAGGAGTAGGCCATCCGGCTTGCTAAGCCTGTTCTGCCATTCAGTCAGATCATGACTAATTTGAATCCATTAGGGCAAAGAACACTGAACACCTGGGAATACCTGAACACATTAAGATGTGGATTTCTAATGAGTTACTGGCATTCAACAAACTTAAATAAAATTTTTGAGGAACTAAATAACCAAACTAGTGAAGAATATGTGTGGATAAATTTATAAAAACTTCCAAGATAAGTTTAATAAAATTTTGCTTGAGATTATTATCTACATATAAATCTAATACAATTGAATGCAAAGAATTGGCCTGGGTAGGTGGTAAAATGCTGAAGTGGAAGGAACATGGGTAAGTATTTGAACTGGAGAGAACTGTAGATGGTTGTCTACAAGGAGTCAGCAACCATGAATGCTATTAACAGAAGTTGTGGCAAAGTGAGTGATGTAGACAGGAACATAGAATTACGAAGGTACACTCAGCAGGCAAACCACAGCATGATTTTCAATGCAAGTTTGTGGTCACAGATCTTATTCAAAGAAGAATAGATCTATTTAGTTTCTTTACATTATATAAAAAAAAGCCGGAAACAATGAAACACTGAAGGTTTGTGTGCCTTGTTTACCCCAGAAATGTTAGATTGACAGAAACAAAGTAATTGCAAAGGCTATTGCAACATCAAAGGGTGAGAATTTTAAGGCAAGTTCTGATAAAGCATTACTAAACTCAGTTGAATGTCTAGACTTGTATTTACTATTGGAAGGAAGCGTGTTCAGATTTTGATGATTCAAGGATGCATTATTAAGTTTTTCTTTAAAAGGTAATTTTTATTTATTAATGCATATATTTGATCCTTAAGTTTATATTGTCACTATTTTACTTTTTAAAGAATTTGAGAAGCATAGTTTGAACAAAACTTCAATACTGGGAAATTGGGGTATAGAAGAATGTAACTACAAAATATAACTGCCAATTTAGGAGAGTCACGTTGCAAAGACGAATGGAATTCTGATACATTATGGAATATCAATTCACTTAAACAATACAAAGACAAAGTTTGCTAAAATACATTGTGAGTAGGTAGATAGATGAGGATTATTCTAGAATCAGCATTGAATAGTGCCATCAGGAAATTAATATTCATATATTCTCAGTTCTTAAAGAAAATTCTATGTCATTATGCTGGTTTTTAAGAAATGATGGTTTTTAGAGATAGTGTCCATGAGAAGAAAATTGCATCATCTTCCAGGTTGGATGTAGTACCTCAGTTTGAGCAGTGGAAGTCTCTCCCCATCCACAGTACCATAGATTTTAGAACACTACGTTTGTGTTTACTGCTACTAATGATTTTTGTTGTGATAAAACTCTAGAATATTGCTCCTTATGGTTCTCAGCCTGTTATTCATCTTTGAAGCAGCTGACCACAGCATCCTCCAAATGACTGTGTACTCACCTAATTCCACTCTGGTGAAGCTGGAGCCAAAAGAGTCATGTGCATTGTATTTTTCCTGCTTCTGTATTGTTGTCTGTGTATATTGCACATGGTAATGTCAACATAAACCACACTCGTGCATTCTCTTAAGCACTAGCATCACCCCGAAATATCTTTATATCACCGCATTTGACCCTTGATCCTCTAATTTGTCAGCTTACTTATCCAATCCAGGACTGAACAGAAATTTTCCAACTAAATATTTGGAAGGCTGACATTCTTGACTTCAACCTCTGTCGCAAATTACCCCCGCGCTGCTCTCTAAGCCTTTTCCCTGACAACTGAGGTAGACTCTCTGAGAAATCATAACTTGACCAAGTTGAGCTGCTTACCCTCATCTTTATTAACACCACCTATTACCAGTTCCATAATATGATTTAATTCTGCCTCAGCTTGTTTACTGCTGAAACCTTCATCCCCACATCGATAGCCAGACTACTTAAGTATCAAACTGTCACAATAATTATCATGGGTTATCGATCAGAAAAAGAAAGGTTGCTAACTGAAGATATTTCATTCAGTCCAGTCTTTTTGTTTCTTGATATGCAGAGTTTTAAACTATTTTCCTCTTTTATCTGTCTGCTTAAGTTTTCTATATTTAACAGAAGTGGAATATGCAAATGTCATAAACTTTCAAATCTCACATGGGATTTTTAAGGAGACTTGTTCATTTCAGGTTAAATCAAGAAACCCCTTGAGTCTTGCTCCTAGCATAAATCGGAATGTTTCAGGAAACTGCAAGCAATTAATTATTTGATGCACTTATTTTTTCAAAGAAGTCTTGAATATTATCATCCATGACTTAGTTTGCTAGCTCTTTTGTTTCTTAAGTGAAGTAGTTGGGATTGTAAGGGTTCTGGTGTCCGGCCAGTATTTACCCATCAGAAAACATGAGAATGAACTTGAGGTTCCAATCACCTGTCACCTTAAATAACGTTTCACTCTAACTGGTCTCACTCTTTATCTGCACCCCTCTGTCCTAAGTTTGAACTAAGCTCAAGGAGCAACTCCTCATCTTTGCAGCCTTCTGGACTTGTCAGAGTTTAAAACTTTTGCATGTTCATCATTTCTATCACTTTTATATCTAAAAATGATTCCAAATTTCACTAAAAACATGCAACTGTACTGCAGTTACACCACCTCTGGACAGCTTGTTTTCTAAAACCTTTAATTTTTAATAAAAATGCTTACTTTATGCTTTAACTAATATCAGTTCTGATGAAAAATTATCAACCTGAAATATTAACTATTGCTCTCCCCACAAATGTTACTTGACCCTTTAAGAGTTCTGCCATTTTCTGTTTCATTTTGCGTTTGTACCAGCAGTAAGCAGTTGATCTGAACATTAACTCATTGATATCTGCAAAAGTTTGCTGTGTGATCACCTTACCATAGTAACCTGAAAAAAGTTTGCAGCAGCAGGCTTGGGTAAGTTGCTGTTAAGTTCAAAGCTGGAATGGCCTACCAGAGGTGCTGATTTTGTATTTCGGGTTCAGTTGGTGAATAATACATTCTGAGGCTAAACAAATCTTTGGTCGAAGTGTGAATAATGTTAATTTGTTTCTGTACGTATTACCTTTTGCTTCCCCCAGGCGGCAGTGCATGCTTAAATTTTAGTTGCTTCCTGCCATTTTCTCCCCCTTTGGAAGTTGCGGTAAGAAATACTGTAGTTGAATCTTGTGGCTAAGGTTTTTGCTCTTGAGTTAATATAGAAAGAAAAAAAAGTAAGTCAATTACATTTATGTATGTTGGACAGATTAAAAGTAGTGCAAAAATAATATATATTTAAAAAGTGAGGTAATGTTCATGGGTTCAATGCCCAATTAGTAATCATATGGCAGAGGGGAAGAAGCAGTACTTGAATTGCTGAGTGTCTACCTTCAGGCTTCTACCTGACGGTAGCAATAAGAAGAGGGCATGCCCTGGATGGTGGAAGTCCTTTATGATGGACACCACCTTTCTGAGACACCACTCCTTGAAGATGTCTTGGGTACTATGGAGGCTAGTACCCAAGATGAAGCTGGCTAATTTTATGACTTTCTGTAGCTTCTTTCGGTCCCCTGCACTAGCACCCATCACCCACACCAGTCAGTGATGCAGCCTTTCAGAATGCTCTCCATGGTACATGTACAGAAGTTTTCTGGGGTTTTAGGTGACAAACCAAACCTTTTCAAACTCCTAATGAAATGTAGCTGCGTTGATAAGTTGGGGCCAGGTTAGATCCTCAGATCTTAACACCCAGAAACATGAAATAGCTCACTCTCTCCACTTCTGATTCCGCTATGAGGATTGGTTCGTGTTCCCACATTTTATTATTCCTGAAGTCCACTGTCAGCTCTTTTGCCTTACTACACTGCAAGGTTTTTGCTGTGACACCATTCAACTGGCTGGTATATCTCATTCCTGAGGTTCTACCAACAATGGTTGTATCATCAGCAAATTTATAGATATCATTTGAGCTATACCTAACCACACAGTCATGGGTATAGAGCAAGTAGAGCAGTGGACTAAGCAAACACCCCTGAGGTGTGCCAGTGTTGATCATCACCGAAAAGGACATATTATCACCAATCTGGATAGACTGTGGTCTTCTGGTCATGAAGTCATTTCAATTGCAGAGGAAGGCACAGAGGCACAGGTTCTGTAATTTATCGATTGGGATTGTGGGAATGATGGTGTTAAATGCTGAGCTATAGTCAACAAACAGCATTCTAACAGGTGTTTGTATTGTCCAGGTGATCTAAGGCCTTGTAAAAAACCATTGAGATTGAAAATGTCCTTGGTGACATGTTGGTGGAATTTGGGTAAAATGTCCTGCAGGTTAACATCATTGAAGTCTGCGGTTATGAAGAGACCAACCAGATGCTTGTTTTGAAGAGAGCTGGTGATACTGTAAAGTCCTCCCAGTGCAACTTTAGCATATGTGCTCAGGAGATGTAGGCAACAGTGATGAACACAACAGTAAACTCCCAGAGCAGGTAATGTTATCGGCATTAAATTGAAATGTGCCAAATTTCCCCAGACCACTAACTGCAATGAATTTGTGCACCTATCTTTGTTAATACATATACTGATTCCTCCCTCTGAGGAAAAACCAGTCAAGATCTTTTTTTATCTCCTCCCAGGTTGTTGCAGTAATCTTATCCAACCATCAGCAAAGATCCGTCTGCCTTGTGAAGGACCATGACCATTTACATTCATCAATGTATAATTGCACTTTACCTATTAGCATAGAAACAGGGCGAAATAATTCACTAGTCAAGTTTTTTTCCAGAAACGGACTTTGGGTGAATGTAAGACACAAAACTACAGGTGTTGTAATCTGGAGCAGAAGTCAAAGTGCTGGAAGATCTCAGTGGCTCAAGTAGCATTTGTGGAGGCCAAGACTGGCTGACATTTTGGGTTAAAACCCTGCATCGGGACTGAGAGATTAGAGGATGATAGATGTTGTAAAGATGTGAGAGGGAAGGATGAGACGGGGTGAGGTGGGTGGGGGGGAATGAGTAGATGGAGACGGGTAGGAAGAGGGTAGGTGATAAGTAGAACAGATAAGGCAGGGATGATGCGCAGATGAAACTAGATAGTGGAGTTCTCAATTGCCCATTCTGGTTGCATGTCATTTCAAATTCCCTCCCCATTCCCACACCTACCCTGTTATGTCCAAGGTTTTTGTATTGCCACAGTGGGGCCAAATATAAACTAGAAAAATGACACCTCATCCACCAGTTGGGTAGCCTGCTGCTGAGTATGTAACCCACACTCCCTAAGTTCCTTTCCCAGTCCTACCAGCCCATTTGTGGTCTCTCTCCCTTGGTTCACCTTTTCCATTACCCCCCCCCCAACCTTTACTTGGATTTATCACCCCTCCCCACATGGTTCCACTGCCCATCACCAGCACACCTATTCACCGGGTTTCTTCCTTGGCCTGCTTTTCTCATCCTCTCCTCTGTCAATTTCACCTGCTCGACTTTTTCCTTATCTTTTTCCACCTAACATGCAGTAGCATCTGTCTCCAAACCTCTTCCTCCCCCTCTTCCCTACCTGGCGCCATCTGTCCATCATCTCCCACCTCAATAGTTTCCACCTATCACCAACCAGACCCTGCCTCACTGCCTCTCACTTCTTTCACTTTTGGAAAGTCATGAACAATTTGTTGGAGGGAATTGAAAAATAATAGCTTTCATCACTATCCATCCTCAGTCCTGATGCAGGATTTCAACCCTTTGCCACCAGAGTTGCTGATTGTCCTGTTGTGTTTCTTGGGCACTCTGTTACTGAATGGATTAATCTGATGACAGTGTTAAAATAATGTGGACTCTGATCTGCAGTTTATACTTCAATCCACTTGTATTTATTTTAATGCATATGCTCCTAATGATGATTTGCTACTTGAGGGCAGAAGGCTGTTGATTGAAATTCTAAAATTGTGAGTATAAAATCCAGGGTAATACTCCCTTGCTCTATTGGAGGAGTGTGAAATGTCAGAGGTGCAATATTTTGGTGGAGGTATTAACCAATGAAGAGCATTGAAGTTCTCGGCTACTTTGAGCTGTCAGTCTGAAAAACAAAAACAGATTATTGATGTCACATCTCTGTTGTGGGGATTTCTGTGAGTAAATTGGCTGCTGCATTTCCTATGTTACCACAGTGACCACACCACAGATAATGCTTAGGAAACATCCTAAGGTCTTAAAAAGCTCTCCACAAATGCAAATCTCTTTAATTTACACTTATTACTCACTATCTCATTGGCGTTTATGGAATCTTGGTGTACACAAATTAATTACTGTGTTTCTGACACTGAAAGTGGTAACCTTTCAAAAATGTTGCCATTGGTTTTTAACTCTGTTAATGAGAAAGTCCTTGCTAGAGTTCGATTCACTCTCCCAAAGGGGTTGCTGTTTGCCTCAGAGCCTCAAGTCTACCTAGTTTTTGACCGAATCTTTCCTCGGTTTGTGAAGATTCTGCAACCATCTCACTTTCTAAAACTGGCATTAGCCATATGGAGGGGACAAAACTGAGCAATTTGGATGTGTGTTTGCTCACATTACTGGTCCCTGGGGGAATAAAAGACAGGCTACCCAAGTCAATCTACTTCTGATTGACTTTCCAGTGGCAGACACAGTACTGATGAAGGGTCCAATGAGGTTTGCTCTCTCAGCAGAAAATTACAGGAAAGAGCTGGACCTGGTGCAGCAGGCTGTGTGATTGACTAATGTACATGGTTATGTGTGACAGGGTGCATGGGTATTATAACTTACTTGAAAAATCTCACTGTCGTTGCTCATTACAGTCACAGAGTGAAACACACCCTTCAATCCATTGACTTGAATACCCTCCAGCCTCCACTGCCCCCACCTCAATTACTTTTTATTTTCCCTGTGTTCCTATCAACCCCTCCAAGATTCGATTTATAGTGGCTGCCAACGGGCAGTAGATGTGGGAGGAAACTCACACAGACACCACCAGAGATCAGGATTGAATCTGGATTATTGGAACAGCTGTACCCTGCTCTGCCCCTAAGCCATCCCAAATCGTCCATTTCAATAAGTGAATACAACAGGAATGAAGTATGTTCCAATTCCCAACAACAAATTATTCATGGCTTTTCAGTTAGTTCATTAAACAGCCATGATCTGTACCAATTATAAACAAAATAAACTTTGCTTAACATAATTAATACTCAAGTTGTTCCTGTGAATGGGGTTTCATATATTGTTGGTGATATGGTTGAGTGAGGGTGTATCTTGTCTGGTGATTGTGGTTTATTGTGTGAAAGTCTTCATGGGTGAATTGATGATGTGACAAAGCTAATCTTTTATCTTTAAATACGAACATTGAATCATACTGAGAAATGCGCTGTTTTTGACAACGACCAACATATTCCAAATACGTGCTGGGGGCAGCCCACAAGTGTCACATTCTTCTGACGTCAACATAATGTGCCCACAATTTACTAATCCTAATCTTGTATGTCTTTTGGTCTGTGGGAGGAAAGCAGAGCACCCGGAGGAAACACGTGCTGTCACAGGGAGAACGTACAAACTCCTTACAGACAGTGGCAGGAATTGAACACCAATCTTCCAATTGCTGGTGCTGTAAAATGTCATCCTAATCGCCACACTGCCATCCTGCCCGCATTGAAAGTGTGTGGGAATCTGGTGATGTGGATTGCTGATAGTGTATTTTTCATGAAAGGGTCTCTTTTCATTTCTGTGTTACTATCTCTAGTAATTTGATGGTGCACGTGAATTAGTAATTGTCCTTATGTGTAATTCAGTGAAGATGTGTGTAGCAGTTAAGGTTGTGTATATGGCACTATATTTAGCAGTCTGATTGTGTTTAACAATGTGTGTGGCATTTCAGTTATGAAGTGTGTATGTGGGTCTGTGTGGTTTACAGTGGTTCTCAGGATGGTGTATTTTTTTTACACTGATTATGGTGCAATGTTGGTGTGTCTGTTTAGGTATGTTTGGAGTATATCAAATGTGTCTGCAGCCTGTGTTGTCTCTATGGGGTGAAAAAGTGGGGTGTGCAGAGGACTCCAGTAGTGTGAATGTGTGGGTGTATGCTTTGTAGTGCATGTTCCCAGAAACTTTGACTTCATGAAGCTCAGCTTTGAGGATGGATTGACTTGGCAAATTATGTTAGGCAATAGCTTGGAAAGATCGAGTCAAGTCAAAGATTTAGCATAATGGTTTCATTGTGGGAGGGAGGGAAGGTTTGTCCCAATTGGTAAAGGGTCTTCAGGTCAGCCTTGATTAGATACCATAGCTATCTTTGTAAAAGAAAGGAAGAGGTCACCTCTGACATAGTCAAAATGAAGTCTTCAATTTTGCCTTAATAGAAACACTGGCCCCTGTGGCCGAAGGTCATGGGTTCAGGCTGCACTCCATCAGCTGCAGAATTCCTTAGAACATTGTGGAAGGTTGATGCACCATCAATAACTCTGAGACGTGAGTTAAGGTAGGCTTTTATTGGCTGGAAGAAAGCACAAGCAGCAAGTGACCATCACACAACATCCTGGAGACTGAGGGAGGAGCAGTTCCTCCAATCGCCTTTATCCAAGGGTCTGTGGGAGGAGCCACAGGAGCAGTCAATGGGGGGGGGGGGTTGTCCAGACAGGTATATGTAGTTCACCACAAAGGTGCTACTAAATATACAGTACATCTTTGGGGAGTCTCACATAGGCACATACTGCTGTGGAAGTCTAAAGAGACCAGAGGTTCCAGAAACAGAGATCATCAATCTGGCATGGATAGACACAGAACATATAATCAGAAAGGCTAGTGCAATGCTGCCTTTAAATGGAGAAAGTTGGAAGTCGTGGTATTAAAAAGATACTGAAGGACTGTTGAACTATCAGTGGTCCTGTATTTTGGGTGAGGTATCATCACATAGTAGCTTTGTCTGCTTTCCCAGTTGAGTGTGAAGAATCTCTGGCACGGTTTTCTGGTCAATACTTATCCCTCAGTGCATGCCTTAATTTGCTAATCTGGCGCTATAACACATTGCTGTCTGTGGGAGGGTAGCCTTTTGCTGCCCATTATAGTCGCCACACTTCCCAATATTGCTGAATTTGACCGTAAAGCATATCGAGATGTCCTGAAGTCAGTAACATTGCTATATAAATGCGAGTTAAAACAAAATGCTGGTGAGGTCAGTGACCTGAAACATTAACTCTTTCTCTCTCCACAGGTACTGTCTGACCTGCTGCGCATTTCCTGTACTATTTCAGATTTCCAGCAGGTTTTTCCTTTTTGATGTAATGTGTTTTTTCTAAACTAGTATGAGTTGTTCTCTATTTTCTTCCTCCTTATATCTCTCTCAGTCTTGTTTTTGACTCCAACCCATGCATCTCTGAAAATGAGGATGTTTCCAGTTGTACATTTTTTATAATTGCAGAGCTGCCCATCTTCATTCAGTACGCAGTGTAGTCTTCCCTGCAGTGCTACATAGCCGGCTGTACTGGTATGAGCCAGATGGGAAATAACTGAGTTGTGTCTTGTGATAACATATGGTGAGGAAAAGGAAGCAGCTGAGGCTCTTACTATGATTGTTAAGCTATTCTAATTACGTCTGCAGGCTCTGAATGGGTCACACTTCCCTTCATCCCCTTTCCTTGTCATGGAGCCCCCATCAATAGTTCGATCTTCATAATTTGTTTTGTTCAGGTTAATTCAGCTCCCATCTTCATCTCTTAGGATGACTGATTCCATGAGGCATCTCTTTTGGGGTTTTCCTTTGTTCCCAGCTCACCTCTTTGTTACACATACTTCAGACACAATTACTGTGAATGGGAAGAACCAGGCCTTGGCCCTCACTTTGTATTTGACTGAGGCAGCCATTCGCCTCGACATAAATCAGGGCTGGACTATGGAACAGGAGTTTGGGAGGGGTGAGGGAGAGGAAGCATCTGGCTCTCAATCAGTGCCAAATTGAGAAAAGCAAACCAAGCGTGAATAAGGAAAGAATAGGTCATTGTTCTGGGAGAGATGGATATTTGAAAGCTAGTGCAACATTAAGCAAGGACCCTTAAACAAAACTGCTTCTCTAAAGATAAGTATCAGTACACTCACTTCAGTGGTGGAAATAAGTTCAATTTACAGGTCCCATTCTCACTACAAGCGTTCAACCTTTAACTCTTACTGGTTCCCATTATTCTGTTCTGTTGCTGAGGGTTTCTTTGCTAAGTCTTCAGACCACTATTAGAGCTGTTTCCAGCTTCATGCTTCTGATTAGAAAAGTATAAACCAGTCTAACCTGGAAGGTTTTAACTCAGCAGAAATAGTTTCCATTGGCAGGACAGTTAGTGCCACTGATTTAAGATAATATGCAAAAAAAAAACCAAAGGGCAGAGGGGGAAATTTGTTGTATGAATAAAGATATAAAGAGCAAGAAAGCACCCTCTGCGATGATAGCAGAGGTAGTTTCTATATTTTCCAAAAGTGAATTTTACAGGGAACCTAAAAAAGGAGAATGTAATGGTAAGGGGAAAACGAGGTGATTGAGGCTAATTGGATAGCAGTTTCAAAGAGGCAAAACAAGATCGATAGGCCAAATTTCTGACAGTGAGTTTGGGGAATCAGGATAATTGAAGCATATCGGATCAATTGTGGCTGATTGATTGTGTAGTGAATCGATTGGCTCTCTTACACACAGATTCTCTCTCTCTCTCTCTCTCTCTCTCTCTCTCTCTCTCTCTCTCTCTCTCTCTCTCTCTCCCCCTCTCTCTTCCCCCCTCCCCTCTATCCCCCTCTCCCTCTCCCCTCCCTCAGTCTCATTCTTTTGGAGTGGGTTTTTGAGTGCACTTTTTTTTTGTCTCGTCAGGCCCAGCTCATTGTTCCCACACTGTAAGTTGCCCAGTGTGTACTGTTACTAACATGACTCAGTAAAAACGTTTAATCATACTACTCCTGGCATTCTTGCTCTGTGCAGACATGATAGTAATGATGTATAAGTGGGACTATTAGCTAGAAAAGAAAAAAATAATTATTAGCACTGGAAATTCTTGAACAGTTGATAAAGGACAGTGCTTGATAGCACAATACAAGTTCTCATAACTAAACAAGGCCTTTTAATTAGGGAGTTTAATTCTATGCTTTTCGTAGCTTAACTACGTGGTCTACTGTCTCCTCAGTGTTCATCTAAATACAAATGAAATGCTTAAAGGTGCTCACCTCTGCCAATCATTCTGAATCTAGAGAGCTGGACCTAGACGTTCACAGGTCAATAAAGGTGGAAAGGCAATACTATCTTGTACACTGCATTCAATCCTAGTAGAGAATAAAGTTTAATCTTGCTCTGCTCTCAGACATTGTGGAAGACGCATGTCTTTTCATACTCATTGATTATCCTGATAATTGAGGTGATATCTTGGATCATTCTTCCCTCCCCCCACCCACAGTATTAATTCCATTCATCTCTATTTATTAACCTGATTGTTCTCATTCCTCAAAGTCAGAACGTTGTGGGTTCCTACCTTGTTCTGGGACGAGAGCTCACACACAATCCAGGCTGGCATTGTGGAGCAGTACATAGGGAGTAGAACATAGAACAGTACAGCACAGGACAAGTCCTTTATCCCTCAAGGTCAGAGCTGCACATGATCCCTCCTGTGCCTATCTGAAAGCCTCCTGAAGGCCACTATTGTATCTAAATGCAGAACCTGGACAGTACTGGCAGGATTCTGCACTGCCAGAGCAGTAGTCCCTTTGATAAATCCTTAACAGTCTGCTTGTTGATGTGGAAGCTGAAGATCTCAGGAGCACAGGAAGTTCAGGTGCCCTGGCAATATTTCTGGAGTGAAATTACACTTTCAGTCCTGAGGATAATAGACTTGCTGGGTAGTGGTATGAAAGGATATGCAGCAATCGCAGGTAAGTGGCTTTGAGTTGTTAAAACAGTTATGTTCTCATCAAAATACTTAAATATCATGATGGTAGCTGGATCCACCACCAGCCTTAGCACTGTGTAGCATATTGCAACCATCTGGGTGGGAAAAAAATCTCTCCCTCTAAATCACTGTCATCGTGGCTATCACTCGAGGTCGAGGATGATGGTCTTCATTCCATTTCCGAAGAGCAAAGACGCCCATACGTGTATTTGTTTAATGTGTACTTGATGTTGCACTCCAAGAAGCACATGATACTTCACAAATCAACCAACTGATTCCAATGGAATGGAAACCACAATGATTGGAGCTGATGGATTTGCTGCAGCTTTCATCCACCTTCACAGCCTTTGAGTTTGAGGTAGACCGCCTGTTCCACAGTTGAGGTCTTGGTTGTATTGTTCTTTGTCAGGGACCTCACCCTTGACCTTACCCCCATGGGTGACCCTACCAGGAACATAGCTCCAGATGTCATCACTCTTGGGATCTCAGGACCACACAAGCTTCTCCACCACGACAAGGTAACAATCCACGGAGAAGATCACCTATCCCTTATCTTAAACATTTCACCCTCAGGTCCTCTGCTAAGAGTAAAGGTTCCTCATTATCTGTCCTATTCATGCGCCTCAAATTTCATTTACTTCATTTGGATCCCTCTTCAACCTGCTCCCCTCCAAAGAAAGCAGATCTTCCAGCCTCTCTTCATATCTAACACATCTTATCCCAGGGAACATCCTTTTCACCCTCCTCAGTGGAATCATGTCTTTTCTCTGAAACATATTCCAGGCAGTACTATAACTTCCTCTCTTATATTCTGTGTCCCAGTAATGAGAGCTTGTCTGGCCAAGTTTACCACTATGACTTGTGATGCGAAATCAGTTACATACCACACACTGAAAGTCTTGGTTGTATCTGACAGCCCTCCAGCTTGTGGTTTGTAACATCATGCGCACTCCTCAATTAGGCTGCCTTCCAAGATGGCTGCTGCTAGTTACGTTCTGTGTTCCTTTAATTGTAGTTTATTTTGAGATTTGTGCCATCTTCTCTGCTTTGCGGTGGGAAAGAATTTCAAAGGACATAAAATTGTCAAATATTCCAAAATCTTAGAACAACCAAAGCACTTTCCATTCGGTGAAGTAATTTTCAAAGACCAAGCTGTGGAAGAACGCAGTAGGTCAGTTAGTATCTGTGGAGGCAGAGTAATGGTCTGGTTTGTTCCAAATCATCTACCATCCTTTTGCTTCCACTGCTGTTGCCTGACCCACTGAGTTACTCCAGCATTTTGTTTCTTCTGCCAGACCTTGGCATCTGCAGTATCTTGTGTCATAAGTATTTTTCAAATGCATTTACTGTTGAAATGCAGCAACCAATGTGTACATAGCAAAGTCCTAAGATAGTGTGATAATGATAAGATAGTTTAACTTGTATCCTGACTGGTTGCATCAAGGTCACACATGGAAACACCAATCCCAGGAGCGGAAAAGCCTGCAAAAAGTAATGGATGCAACCCAGTCCATCACAGGAAAAGCCCTCCCCACCATTGAGCACATCGACAAGGAGTGCTGCCACAATAAAGCAGCATCCATCATCAAGGACTCCTACCATCTAGGCCCTACTCTTCTCGCTGCTGCCATTGGGAAGAAGATACAGGAGCCTTAGGTCCCACACCTCCAGGTTCAAGAACAATTATTACCCCTCAACCAGTCTGGATAACTTCATTCACATCAACACTGAACTATTCCACAACCTATGGACTCTATTTCAAGGAATCTACAACTTGCGTTCTGGTGCACCATCAATAACTCTCGGAGACGGGAGGCAAAAGATAGGCTTTTATTAGCTCCAAATGTGACCACGACATCTTGGAGACTGAGGGAGGAACAGTGCCTCCAATCGCCTTTATACAGGGGTCTGTGGGAGGAGCCACAGGAGCAGTCAGCAGAGGGGCATGTCCAGACAGGTATACACATAGTTTACCACACATTCTCTACTTATTTATTTACTTATTCTTTTTTTTTGGTATTTGCACAATGTGTCTTCTTTTGCACGTGGATTGTCAGTCGTGTGTAGTTTTTCATTGTTTCTGTTGTATTTTCTTGCTCTACTGTGAATGCCTGTGAGAAAATGAATCAGGGTGTGTATGTGGTGACATATATGTACTTTGATAAGAAATTTACTTTGAACTTTGATTGAATATTGACAGGACACCATAATTCCCTTCCTCTGTGGAAACAGTACCATTGAGTCATGTACTCCGTCTGATGGGGCAGACAAAGCCTTGATTTGCAGTCTCATCAAAAAGACAACAATAGTATCACACTCTCTCTTTGTGTATTAGTGGAGTTTGCCCCTTGCTGAGGCAGAGATAATTGGGATCTTAGAGTTCCTAGGTGTAAATATCACCAACAAATCGTCCTTGTCCAGTCAGCTAAGTCCAAGGAAACACACCAGCGCCTCCAATTCCTCAGAATGCTGAGGAAATTTGGTTATACCCAATGATTCTTACCAAATTATTACAGATGTACCACAGAAAGTAACAGCTTGCTGCTCCCTCTTCCCAAGACCTTGAGAATTGCAGAGTTGTGAACACAATCCAGTCTATCGTTGGAAACAAGCTTCCCCCTAACTGACTCCAGGAAGGTGGCCAGCATAATCCAGGACTCTTCCCACCCCAGTCATTCTCTCTTCTCATCCTTACCCTGTGGGAGAAGCCTCAAAAGTTTGAGAACTTTTGTAAGTTGGATAAGTTGCTGGGACCGGATGAGATGTACCCCAGATTACTGTGGGAGGCAATTGCTGAACCTCTGGCGATTATCTTTGCATCATCAATGGAGATGGGAGAGGTTCCGGAGGATTGGAGGGTTGCGGATGTTGTTCCTTTATTCAAGAAAGGGTGTAGAGATAGCCCAGGAAATTATAGAACAGTGATTCTTACCTCAGTGGTGGTAAGTTGATGGAGAAGATCCTGAGAGGCAGGATTTATGAACATTTGGAGAGGTATAGTATGATTGGGAATAGTCAGCATGGCTTTGTCAAGGGCAGGTCGTGCCTTCCGAGCCTGATTGAATTTTTTGAGGATGTGACTAAACACATTCATGAAGGAAGAGCAGTATATATAGTGTATATGGATTTCAGCAAATCATTTGATAAGGTACCCCATGCAAAGCTTACTGAAAAAGTAAGGAGGCATGGGATCCAAGGGGACATTGCTTTGTGGATCCAGAATTAGACAGGTCATATTCTGCATGGAGGTTGATGACCAGTGGAGTGTCTCAGGGATCTGTTCTGGGACCCTTGCTCTTCATGATTTTTATAAATGACCTGGATGAGAAAGTAGAGGGATGTGTTAGTAAGTTTACTGATGAAACAAAGGTTGGGGGTGTTGTGGATAGTGTGCAGGGCTGTCAGAGGTTACAGCAGGACATTGATAGGATGCAAAACTGATGCAAAACAATAGACTTCAATTGTTCCTTCCAAGTATGAAGTGTACTGTAGACACAAATCGCTTTCTGACCATTGCGAAGTTTCCATTGCAATGTGCAAGTAGACAAGTGCGCAACTTAATTTAGTTTTTGTATATTTCTTACTGTCACTTATAGTTTCTTTATGTATAGCAATGTACTGCTGCCGCAAAACAACAGATTTCTAACATATGCCGGTAATATTAAACCTGATTCTGATTTTGATTTTTGCTCATAAGACATGGTTTGGGTTTCAAACCTCCAAGGATTATTTTTGTATGTCTAGAGAATGGAAAAACTCTGACAGACATGAAGTGATGGCCCATCTCTTAACAGGTTAAAAAAAAAACTTCAGAGGAATCCTGCTTTTAGTTGATCTGGGAAGTTTGTTACGTGAGCACATTCCGGTACTTCACTACTTCATTTCCCAGGAGAATGATCAGGATGTAGTTTTTCCAGTTCCCTTAGTACGTGTGGCCCTGTGCACATCCTTGAGCACTTTGTCAAGGCTAGCTTGACAGGCATGCTAGATTCAAGCAGCTGTGATTTAGGCTGGATGTTTGCTCTATTAGATAGGTAGGCATTTGTATGGAAATGACTCACTTTCTACCGCTGGTACATAATGACTAAAACCTATGTGCAAAGTACTGCGTAATGTATTGTTTTACAGCCAGGCCTGATGAATCTCTCGAAGTATGAGGTGCACGTCAGAAACATCCTGGAAAAGGTGGCCTTCTCATTCTCAGAGCAGACTGCTGTTGCTTATGTTTGTAAATGCTCTGTTATTTATTATACTGTACCTTCAAGTAATTGTGTGAATTTACCTTAAAAAGGAAGTGGTTTCTTGTGGAATCATGTAGGCCCTTCAGCCCTTCGAGTTGATGTCTGCCATGTGGCACCCCCTTGCACTAGCCCTTCCCAAATCCCATTTTACTCTCCCCACATCATCATGAGTTCCTTCAGAATCTATGGCTGTACGTCAGGATCGAAACCAAGCCTCTAGCAAAGAGATGTAAAATCTACAGCTGCACCACTCTGCCCCAAGGACCACCTGAAATCCCAGATATGTACTTCCCTTCTATTTTCCATGTGATGTTACAGTCCAGAATGTGCTGGCGGAAAGGGCACTGGTGATGCTCAGAAAGGATTATATATTAAGGATTGGAAGGAGAGGTATCTATAGGATTGTGGAAAAACTGCAGGAAAGCAAGAGAAATGGGACTTCCTTTCAAATAGCTGGATTCTAAATGATAGGTTAACAAATCTACTGTGAGCTTAATTTTCTTTTCATTCTTGATGTGTGACAAGTCATTGATGAGCCTTGCCTAGAATTTCTGAGTGGTCTCTCCTCTCTCTCCATCATTTCTTCCCAATCAACTTCTATTGGGCACTCAGATAGGACAACGAGCACTGGAAACAAGGGGCAGCAGTGGTATCAAACTTTGGTGCATGCCAGAGACAAATTTACAGTTTAGTAGGCTTCACAAACGATTCCTCCAAAGGTACAGCAGTTCCTCAGTACTACACTGGAGTGCCAGCCTGGGTTATGAACTCAAGACAGTAAAGAGGGACTTGACCGACAACCATAAAGATCAATATCATTCCACTTCTAAAGCTGAAACAGGACAAATCATGGGCAACATAAAAGACCATAAGACATAGGAGCAGAATTAGGCCATTTGGCCCATCAAGTCTGCTCCACCATTCAATCATGGATGATCCTTTTTTCCCCTCCTCAACCCCACTCCACGGCCTTCTCCCTGTAACCTTTGATGCCATGTCCAATGAAGAACCTATCAAACTCTGCCTTAAATACACCCAAGAACCTAGCTTCCACACCTGCCTGAGGTGACAAATTCCACAAACTCACACCCTTTGGCCAAGGAAATTTCTCTACATCTCTGTTTTAAATGGATACCCCTCTATCCTGAAGCCGTGCCCTCTTGGCCTAGACCCCCACCATGAGAAACATCCTCTCCACATCTTCTCTGTCTAGGCCTTTCAATATTTGAAGGGTTTCAGTGAGATCCCCCTCACCCTTGTAAATTCCAGCAAGTACAGACCCAGAACTATCAAACATTCCTCATATGATAACCCTTTCATTCCTGGAATCGTCCTTGTGGACCTCCTCTGAAGCTTTTCCAATACCAGCACATCTTTTCTCAGATGAGGAACCCAGAACTGTTCACAATACTCAAGGTGAGGCCTCACCAGTGCCTTAGAAAGCCTCAGCATCACATCCCTGCTCTTGTATTCTAGACCTCTTGAAATGAATGCCAACATTGCATTTGCCTTCCTCACCACCAACTAACCTTTAAGGTATACTGCACACGGACCCCCAAGTCCCATTGTATCTCACATTTTTGGATTTTCTCCTGGTTTAGAAAATAGTCTGCATGTTTATTTCTACTACCAAAGTGCATGACCATGCATTTTCCAACATTGGATTTCATTTGCCACTTTCTTGTCCATTCTCCTAATCTAAATCCTACTGCAGCCTACCCGTTTCCTCAACACTACCTGCCCCTCCAACAATCTTTGTAAACTTGGCAACGAAGCCACCTATTCCATCATCGAAATCATTGATACACAGCATAAAAAGAAGCGGTCCCAACACCGACCCCCTATGGAACTCCTAGTCACTGGCAGCCAAACAGAAAAGGGTCCATTTATTCCCACTTGTTGCCTCCTACCAATCAATCAATGATCTAACCATGTCAGTAACTTTCCTGTAATGCCATGGGCTCTTAACTTGGTGAGCAGCTTTTTCAGCACCTTCTCCCTTGTAATAGAAACTGCACTCACTTCTCTTCCCCCACACTCTTCAACATCTGGCACACTGCTAGTGTCTTCCATAGTAAAGATTGGTACAAAATACTCATTTAGTTCATCTGCCATCTCCTTGTCCCCATTATTATTTCTCCAGCCTCATTTTATAGCAGTCCTATATCCACTTGCTGCTCTCTTTTATTTTTTTACATACTTGAGAAAGTTTGTACTCTCCACTTCGAGGTCGTTTGCTAGCTTGCTTTCATATTTCATCTTTCCCTCCTAAAGATTCTTTTAGTTGCTCCATGTAGGTTTTAAAAGCGTCCCAATCCTCTAGCTTCCTGCTAATTTTTGCTTTGTCGTGTGCCCTCTATTTTGCTTTTACATTAACTTTGACTTCCCTTGTCAGCCAGGTTGTACTATTTTGCCATTTGAGTATTTCTTTGTTTTTGGAATACATCGATCCTGCACCACCTACATTTTTCCCCAGAAACTCACGTCATTGCTGCTCTGCTGTCATCCCTGCCAGCATCTCCTTCCAATTTACTTTGGCCAACTCTTCTCTTTCATCATTGTAATTTCCTATGTCAGACTTTACTTTCTCCCTATCAAATTTCAAGTTGTTCTCAATCATATTGTGATCACTGTCTCCCAAGGGTTCTTTTACTTTAAGCTCCCTAATCACCTCCAGTTCATTGCATAACACCCAATCCAGTATAGCTGATCCCCTGGTAGGCTCAACGACAAACTGTTCTACAAAGCCATCTCTTAGGCATTCAACAAACTCACTCTCTTGGGATCCATTTCCAACCTGATTTTCCTAACCAACCTGCATGTTGAAATCTCCCATGACTATCATAACATTACCCTTTTGACACGCCTTTTCTATTTACCATGGTAATCTGTGGTCCACATCCCAGCTATTGTTGGGAGGCCATCAGGGTCCTTTTACGCTTGCAGTTTCTTAACTCAACCCACAAGAATTCTATATCATATCTTTCTATTGATTTAATGCCATTCTTTACCAGCAGAGCCATGCCTCCCTTCCTATCCCTCCAATACAACGTGTAACCTTGGGCATTCAGCTCTCAACAACTATCCTTCAGCCATGATTCAGTGATGGCCATGACATCATACCTGACATAACCAGATCATCCCACCTTAGTCATTATACGTTGTGTGTTGAAATATAACACTTTGAGTACTGTATTTACTACCCTTTTTTATTCTGTATCCCTAATGCACCCCACTGGCTGCAATTTTGTCCTATCACCTGCCTGCCTTTCCTGACAGTCCGACTTTGCTTTTTTTGCCATCTGTCCTATCCTGAGTCCCTTTACCCCAGTTCCCACCCCCCCAGCCAAATTAGTTTCAACCCTCCCCAACAGCTCTAGCAAACCTGCCCGTGAGAATATTGGTACCCCGTTGGGTTCAGGTGCAACCCGTCACTTTTGAACAAGTCATACCTCCCCCAGAAGAGATCCCAATGATCCAAGAGCTTGAAGCCCTGCCGCCTGCACCAGCTTCTCAGCCAAATCATCCTGTTTCTACCCTCACTGGCACGTGACATAGGCAGCAATCCAGAAATTACTACCCTGGAGGTCCTGCTTCTCAGCTTTCTACCTAGCTCTCTGAATTCTCTTTTCAGAACCTTTGCCTTTCCTTCCTATGTCATCAGTACCATAAAATACTGTGGATGCGATCCAAGTCGTCCCTGACCCTGACACCTGAGAGACAACACCCCATTCGAATGTCCCATTCACGTCCACAGAATCTCCTGTCTGCTCCCCTGACTACTGAATCCCCCAATTACTTCCGTTCCTCTCTTGCCCCTCTTTTCCTTCTGCACCACGGACCCATGCTCAATGCTACTAACCCAGTCTCCGTGGCGTTCCTCTGCGAGGTCATCCCCCACAACAGTATCCAGAGTGGTATACTTATTATCGAAGGGAATGGCCTTGGGGTGCTCAGCACGAACTGCCTTTTCACATTATCATTTCACCTGGTGGACATCCAGCTACTCGTCTCCTGTAACTTCAGGAAGACTCCAATTGATCTTTCTCCTCACTCTCCTTTACAAGCTGAAGGTCATCCAGCTGCTGCTCCAGATCCCTAACACGGACTTCAAGGAGCTGCAGCCGGATGCACTTCACACAGATGTAGTTCCCTCAGAGACTGCGCTGGAGTCAGAAAGAATTTTTATGGTACATCTTTCACACTTTTAATCCAATTTAATTGTTATAATTTACATTGGTTACTTTCATAATTTCAAAATATTAATAATAAATAAATAAAAATACAAATGGTGGTAGCAATGTCTGGTAAAGTTGGAGGTGGTAAGTGTGATTTGTGTTTAAAGCCTTACCTAGGAGACATACTAAGTTTATCTCATAGCACCTGAGTCCACAGATATCAGGCACGGATAGGCATGATACCCTGATTTAGAAGTTTCTATACTTCCTTTAAAACTAAGGTGAAAACCATAGTGCAGTTTGCTCCACGTTCCAGATTGTTCTGCCTTGGGAGTTTGACCTAATATGGAAGATCCTGGTCTTACAATTACACAGTGGTGCTTTTCATTCATGCAGTTGGTTTGTGTTGACTGAATAAAAGTTGAGAATAATTACAGTATGACTAGAAGAACCACATGCAGCAAAATTCACAGATCCTCCAGCAGTTAGAGCTGGCCAGCACTCTGGGACAATGGACTAGTCCCAGATAATACAGCCACCGAGCCCAGCTATTTACTTGCACACAGGGCACGGGATCCAATGGCGTGAGCAACCGTGTGTGTGTGCTGTAACAGGATGAAATGGCTGCTGCCACATGGATGAGGTGAGCCATCTCAAGTTTTCCTGGACTCCCTGGTCCATCAGGTGACAGCCTAAGGGATGGAAGCACTGTCACGAGCCCTGCTGGCTTTGCACCCGTAGTTATTAATTGTCTTATCTAGAATTGTTTAACCCTTGTGCTTCCTGGTTAACCTTGTCGAGTTTATTGTGATTGGCATGGGTTTTCTGCAAACTGCACTTATTTAAAGTGGATTCCTAATTAGCACAGATCGCGGGGTCCTTGTGTGTTTCGAGAATGATTTATCTTGTAGTATTACTCAGACAAAAGCCACCAGTGTTCTGCTGGCTATCCTATGAAAAATATTCTTGTTTCTGTCTCAGTTTGGGCCTCTGTCATTCCTTTGCACCTGGGTTATGCTGTCTGTCAGTGCACACCGTGTCAGGTTTGAGATCCTGTTGGTTGTAGTGTAGTAATTGTTCCTGGACCTGGTGGTGTGGGACTGAAGCCCCCTATGCCTTTTGCCTGCTGGTAGAAGGGAGAAGAGGGCATGGTCTGGATGGTGTGAGAGTATCTGAGGTGGTGGACAGAAGAGCTTCTGAAGAGGTGAGCGTGGTGACAGACCAGGAAGCAGTTAATGATTTGATATCCAGCACGCTGGTTCAGCGTGAATTATCGGAGAACTGTCTGGGTTTACCATGATGCTCAACTGTGACTGGAGTGTCAAAATAGTGAGTCCACATACCCGAGTCGCTCACTGCCACTGTGAAGGTGGATGAAATGCAATCCTTTACTGCGAGAGAATGGGAGAGCCCAGGAGAGTGGCTCTTCATTTCCAGAGAATAATTTGGAATACTGGCCTTCCCAAAGTAATGAATGCCCAACTTACATACAGCTCATACTCTACATACAGTCAAAATCAGTGGGATGGGTTTCCAGCTGCTTGACTCCAGCTGGAATTTTACTACTTCAAACCCAAGAAAATATTCTAGTTAGCATATTGATGTGCATTGTAATGACACAGCATCCAAGCCAGCAACAGGGTCCTGTTTAAAAATGTCAGTAGCATTTAAAACCTTAACTGCAGTAAAGTCTTTTTCAAGAATATTATTAGCCGGACATAAACTTGGGCTAAATTTAGAAACATAGAAAACCTACAGCACAATACAGGCCCTTCAGCCCACAAAGTTGTTCCGAACACGTCCCTACCTTAGAAATTGCTAGGGTTACCCATAGCCCTCTATTTTTCTAAGCTCCATGCACCTATTCAAAAGTCTCTTAAAATACCCTATCGTATCCACCTCCACCACCATTGCCGGCAGCCCATTCCACGCACTCACCATTCTCTGCGTAAAAAAAAACTTACCCGA
Source organism: Hypanus sabinus (assembly GCF_030144855.1). NCBI lineage: Eukaryota > Metazoa > Chordata > Chondrichthyes > Myliobatiformes > Dasyatidae > Hypanus > Hypanus sabinus. The sequence goes on along the minus strand of NC_082717.1, from coordinate 85,587,800 downwards.
CAACTCTTCCGTACCTACTCCCCAGCACCTTAAACCTGTGCCCTCTTGTGGCAGGCACTTCAGCCCTGGGAAAAAGCCTCTGACTATCCATATAATCAATGCCTCTCATCATCTTATACACCTCTATCAGGTCACCTCTCAACCTCCATCGCTCCAAGGAGAAAAGGCCGAGTTCACAAAACCTATCCTCAATAGACATGCTCCCCAATCCTGGCAACATCCTTGTAAATCACCTTTCCACCCTTTCTATGGTTTCCACATCCTTCCTGTAGTCAGGCGACCAGAACTGAGCACAGTATTCCAAGTGGGGTCTGATCAGGGCCCCATATAGCTGCAACATTACCTCATGGCTCCTAAATTCAATTCCACGATTGATGAAGGCCAATACACTGTATGCCTTCTTAACTATAGAGTCAACCTGCGCAGCTGCTTTGAGCGTCCTATGGACTCAGAGCCTAAGATCCCTCTGATCTCCACACTGCCAAGAGTTTTACCATTAATACTATATTCTGCCATCATATTTGACCTACCAAAATGAACCACTTCACTCTTTTCTGGGCTGAACTCCATCTGTCACTTCTCAGCCCAGTTTTATATCCTATCAATGTTCCACTGTAACCTCCGACAGCCCTCCATACTATCCACAACACCTCCAACCTCTGTGTCATCAGTAAACTTACTAATCCATCCCTCCACTTCCTCATCCAGGTAATTTATAAAAATCACAAAGAGTAAAGGTCCCAGAACAGATCCCTGAGGCACACAACTGGTGACCAACCTCCATGCTGAATATGACCCATCTGCAACCACTCTTTGCCTTCTGTGGGCAAGCCAGTTCTGGATCCACAAAGCAATGTCCCCTTGGATCCCATGCCTCCTTACCCTCTCAATAAGCCTTGCATGGGGTACCTTATCAAATGCCTTGCTGAACTCCATATACACTACATCTACTGCTCTTCCTTCATCAGTGTGTTTAGTCACACCCTCAAAAAATTCAATCAGGCTCATAAGGCACAACCTGACCTTGACATAATTCTTAATTATACGATACCTCTCCAAATGTTCATAAATCCTGCTTCTCAGGATCTTTTTCATCAACTTACCACCACTGAGGTAAGAATCACTGGTCTATAATTTCCTAGGCTATCTCTACTCCCTTTCTTGAATAAAGGAACAACATCCGCAACCCTCCAATCCTCCGGAACCTCTCCCATCCCCATTGACGATGCTCAGCAATCTCTTCCCTCGCCTCCCACAGTAGCCTGGGGTATACTTTGTATGGTCCCGGCAACTTATCCAACAGCTCCAGCACATTCTCTTTCTTAATATCTACATGCTCAAGCTTTTCAGTCTGCTGTAAGTCATCCCTACAATTGCCAAGGTCCTTTTCCATAGTGAACACTGAAGTGAAATATTCATGAAGTACCTCTGCTATTTCCTCCGGTTCCATACACACTTTCCCACTGTCACACTTGATAGGTCCTGTTCTTTCATGTCCTATCCTCTTTATTAAATGTTAGCTTTATTATTAGGAATGGCAAAAGGAAATTTAAAATTCTTTTCTGATGGTCTATTTCCATGGGGCATCTTCTGGCAGGTGAGAACTCAGTTCAGAGCTGCATCTCTGGCTTGTGAACTGTTTGATTTGCAATCAGTTGTCAGGGACTGAACCATGTTGCAACCTAGGGAGGGGCTGTAATTCTGCATTCCGCCGCTCAGGAAAAGAATATTGTCTTGTGAGGGACAATCGGGACTCCCAGACTGATATCAGCTTTTAAAGGGTTAAGTTATGAAGAATGATGCCATAAACGTGGCAATTATTCCCATGAGTTTAAAAGGTCAAGGAGGAATGTGCTCAAAATTATAAAAAGATTCAACAGGGGAAGTGCAAAGGAATTATTTTCTCCAGTGGGGGAAATATCCAGATTAAGATGTCAGAATCCTAAAATTAGACCCAGGCCTTTTGGAAAAAGGATACTAGAAATATGGAATTCTTCCCTAAAAGGCTGTGAATGATAAGAGGTAATTGGAGCATTCAAGATTGAGATTTTTGTTTGGTTAGGATACCAAGATTTATAGATTTTTAAAAATGCCAGGAAGTGCAACAAAGGTATAACTCAGCTGTGACCTAGTGGAATGCTGGCCACAGTCCAAGAAACTGACTGCTCTATTCCTGTTCCTGCGCTTTCAGCTCCTGGTCATCTGCTGCACATCGGCATTACTGACACTCCACAGCAGTTGGACGATATGTGCAAGTTATTATAAGTGACACGTGATCACCGAGTTAATCTCTCCAGTTTAGAGACCATTTAATAACAGGCACTTCCACAATAGGGCAATGACCATTCAATATCCAATGCACCATATCATCATGCAAAACACTTCTGTACCTGATAATTTGCAAGACTATCAACTGCAATGTAAAATTCTAAATTTAGTAACCATACTGAAATTTCACCATCTTAATTATCTTTCAAGAATGAGAAGTATATTCAGACATAAACTAATTAAAAGTTAAATTGGGTACCTTTTCCCTGTAGTGACATACATTTTGTGAAGGTCACATTAAGGAATAGAGCTGATCCTACACATCTTTTAAACTGAATCCAGAAGTCAAAAGGCAGCCTGCTCTGGAGGCTGAGATGCAGAATCTAGGTTGTCGTCTTGGTGCAGTACTGAAAGAGTGCTGCAATGCAGGGATAGATCTGACACTGAAGTCTCACTAAAACTTGGCAATCGTTTATCCTTCAGGCGCCATTAATAAATTTGTTGGTGTTGCTGATGGTGGGATCTTGTTGTGCTCAAATAGTTTGCTTTGGAGCTTAGAAGAATGAGGGGTGACCTTATATAAAACTTATAACATCCTAAGGAAATCTGACAAGGTAGAGGTTCAGAGATTTCCGCTGTTGCAAGAACCTTAAACAACAGGATGTATTACAAAGACAGAGAGATGAGCTTTACTTGCCACATGTGCATCAAAACAGAGTGAAATGTGTCATCTGTGCCAATGACCAACACAGTCCCAGGATGTGCTATGAGTAGCCCGCAAGTGCCACCACGCTTCTGGTGCCAAGTAAGCATGCCGTCAATTCACTAACCCTAACTGTATGTCCTTAGAACATGGATGGAAACCAGAACACCCAGAAGAAACCCACACGGTCACAGAAAGAATGTACAGACTCCTTACAGACAACGGCAGGAATTGAACCCCGATCTTACAGCTGGTGGACTAACTGCAGCACTATACAAAGTAAGTTGGCAGTCTTCTAAAACAGAGCTGCTTGCGAATTTTCTGCAGCAAGTGGTTAATCTCAAAGTGTGAGTGCAGGTCATAGATTTAGACAATAGACATTAGACAATAGGTGCAGAAGTAGACCATTCGGCCCCTCGAGTCTGCACCGCCATTCTGAGATCATGGCTGATCATTCACTATCAATACCCAGTCCCTGCCTTGTCCCCATATCCCTTGATTCCCCTATCCATCAGATATCTATCCAACTCCTTCTTGAAAGCATCCAGAGAATTGGCCTCCACCGTCTCCCGAGGCAGTGCATTCCACACCTCCACAACTCTCTGGCAGAAGAAATTTTTCCTCAACTCTGTTTTAAATAACTGACCTCTTATTCTCAATCCATTCATTCTGGTACTGGACTCTCCCAACATCTGGAACATATTTCCTGCCTCAATCCTATCAAATCCTTTAATTATCTTAAACGTTTCAATCAGATCCCCCCCTCAATCTCCTCAATTCCAGCGTGTACAAGCCCAATTTCTCCAATCTCTCTGCGTAAGACAGCCCTGCCATCCCAGGAATCAACCTAGTGAATCTACGCTGCACTTCCTCAATTGCCAGAATGTCCTTCCTTAAACCTGGAGACCAAAACTGTACACAATATTCCAGGTGTGGTCTCACCAGGGCCCTGTACAAATGCAAAAGGACATCCTTGCTCTTGTACTCAATTCCCCTTGTAATAAAGGCCAACATTCCATTAGCCTTCTTCACTGCCTGTTGCACTTGCTCATTCAGCTTCATTGACTGATGAACTAGGACTCCTAGGTCTCTTTGCATTTCTCCCTTAACCTAACTCTACACCGTTCAGACAATACTCTGCCCTCTTGTTCCTGCTTCCAAAGTGGATAACTTCACATTTATTCACATTTACAAACATTCAGATTTGGAACCAGGTCTATAAGTTTATTAAGAATGTGTTCTTTATGCCCACAAACAGTGGTGATGAGGCTAGAACACTGGGGGCGCTTCAAGAGAAGATGTATACATTTTCGAAAGGTCAGGAAATTCAGTGCCATGGGGAACTGGCCAGTTTGGCCATGATTATAATGACTAACAGGGCAGAAAGGAAGGTTCAGGTGGTTCAGCAAAGCACCCCTTTTCCATACATTACCAACATAATGACTTTGACTCTTCCTATTTGTATGTAAGACAATTTGGGAGGTCCTATGATTGTAAAAGGTACTATACAGATATTCTGCAAACTAAAGCTTGCCTGATTCCTGGCTGATAGAAATTAATTGACATAAAGTTGTTTTTGACCAGCCAACGCTTTTACTATTCATGATCTTACTTGAAATAATTCCTATTCCATAGAAAGCAAAAATCAACCTAAATATTATTGCAACACACACAAAATGCTGGAGGAGCTCAGCAGGCCAGGCAGCTTCTCTGGAAAAATGTACAGTCGACGTTTCAGGCCGAGACCCTTCTTTTTTTGCTTTAAGATTGTTCAGACAATTCAACAAAGCAACCAACTTCCCAAGATGTGGGGGATAGTTGCAGAATTAGAACTAGGGCCATAAGTTTATATAGTATGTGTTCTTTCATCAGGCACACTCTCCACCCACAAACATATGGTCCTGAGCTCCAGCAAAGCTGCTGCATTTATCTACACGTGTCCAATCTAATGCCTCACTGAGTATCGGCCTCAGCTGGTAACTGGCATACAGATGAAAAGTGGAGTTCAGGAGATGGTTTCCCTGCTTTAGAGTCAGATTCAAAGGTCTAAGAACTGAATTCAAGACCAGTCCAGACAAAAGGTCTTAACCTAAATGTTAACCGTCCGTTTCCCTCCACAGATTCTGCCTGACCTACTGAGTTCCTCCAGCTGCTTTTTATGGTCTAGGTTCCAGCATCTACAGTCGCTTGTGTCTCTAATTTACTAACACATACCTTATTTCTCTTCTATGAACTGTTGGCCAAATACTCCCTATACAAGGAACCCTTGCTTCGAGTTGGGATAAGAGCACTTGCACTGCAAGACAGGTAATCTGAATTTTTTGCCGGAGGGAACGTCTTCCGCCGCTCACTTGCTCCTTCTAGTGGTTTGCGTTGGTGCTGCGGCATTGATGGGTGCCCTGGGGTGCAGGCTGGTTCCTCGCTCTGCCACTTAAAGCAGCGTATAAGCCCGAAATTGAGCAACTTGAAGAAAACAAAGTGATTCTGATGTATTAGGCACGAGTGGTCGAGGCACCAGGAGTCAAAAACCCTTTAGATGACGTTTTTAAAAATATATTTTGGGCTCTCCGGAGATAGTTGTGGGGGGAAAAAAGTAAGGCGTTTAAGACCCAGGTTAGCGCCCAGGGACGTTCCTGGTTATTGCTGCATTCTGAACATTGTGGTGATGTGATTGCGACTCAGCTGTACGGCTGGCTGACAGCCAGGGAGGCCGATCCAAGCCCTTTCAGTAAGTGTGCAGCTCTAGCCAGCGGCTGTACTGTAGCTAGGGAGTGGCGTCAGTAGACTGGAGGATATGCACCGTGTACGGGGGCTCGGCTCTCGCACCATTCAGAAGTACCGCGTTGTTAATCATCTGCAGGAGCAAGGCAGAGACTGCGGACGGAGTTTAAAAAGTTGGGTAAGTCTGCAGCGATTTTTATTTTCCGAGTGGCTGCTTAATCACGGTAGCATGCATGGAGTGTTTTGTAAAGGGGGCCGAGAAATGCATGCTCAGCAGTAACAGAGAAGCTTTCTTGGGCGGGGGGTGAAGATTTGCTTGATGTTTGTGGTTACAAGCGGAGATCCGTGGAATGAATCCCTTTCTTTTTGAAGACATTGACGGTTTTAGCATGAATCACTTTACAGAAGCCCCGTTGAGTTCTCGTGGTGCTACCAATCTGCTCACGAACAAGTAGAACCGTCTACAAAATGTTTCAGTGCGTCACTTGATGGGCTAAGTTTGGAGCCCCGAGCCAGTGTCAGCTCTCGCTCCGGGGACAGGTTTCTGGACACTGCTAGGCGATTTAAAAAGATGTTTTTGGAAACCAAAAAAATTTTTAAAACAGTTTCATCTCTTCCAACTCATTAGAGGCTCTGATTAAAAAAACTTGCTGCAGGTTGTGAGCTGCGGCGGTTGATCTCAATCAGAAGGTTTTGAGTTCAAATCCTAGTTCAGAGACTTGAGCTCGGAATTTAGATTAACTCTCTTGAGGGTGCAGAACCCTGCCTGAGGGGTGTCTCGTCAGTGAAACATTAAACTCTTACTTCATCCGATGCCTAAATTGGACAAAGCAAAGCTATGGCAACAGGCAAGGTCTACATAAAAGAAGTTTTTGTACCTTCGTAGTCGCCATATACAAAGGATTGTCTGGTCATTATCTTGTTATCACTTGTGAGATCTTCTCCAAACCACTGCTCAAGCAACTCCACCCTTCACACAATTTATAATGCAAAGCAGACTGTAACTCCAAGCATCCTCTCTCTGTTCCTGAAGCTTGCTAACACACAACTCCAAGTGCTGTGTACTCCGATCAGTTTCCCTCTCCCTGATTGAAAGCCATGTTCAAGATTCAAGATTGTTTAATATCATTTCACATGCGCAAGTGTAAAGGAGAACAAAATAATTGTTTCTTTGGACTCTGGAACGACAAATGTTCCCTTTGGTATCACTTTTCACATTTTGCACCCTTAATCATTGGACCAACATTATCCCATTCATCTCTTTATGCACGTCGACTGGTTTTATTCAATGTGTATTACCCACAGTGTGTTGGGACATGGTCAAGTGGTTTAAGGCCTTGAGTGATCTGAAGGTTGCTAGTTTGAGCCTTGGCTGAGGCTGCATGTGTCCTTGAGCAAGGCACTTAACCACACATTGTTCTGCGATGACACCGATGCCAAGCTGTATGGGTCCTAGTACCCTTCCCTTGGACAGCATTGGAGGCGTGGAGAGGGGAGACTTGCAGCTTGGGAAACTTTCCAAGGCACAAATCCATGGTCTATCAAGCCTAACGGAGGCCTATACACAGACCCACAATAGCTTTCGCTTGCACCTCTCTGCCATCATGTTGATCTTTGGAGATGTCATTAATAGACATGGTGGCCCAATCCACATACCCACCTAGAATGCCCAGCTCCACTTCCAGAGTTTCTGTCTTGGCACTCCATTGCCACTGTGTTGTCAGCCCAGTCGGCCTCTTGGAATCTGCACTTGCTGAATCACAAGCATGTCCTTCCTTGAGTAGGGAGACCAGACTGATACATAATTTCCCAATTACTTCAGCTGGTTTGGATATACTGCAAACATGAGAAAATCTACAGATGCCCTGCTCTCAATTCCTCTGTCTACGCTGCATCTGCTCTCAGGATGAGACTTTTCATTCCAGAACGAAGGAGATGTCCTCCTTCTTCAAAGAAAAGGGCTTCCCTTCCTCCACCATTAACAATGCCCTCACCTGCATCTCTTCCATTTCTTGCACCCCACCAGGGATGGGTTCCCCTTGTCCTCACCTGCCACCCTACCAACTTCCAGATCCAGTATATAATTCTCTGTAACTTCTGCTATCTCCAACGAGATCCCACCACCGAGCACATCTTCCACTGCCCCCACTTTCTGCTTTCCACAGGGATCTATGCAACTCCCTTGTCCATTCGTCCCTCCCCACTAATCTCTTTCCTGGTACTTACCCTTGCAAGCAGAACAAGTGCTACACCTGCCCCTACACCTCCTCCCTCACTACCATTCAGGGCCCATTTTTCTCTCTCTCACACTTTATCTTACTTGCCCATCACCTCCCTCTGGTGCACCTCCCCCTTCCCTTTCTCCCAAGGCTTTCTGTCCTCTCCTATCAGATTCCCTTTAATCTCTTTCACCAATCAACTTCCCAGCTCTTTACTTCACCCCTCCCCCTCTCCCAGTTTCACCTATCACCTTCTGCCTTGTGTTTCTTCCTCTCCTCCCAACCACCTTCTCATTTTTTTGTTCAGTCCCGATGAAGGGTCTCAGCCTAAAACATCAACTGTTTACTCTTTTCCATAGATGCTGCCTGGCCTGCTGAGTTCCTGCAGCATTTTCTGAGTGTTGCTTGGTTAAACTGCACCTCCCTCCAATTAGACTTTGGAAAATGTTAAAACCATCAGCATTAGCAACACCACCTTTTCATCTCTGGACTTTTATCACAGATTTCTTCCCCTTCCCTAACTACTCAACTCTGGATGAACTAGCCTTTACCCTGCCTTCCAGTCTTATTTTGTCTTTAGTCGTGATTATTGCCTTCTACTACCTCTGTCACACTGCTCAGTCCCTGTTCAACCACTCGGCTTTCTTTCTGTATCTTGAGCCATGACCTTCCAGGGTATCCCTGGCAGTTACAACTTTAGCAGGTTCTGGTACATCCTCAACCACATGAGGACCATCACCTATTTATTCCATACTCAAATTGTCAGTCCTTGCTGACCTTAGCCGCACCAGCCTGCAACCACCGGTTCACATAACGTCCATTACTTTCTGTGTCGAATATACTCAGCAATTGAGCATCAATGAATCAAGCATTCCAAGAATTCACTGCTCTCAGAGTGAAAGATGTTTGTTCGCTTCTCTGTGCCTGATGACTGACCCTTTGTTCTGAGACTATGATCATTGTTTCTATAGAGCCCAGACAGGTAAACATTAGCCCTCTTTCACCTCTGTCAAGCTCCATTAGAATTTTGTTTGTTTCACGAACAGCATCTTTCCTTATCCTAAGCTCAGAAGAGCCTTGAACCAGTACCCTTAATCACTCCACGTATGACAAATACTCTTGGAATCTGCACTTGTTGCATTGTAAGTAGATCCTTCCTTGGAGGGATGGGGGGGGCGGGGGGATGTGGGGAACAGTAGCAGACCTTTACAGAATAACCATGATGCAATCTGTGGTTCTAAATGTTTGAAGTAAGCCATCTGTAGTAGTCAATTTCTCCTGAAATGCAGACCAATATTGTTTGTTTTCCTAATTGCTTACTGGACTTGGATGTTAAGTGATCCATGTACAAGGACATCCAAACTGCACTGAACACCAACACATTTCAGTCTCCCCATCATCCCTACGTGTAACACTTGCAGCCCTACAATCCCCCAGCGAGATCTCCATTATGCCTACTTTGACCCCCTTATCCATCCCCTCTCTTTTGGCCTGCCTTTGGCAATTGTATATCAACCTCTTTGACTCCACCTCCTAATATCTAATTCTTTGGTGGTTGTCTTTTTTTTGTGTAATGCAAAACCTATTGAAATGTTTTCCTAAATTAAAAGTGGAATCTATATATAACATGATGTCAACATTGCTCAATGGTACCTCTTCTGTCCGGCTTTTAATTCACACGAGCATTGAGTACTAGCATCCAAATGGTCTTCCATTGCTGCAATATTAATCTGGGTCAAATGTTAAACCAAGGGTTAATGCTGCTTTTTTCCTTCTCTCAGATAGGTGAGCTAAGTTATTGCCAAAGTACTAACAATAATTTAACACCACCAAAATTCTATCTTCATCAGATAGTCCAATGAAGAGTAGAGTGATAATGACCTGATCCCCATGTTGACCAGCTCAGTATTACTTAGCTATTTTTTTTGTGGGCGTCCCTGTTCCAGCTACATTTTCAGGAATGACTTCACTTAAAAGTAGTTTCACTAGCTGCCAAGTACTTTGTGAAGTTCAAAGCACAGAGCTATATAGATGCATTTTTTTGCTTATAAATGAAGTTAGTCAACATTGTTTGCATGGGAAATGGAAGTGCAACTTAATATGTTTGTTCCTGAACTGGAACAGTGTGTGACTCTGTTTCAGTTTATATTAACAAATGAGACAACTTTACACATTGGACTGGATGGGGCTTTTAATCTTATTTTCATAATTGATATACATAATTGATGCTTGTATCACAATGTTGGTACTATGTCTTCTGGGACATAATATTCAAAGATGTTGTCTTGATTAGGACAGTCTACTCTTGTACACAGCGGAACAACAAATTGCATTTATGTAGCATGTTTCAGGGCAAAAGGGCCCGCAACACATCACAGAACATCAACAAAGCTTAACAGCAAATTGTGTGATAAGGAATTAGAGCAGGAGACCAACGGTTTGGTCAGAGAGAGTGGGCTCAGATGAGTCTTGAAAGCAGTGGAGTGTTGGAGCGTTACATATTTCTCCCCGCTTCACCTTCCTCTCCACCACAAAGAGAATGGACTTACCATTACCCATTTTTGGGCTCATTGGGAAAAATGCCAACTTACCCCTTGTGAATATTTTTATAATTGATAAAGAAAATTATTTCACCTACTGTGATCTCTATTTTCCTTCTGTCTGTGATGAACTGATTCCCGTTCAGGTAGCCTGCAATGCAATTTCAAAGCTTTGTGCCTTCTAGATATCACCCACTGAGCCCTCCCAGGTTTTCCTGGTTGAAGAACTGGCCAAAGGAAGAAATGTGAGAACTGTTCTCATTCATTGCCAAACGACACAGAAGTTAACATTGCATCACATTCGGCACATCATACATAGTTTTGAAAGGAAAGGCAGAGCTTGGGTCTAGACACTGTAATTATGCCACCACAATACCCCAGCAAATTTCATAGCTAGTGATGCACTTGTCAGTTAAAGGTCATTGTTGTAATGTAATCAGCCAGGGTTTCACAGCCTAGTGGGAGAGAGGAGAGACCCACTCGTTTAGTTTAACAATCTTGATGAGGATTGACTAGAACATGGGAAAGAACTTCCCAAAGGTGTGTGGGTTGGCAGGTTAATAGACCACTGTAAATAGTCTCCAGTGTATGGGTGAGTGGGAGAATCTGGGGGGAGGGAAGTGATAAGAATGTGGAGAGAATAAAATGGGATGATGGTTAGTGTAGCCTCAATGGGTGGAAAACCCTATTTCCATGTTGTTTCTCTCCATAGCTACCTTCCCACTGGAACACCAGGTTCAGACACCTTCTCCAGCTTCCACCTCCAGCTGAGGTGTGCAGCTTCCCTCAGTGTAACACCGTTGGAGATATTACCTTGAGAAAGAAGCATTTTTGTCAAAGTTCCTTGCCACACAATTAAGTACATTGCAAAAGGTGTATTATGGTCATCTGCAGATAACTGCAACATTCATTGCCCCTCTTTGGACTATATTTTTTATGTGAATGTATTTTACTGATTTCTTATATAGGATTACTATTTTATACACTGCATATTTCATGTGCCTTGTGGAGTGTGTGACTGTTGGTAATGTGGTAATTTTGCATCTTGACCCCAGAATAATGCTGTTTTGTTTAACTGTACTCTTGAGTATTCATGTATAGTTGAACGACAATTAGACTTGAACTTGATCCTGTCCGTGTATGCACAGGTGCAGTGAAAAGCTGACTTCTTAGCAACATCGCAGGCACATAGCATCATGAAGGCAGCATTCACAAGGAAAATAAATTAAGCATAAATTATTCTAATTTTTACAAGAAAGAATACAATTACTGGAACATAATTGGAGAACAAAAAAAAACAAAGTAGTGTAGTTGCCACAGGCTTGCTTGTGTGGGGGTGTTGGAGGTAGTGGCATGGGGAGGGGTATTTTTCTTTATCTTATAGTCAGTGTTGATCCCTCACCTGAAATTACTGAACAAGTTACCATTTAATGCTGCTTTCAGAACTGTGCACTGCCCAGACAGAGTCTGCACTTCACATAAGTGGCCCACTAAGTCCGAACTTTTGTTTCTCTCTTTCATCTTTGCAGTTAGAAACTACACATCAAGATTTGATTTTTCTTTTTTATTGGTATCGAGTTACACAAATGGCAAGCAAAGTCTTTGGGCAATCTGTCTGAACAGTGCCGAAATGATTCCCAGGTCAGGAGTCTCTTGTTTTCTCGTGATGTCTACAGATTCAGCCTGCAAATTCCTAAATAGCTATGTAAGAAGTTACCAAAGATCCCAGCCTCTCATTCCTATAGGGGTTCAAATGATAAGTTCCCAAATATTTGACTCAAGCCTCTGTCCCTTGCCATGAAGTCCTGTAAATGCTTTTACTTCACAGTAGAGTTTAATCCAAGTGCTTTTTATTTCTCAGAACTGTGTAAAGCCTGAAAGTCAAGCTGCCTGGGCAGCCTGAGATGAGGGAGAGGGATTAAGCGGGAAAGAGTGAGGGAGCACCACTGTGAAGTAAAGGAAGCTGTAGAACTGACTTCCCTCTTTGGAAATTGAAGCCAGGCATTGAAATAAATACCACTGTTTCTGGACACGCATGTGGTTTCAAAGTCAAAGTAAGCTTCTTATTAAAATGTGTGTATGTTATCACATATTACCATGATATTCATTTTCTGGCCAGCAATCACGCTAGAACAAAGAAATGCGATAGAATTAATGAAAAACTGCACACAAAGACTGACGAGCAACCAACCTGCAAAGTGCAGATACAAATAAATAAATAGAACTTGAGGTGTCAAGACCTTGGAAATGGGTCCTTGGGTCGTGCAGTCAGTTCAGTGTTGACATGAGTGAAATTATCCACACCATCAGGAGCCTGATGGTGGAGGGGTGGTAACTTTTCCTGAACCTGATGGCGTGAGACCCAAGGTTCCTGTACCTCCTGCCCGATGGTAGTAGTGAGAAGAAGGCATGGCCTTGTTGGCAGGCGTCCTTGATGATAGATGCTACTTTCTTGAGGCAGCGGAGAGGACTTCAATGGTGCTCAATGGTGGAGAGGACTTCTCCTGTGATGGACTGGGCTATATCCACTACTTTTTGTAGGCATTTCCATCCTTAGGCGTTGGTGTTTCCATACCAGGCTGTGATGCTATCAGTTAGGATTTCTGTTTTTTGCTTCTCTCAGTGTGCTTCTAGTCATATTAGTAATAATAGGGGTCAATTCATCTTATTTTCACAAGAGCTTAAAATAATTAGTCAGAAGACTGTGACAGGACTGGACAAGTTTGTGCAGAAAGGATGGCTGCAGTGCTCTGGATCTGAAATCACAGTCTAAGGGTGAGGAGCAGTCAATATGAGGCTGAGATGAGGACATGTATTTCCTCCCAGAGATGGTGGACCTGTGGAGTTTTGTAGCACAGAAAGCAGGCAAAGTCAAGCCATTAAGCATATTCAGGAAGGAGCTGGATATAGATTTAAAGGCCAGAGGGATCAAGAGAGAATGGTGGAGCAGTTTCGAAGGCCTGAATAGTCTATATCTCTTTTCCATTGTTTATAAACAAAAACAATTTCTTCTCCACCTGAAAGGCCAGTGGTTACCTGCTGTTCCATAGTTCTTGAAGAGTTGCACAGATCTCCATGGATCCCAGTGGTGTCCGTGGCCGTAAATCTGAATGTGGTTACCAGTCTGTGGCACTCTGATCCAAGTAGACAAGGAACTTGGCTCATCCTGTGGATCCTCCCCCGTCCTTTGATCAGCTGACCTGTGACTGAGATTATAAGTATTTGGCATAAATGTCGCCCAGCAACACTGGCGAGGCAGGTGTAAGGCTCTGGTAGATTGAGCACAAGTAGTTCCTATTTGACTCTGGTTCGAGACGTTTTCAGAAAAACAATTGAACTTGAGAACAGTTCTTAGAAAGCATCTTAGAGGATAATAATGGATGGAACTTGGAGGGGCTGAGCAGCTGGAAGCTTGGCTACTAATTGAAAGAGACATGAGCCTGAAGAAGCCTTTGCTTTGGGAGAAAGGTTACAGTCTACAGGGATTGGAAGTGAGTCTGTGGAGTCATTACATCAGATGTACTCCATTATCTTTTTTATCATCCAGTAGGATCTTGGTATCCCTTTGAAATCAAAATTCAGTCAGGTAAGCAGATAATAATCGAGAGCGAAAAATATTGGTCAGGTCATCACTGATCTTTTGATTTGTAAAGGTGCCATGGGATCAAGCCTCTGGAAAGGAGATTGAAGCCACAGTCTTCCAACCCCCACTGGCAGCTGTTATTCCTATGATCTGTCACTGACACATTATACATAAGATGTGATGAGAAAGAGAATATTGCAAGGAACAGGTCCCATGAACCTCAGAAAATAAACCTCTGATTTCTCATGAGAACATTAATTGCCAGCCATCTGCAACATGGGTCCAGTGTTGGAGGTCTGGATTGTATACAGGTTCTGTAATGCAGCGGTCTAGGCTGGAGTAGGGATCCTGTAACAGAGGTTTGTATTGTAGACATAGGGGCAGATTAGGCCATTCAGCCTATCGAGTCTTCTCTGACATTCCATCATGGCTGATCCCTGTTCCCACTCAACCCTATACATCTGCATTCTCGTCTTATCCTTTGATGCCCTGACTGATCAGGAAATGATCAACTTCTGCCTTAAATATACCTATTGACTTGGCCTCCACCGCAGTCTATGGCAGAGCATTCCACAGATTCACTACCCTCTTGCTAAAAAAATTCCTCCTTACCTCTGTTCTACAAGGTCACTCCTCAATTTTGAGGTTGTACCTTCCAGTTCTGGATACCGACACCGTAGGAAAAATCATCTCCATATCCACCCTATCTGGCCCTTTCAACATTTGATTGGTTTCGATGAGATCCTCCCCACTTTCTTCTAAATTCCAGTGAGTACTGCCCCAAAGCTGCCAAATGCTCCTTGTATGTTAACCCCTTCATTCCCAGAATCATTCTCATGAACCTCCTCTGGACTCTCTTCAATGACAACACATCCATTCTGAAATATGGGGCCCAAAACTGTTGACAATACTCCAAGTGCGGCCTGACTAGTGTCTTATAAAGCTTCAGCATTATCTCCTTGCTTTTATATTCTATTCCAGTTGAAATAAATGCCAACATTGTATTTGCCTTCTTTATCACAGACTCAACCTGTAAATTAACCTTCTGGGAGTCTTGCATGACGACTGCTAAGTCCCTCTGAACCTGTGATATTTGGACCTTTTCCCATTTAGATAACAATCTGCAGTATTGTTCCTTTTACCAAAATGTATTATCATACATTTCCCATCTGTATTCCATCTGCCACTTTTTTGCCCATTCTTCCAATTTGTCTAAGTCCTACTGCAATCGCATTACTTCCTCAGCACTACCTACCCCTCCACCTATCTTCATATCATCCGCAAACTTTGCCACAAAGCCATCAATTCCATTATCCTGAGGAACACCACTAGTCACTGGCAGCCAACCAGAAAAGGCCACTTTAATTCCCACTTGTTGCCACCTGCATGCCAGCTATTCCTCTATCCATGCCAGTACCTTTCCTGTAAAACCAGCCTCTAGGCTGTAGGTAGTGTATAGATCCTATAAAGGAGAGGTCTGGAGCGGTGAATGATAGATAGGGGCCCGGTAAGGGAGGGCTAAGGTTGTGTAGATGTACTGTAATGGAGCCGTAAAGAGTGGTGAAGGGGTCCTGCTCTTATTTACATTGACATGATTAGGTGAAACTTTATGTAACTGAATAGAGTCTGTTTGGCCATCTTTGTGTGATTACATTCAGGTCCACCCTTCTGAGCGAGTGAGGATTCTGCATCTGTCTCTAGAGCTTTCAGTGCATTTACAAAATCTCTCTGGAGAACATTCACTAGACTAAGGTGTTGTTATTGGATCCTTTATCTGGTGTACAAGATTTCATGAATTCTCGCAAAAATGCTGGAGGAATTCAGTAGGTCAGTCAGCATCTGTGGAGACTTAAGTAAGCATTTGATATTTCAGGCTAAGACTCTGCCAGGATCAGTTCTGAATGAAGGTCAACTATTCATTTTCCTCCATAGATTCTGCCTGACCTGCCGAGTTCCTCCAGGATTTTGTGTGTGTTACCTCCAGTATCTGCAGAATCTCTTGTGTCTTATTGTCCATGAATCCTCTCATTTTCTCTTCTCCACCCATTCAAGGGTCATGGGAACATCTGAAATAGGAGCAGAGATTGGCCTGTACTCACCAAGCCTGCTCCTTTTCCCAAGTATGGTCCACCACTTGTCTTATCTGCTGCTACCTCTGCCCTCTCCTCCTGTGCTTTGGTTTACCTTGGATTCTCAAAATGTTACTCTTGAACATATCCTGCTCCTCAGCAATCTTGTCCCTCTGAGGGTGAGATGTTCACAAACATCTGAATGATGTTTCCTCCTGGCCTCTCTCTTTGGAACCCCTTGTCCTGAGATCATGGTAACAAGTTCCTGACCCTCCAGTCAAAGAGGAAACACTCCTCAGTCCTAACCCTGGCAGATCCCTTTGGAATCGAGTGTGAGAGCAGTGAAATTATTGACTGCTGCCTGGTGGCCCTCTCCTCCACCAGGGCAGTCAGCTGAGTGGTTTTTCATTTCAGCTGGGGATGCGGGATGGAGCAGGTTTGATGGGTCATGATGCAGAGGTCCCAGAGAGCAGAGGGGTGGGGAGGGGTGGTGGAAGTGAGGACCCCATCTGACATTGCTTTTGTCCTGCTGGCCACCTGTGTGTGCATCAGGCTGTGTGTAGAAATCTCACATAGTGCTTAGCTTCTGTCTATTCCTGGTATCTTGAAGGATGGACCTGTCCGCATTGTCGTGCAGTTGTCCCATTTTAGCTGGACATTGCCACACTACCTGTTCTTCATGGTAAAGTCCTGGCTTTTGTCTCAAGCGATAATTCACTTATAACTTTGCTATGACCTGACAGCAAAGAAGGCGGCCAGTTGCCTCAGCATGATATGTTTACTTGTCCATGTATCTATCCCAGGGGTCGGCAACCATTACCACTGAAAGAGCCATATGGACCCATTTCCCACAGAAAAGAAAACACTGGGAGCCACAAAACCTGTTTGACATTTAAAATGAAATAACACTGCATACAACGTTTTTTTTTTGCCTTTATGCTATGTATAAACAAACTATAATGTGTTACATTTATGAAATTGATGAACTCCTGCAGAGAAAACGAAATTACATTTCTGCATGCAACAAAAACATTTTGAACTCCGAAAAAAAGACGTTGGGTTGAAGGTTACTCCGTAGGTAGCCTACCTTGGATCGAAAAATTAAAAGAAATCGCGCACTGGCGGGTGTCAGGGATTGGCAGTGGTGACGTATATTAATAGTGATAAAAAACACGTTGTGGCGGTGTGCTACACGCAGTGCTAAGATAACGACACTGCAGTCAAAGATAACTTTATTCGAACTAAACAGCCTTGCTGTAAAGCCTCCCTCAACCCGCCCCCCCCCCCCCCCCCCGTGGGCACAGATGCTCTAAAAGACACGTACTCACAAACCCCCATAGGCTATCTGGCTATCTCCCTTAGCCGGAATGGTGGCTAATTGTGAGCCGGTTTGGATGTGCCAGGAAATGGGGTCGCCTCAACGTTTTATTTAGATTGTACAAGATCACCATAATCTTCAAATTTTGAATTACATTTCAAAAACTAACAAACCACGGGGAGCCGCAGCGCAGAGATGAAAGAGTCGCATGCGGCACCAGAGCCGCGGGTTGCCGACCCCTGATCTATCCAGTTCAATCTGCAACTCCTTCAGAATCCATTGTAGTCCACTGTAAAATCTTTGACAGGGAAATGGAGTTGTTATACCATGCACTAAAGTAATTTGTTTAACTAATTTTCACTGATATTATCTTGCTCCATACATCCTGATTCTTTTACATAGATTTTAAACAATTCATATTGTTTCACTCTGTATACAATCTCCCTATTCCAGTCCAGCAAGTTTTTGGCAAACTTTCCCTGTTCCCTTTGAACTTGTGGCCACCGCAAAATCCTGCTTTCTTTGCCCAAATGAGCAGCAATTCTTGTTTGCCCTTTGACCCTGTGCTCACTCACCTTCATTGGTTTCTGTTTAAGAAATGCATCGATTTTGAATATTTTAAACCCTGTTTTGAAGAATCCCCCTCTGTCATTACCGTCTCTCTTGAGTCAGTGACAACCTCCAATTCGGACCTTGTAAGATCCCAAAATTTAATTGTTCCCCCAGAGTCTTCAACTCTGAACCTCTCTTGTTCTCTGCCTATCTCTACTAATTTAAGATGCTCTTCCAAACCTCCTCAGACCAAACTCCTTGTCACTCAGCTTGGTGGGTGCTCCATGCTCCTTGATAGCGTTCCTGTGATGATTATATGAATACTCTGTTCTGTTAAGGAAGCAATAGAAAGGTACTTTGTTGTGTTGACAGACACATCTTGGATCATATACATATTACAAAAAAGGTGGAACTTGCAGCCTTGAAGTGCATTAAGGTGGGCAAATCCCGGGGCTTGACCAGATGCACCCATAGGCTTTATAGGAGTCTAAGGAGGAAAAGTTGGAGGCCCTTGTAGACGTAGTCGTTCATTGTTTGCCACTGAAGAAGTTCCAGAAGACTGGAGGATGGCTAACGTTGTTCCATTGTTCAAGAAGAGTGTAAAGGACAGGCCAGCAAGTCTGACTTCAGTTGTAGGCAAATTACTGGAGGGAATTCTGAGGGACAAGATCTCTCTTAATGTAAGCAAAATCAAAGAACCTTAGGGGATTGGAGGTGAAAAGCGTCAATAGCTTTAAATCTTTTGGTATTACCAGTCAGAGGATCTCCCCTGGGACCAGCTCACAGGTGCCACCATAAAGAAGGCACAGATGTGCCACTACTCTCTTAGGTTCGGAATGTTATCTAAAACTTTGACCAACTTCTACAGATGCACAGTGGAGAATAAACTGACTGGTGCGTCACGGGCTGCTGTTGAAATGCCACTGCCCAAGAATGGAAAAGCCTTTCACACCTCTGAGCATAGAGCGCTGTCACAGCAATGCAGCATCCATCAGCGAGATCTCCGACAATTCTACTGTATTTCTTTGTTCTACTTTGAATGCCCACAAGAATCTTAGGGTAGTATATGGTGACATCTACATACTTTGATAATAAATTTCCTTTGAGCTTTGAAGATCTACCCCCACTTGGATAGTCGAAGCCTGATCAGCAATAGTTAGCGTGGTTTTATGAATAGTAGGTAGGTCATGTCTGAAGAATATTTTGGTGTTTTTTGAAGAGATAACTAAGGGAAGGGAACAGATGAAAGTAGGGCAGTTAATTTTGTCTTTATGGACTTTAGTGTAGCCTTTAACAAGAACCCATGTAGCAACCTGATTTTGAGGATTAGGCTGCATGGGATTCAGGGGGATTCAGAATTGACCTGATGATAGGAAGCAGAGGATAAAGGTTGAGGTTTGATTTTTTTGACTGGAGGCATGTGACTAGTGGGGTTCTCCCGACATCAATGTTGGGACCTCTGTTATCCATTGTATATATAAATGTCTTGGATGCGAATAGACAGTACATAGTACGTTTAGCAAGTTTGTTGAAGATACTAAACTTAGGGGGTCTTGTTGATAATAAGGCAAGTTACAATGAATTGCTTAGAGATCTTGATAAGGTGAGAAATGGCAAATGGATTTTGGATGGTCAAATTAGTGTAGGACTTGTACAGTGAACGGCAGGGCACAGTTCATTGAAATTGACCATGCAAGTAGACAGGGTGATGAAGAATATGTTTAATATGTTGGCCTTCTTCAGTCAGGGCATCGAGTTTAGGAACAGGACATTATGCTGCAGTTACATAAGTCATTGGTGAGTCTACACCTGGAGTGTTGTGTACAGTTTTGGTCACCCTGTTATAGGAAAGGCATTAGCAAGCTGGAGAGGGTGCAGAAGAGATTTACAACGATACTGTCTGGACGAGGGAGGCTTGAGGTACAGGGAGAGGCTGGACACACTGGATCTCCATTCCTTAGAGTGCAGGAGCTTGAGCGGTGAACTTACGGAAGTTTATAAAATCATGAGTAGCAAGGACAAGGTGGGCAGTATAGACTTTTCCTTGGGGCTGGGGAGTCCAAAACAAGAAGGCACAGATACAAGATAAGAGGGAAGAGATTTAACAGGGATCTCAGAGGTAACTTCTTTACACAGCGAGTAGTGAGTATCTGGAGTGAGTTGCCACAGGAAGTAGTCAAGGTGGGTGCAGTAGCAACATTTAGGAAGCATTGGGATGGGTACATGGAGGGAACGAGCTTGGAGGATTATGGGCCAAACAGGGTAACTGGGACTAGCAGGGAGGGTGCTATGGTCGGCATGGACCAGTTGGCCTGAAGGGCCCGTTTCCAAGCTGTATTATTTTATGGCTCTGCAACACAGGAAGAAAGAGAACCTTTACAAGACAATGCCTGTGACATTTTCGAGTGGATTAGTCCCTTTCAATCATCGGGTTCCTGAATTAGTGTGGACAACTTCACTCACCTGAACCCTCAACTGATCGTTAAACACAACCTATGAACTTACTTTCCAGGACTCTAGCACTCATGTTCTCCATTTGTTTGTTTGTTTATCTATTTGTTATTATTTGTGTTTTTATGTATTTGCACAGCTTGACTTCCTTTGCACATTGGTTCATTGTCTGTTTGTTTGCAGGTTTTTCATTGATTCTAGGGTATTTCTTTTTTCTACTGTGAATGCCTGCAAGAAATGTAGTATATGGTGACATATACATACTTCTTACTTTTAACTTTAATGTTGGATTGTGAGTTTGGAAAAGACGTAAAGAGGCTTTAAGGAAATATAGGTAAGTTGAGTGAAGGGACCTGAACATGGCCAATGAAATATGATGTGGATCAGTGGACATGATCCTCTTTGGTTGTATAGAGTCATAGACTTATGCAGCATGTACCATAGGTCCATACTGACCGATTTTCCAAGCTAAGCTAGTCTTAAAAGCAGCCAATCTTTCAGATGTCCTACCGTGATCAGCTCTGTAGGTTCAGATGTTGTGAAAGTAGATCTCTGGTCATGAAGGGAATGAAGGAATGTAGCGATAGTGATGGAGAATGGTGCAAAAGATTGATGATTGATGGAGCAGGTTCAAGGGGTGGTTGCTGTACTCCTGTTCCAATTTCCTCTGCACTTGTGTTGAGGGACAAAGACTGGCTGGAACACTGAGGGAAAACTCAACAGCTCCTGATCAGACCAGCTTCACCGTGTTTCACTTGGATCAGGTCGAACATTGCCTCTGTAAAACAGCATCTCTGACAGTGTGGTTCTCTGGAGTATCAAAGTCAGCGCCTCACAGCTCCCGTGATCCTGATCTCCAGTGCTCTCTTTCTGCAGTTTGCACGTTATTCCTGTGACAGTGTTTTTCCCCAGGTGTTCAGGATTCCTCCCACATACCAAAGATTAATTGCCCCTGTAGAATTTAGGGGCAGTTGATAGGAATGTGGAGAGAGTGATGGGTGAAGGACTAGGGTATGTGTGGTTGGTGCAGACTCAGTGGGCTGAGGGGCTTGTGTCCATTGCTTTAAATTAAATATACAACAGCAAATTGCTGCATCGGGATCTCACCATAAGGCATTTGGGATGACAGTGTCGCTTCCCTGTGAGAAGGCCTCAATAAGGCAGGAGTCTGCTGGTTGAAAGTAAGCAGTGAACCAGTTGATAGCTAATACTGGCCTGTCAGTTGGGTTATTCATTTTGTTATTTATCGATGTTTTACTGTTTACTTAGCACAAAAGTCCTTGGTGCTTGCTTGGCCATGGATGAAATATTTCTCAAGATGCCAACCGTTTTGCAAGTTCGCCTAGATAATTTGCATACTTGTTTGTCCACATCCCATTAATGTTGTCAGCTCTCCAAGTGATTTCTCATTTTCCATGAACCAGGAGCTTTATTTCACGTCCTTTCTAATTGGAGTTCTTCTCCCGGCTAAAATTTCTTGTACCTATTTACATCTGGCGCCTTGTCACCTTGGCAACTGACCTGTATGCCAACCCTAAAGCGCACAAAAATACCTTTAGGTCCAGCTCCGATTTAGTAAAGGTATTTTTTTCCCGACATATCTTCTAAAGTTTGGAGCTTAATGAAAACTGGGTGGTGGTGGTTGTAATTAGGAGAAATTAGTACACAATCAATAACATAACCTCTGTAGAACCTGAGGTGTCATTACCAAGAATCCACTATGGCAGGTATTTGTTTTTGAGAAGGATGCTACAAGTTATTGGCAACTTTAGGTGCTTATTTGCTCATTGGAAGGCATGCCAATAACAGCAATTGGAAATGCTAGTAGCTTCTACTGAAGTGGGGGAGATCAACGAGGTTTGTTGCAATCATGTAAAACAGAACTGAACATCTGGTTTCCTTCTGCTGCCCAGAAAAGGCTGTGGCGGGGGTGGTGGCGAGAGGAGAGGAGCTTGTTAAACTGCTCCAGTTGATTGTTAAAATGTTTTGCACAAGGAGGGGAAGAGAACACAGAGAGAGGGTGGGTACACGTCTGATTGTGTGCTGCTAAAATGAACTGGAGTGATGAGGTGCAGAGGCTGCTAAATGTTGAAGAAAGGGCGTCCCGCGTCTGCCTGCCTTTTACTGGGTTCATTCACAGCCCACCCTACTGTTGCTGGTAAAAATAGGTTTTGTTTTGAGTCACTTTGGGAGTATGAAAGCGGTCTAATTTGTGACCAGTTGAAACAAGTTAATCAAACCAATTCCAGACAAGGTTGCTGAAAGGGCTGCAAGAAAGCCTAGTTACAAAACTGAAATAAACTGCAACATGATGGATTAATTGACTTTGCTCCATGAGTAAAGAAAGAGCCATTGAAACCATGTCCTGCACGCAGGCACTGCAGCAGCAAGAGGGCATTCAGCCCCTCGAGACTGCTTACTGCACATTCACATTCTGGCTGAACAGCTTTTACCTACTCTGTGTGTTCCTTTATTCCTGAGCACATCTGAGTAACAAAAGTCTGTTTGTCCTGTTACAGATTGAGCTTTCCTCTGCAGCTTTTTAGTGGGGCACATTGCTGACTTCCATTAATCATTGCGCGGTGAAGAACCTCTGACATCACTGCCAGTCAAGTGTATTTAGTTTGCAATTGCAAGTTCCTTCTGCAGAAGGTTTACAGGGATACGGTCCTAATGCAGGCAAATAGAGATCTGGAGACTGTTTGGCTTAGGTCTGCTGGGACTTCTATGGTGGTCTGCCCCCTAAACCTCCTATATCTATTAATCATCTTCATTTTAGTTGGTTGCATTTTGTCCTCATAGCTAAAATTGTTAATGATGATGATGTCCTGGTCAGTGGAAAAGTCTTGAAGATATGACTCAGTATTGTACAGTTGGGAGAGTGGACTGCAAGGCCGACTTGCATGTGGATATAATTATTCCCATGGAATCATTTGATGATGCACATGGTATCTTCCCATTATCCCAGCCAGTATTTGCCTGTCAGCAAAGATCACTAAGAACAGGTTACTTGGACACATTGATTGAGGTTCAACTGGGCAGGTGCTGTGGTACCTTTCCTGAGGCTGGGAAAGGTGATATCTAAATGCAGATCCTTCCTTTCTTTTACAATGGACTACACTGGAGGAGTGAATTTATGTTCAGAGCTGACCATGGAAATGCTTGTCAAAGTTCCTTAATTTCACGGAGGACATTTATTTATTTATTGAGTTACAGTGCAGAATCGGCCCTTCTGGCCCTTTGAGCCACACCACACAGGAATCCCCGATTTAATCCCGGCCCCATCAAGGGACAATTTACAATGACCAATTAACTTTCCAACCGGAGGATTTGGACTGCGAGCTGTGGGAGGAAATCCACACAATCACGTGGAGAACATACAAACTCCGTACAAACAGTGGCGAGAATTGAACCTGGGTCACTGGTACTGTAAAGCATTGTGCTATCCACTAAATCTTGCTGTCTGGAGGTCTCTACAATGGCAGCATTGATATTTGTTGCTACCATTGGGCCATCTCCTTAAGCATTTCATATAACTGTTAACTTCTGTGGGGCTTTTAGCCTACCGGTCAACCTCGACGCTTTGCAATTCACTTACCGGAGCAACAAGTCAACGGCAGATGCCATCTCTCTGGCACTACATTCCTCCTTAGAACAACTGGAGAATAAAGACGCATATGTAAGGCTCCTTTTCATTGACTGCCTTTAATACCATCATTCCAAATAAACTGATTCCTTAGCTCCGGACCCTGGGTCTTAGCACTCAGGCCCGCAGCTGGATCTCCAACCTCCTCACAGTCAGGACCCAGGCTGTAACAATAGGGGACAAGCTCTCCTCTACAATCACTCTGAGCACCGGTGCCCCACAAGACTGTACTCAACCCCCTGCTGTACTCACTGTACACCCATGATTGTGTAGCCAAGTTTCCATCGAATTCAATATATAAGTTTGCTGATGACACCGCAATTGTAGGCCGTAACTCGGGTAATGATGAGTCTGAGTACAGAGAGGAAATTAGGAACCTGGTGGCATGGTGCAAAGACACTAACCTATCCCTCAATGTCAGCAAGACGAAGGAATTGGTTGCAGACTTCAGAAGGAGCAGCGGATCACACGACCCCATCTACATCGGTGGAACATGTCAAAAGCTTTAAGTTCCTCAGGGTTAATATCACAAATGACCTGACTTGGTCTAACCAAACAGAGTCCACTGCCAAGAAGGCCCGCCAGCACCTTTACTTCCTGAGAAAGCTGAAGAAATTTGACCTGTCCCCTAAAACCCTCACTAATTTTTATAGATGCACCGTAGAAAGCATTCTTCTAGGGTGCATCACAACCTGGTATGGAAGTTGCCCTGTCCAAGACCAGAAGAAGCTGCAGAAGATCGTGAACATAGACCAGCACATCACACAAACTAATCTTCTGTCCTTGGACTCACTTTACACCGCACGCTGTCGGAACAGTGCTGCCAGGATAATCAAGGACACGACCCACCCAGACAGCACACTTTTTGTCCCTCTTCCCTCCGGGAGAAGGTTCAGGAGCTTGAAGACTCGTATGGCCAGATTTGGGAACCGCTTCTTTCCAACTGTGATAAGACTGCTGAGCGGATCCTGACCCGGATCCGAGCCGTACCTTCCAAATATCCGGACCTGACTTGCACTACCTTACTTTCCTTTTTCTGTTTATGATTTATAATTTAAATTTTTATTATATTTACTATTGATTTGTACTCCAGGGAGCGCGAAGCGCAGAATCAAATATCACTGTGATGATTGTACACTCTAGTATAAATTGTTTGGCAACAATAAAGCAATTTTCACATGAGTAAAGGTAAAGGCTGTGAAACTTCTGGTGTGAAATACACATTGAATCAACCACGCATGGTTAATTTGGTGTTCGGCCTCAAGGGAGTTTTAGGTAATGTGTGGTGAGGGAGGTTCCTTTAAGAGCCAGTGTGTTGCAACCTAGAGACAAAATGGCTCCACACGCAGAAAACCATTGAACTGCAGATGTTTTTGCATAACATTTGCATACATAATATTGATTGGAATGATATAAAAATGGGCAAGATATGTAAGTTATCATGTGCCCTTCAGTCAGTGCATCATGGGGCACGTATAGTGATAGTCAACAAGTCAGGCGGCATCTATGGAGGGGAATAAACAGTCGACTTTTCCGGCTGAGGCTGTTCGTCAGGACTGGAAAGCAAGCAGTTAGAAGCCAGAATAAGAAAGTGGGTGGAGGAGAGGAGTACAAGCTGGCAGGAGATAGATGAGACTGGGAGAAGGGGAAGGTGGGTGGGTATGTAGGGGAGGGGAGATGAAGTGAGAGGCTGGGAGGGGACCTTTGGAAGAGGCAGAGGGCAGAAGAAGAAGGAATCTGACAGGAGAGGAGAGTGAACCTTCAGAGTAAAGAAATGAAAAGCACTAGAGAGAGATGTTAGGGAGGTGAGGAGAAGGGTGAGACAGGAACAAGAATGGGAAATGGAAAAAGAGGGGGGAGTAATTACTGGAACTTAGAGCACTCGATGATCATGCCATCAGGTTGGAGGCTACCCAGATGGAATATGAGGTGTTGCTCCTTCAACCTGAGTTTGCCTCATGGCAGTCGTGGACCAACACGTCGGTATGGGAGTTCGAAGTTGAATTGAACTGGGTGGCTGCTGGGAGATCCTTCACTTTATTCCATTCCTATTAAATTCCTTCTTCATTAGCCCTTTACCTCTTCCACCTATACCCTCCCAGCTTCTTGAACCCACCCACACACCCACTTTCCCACTCACCTGGTCTCACATTTCGCGGCCAACTTGTATTCCTTCCCGTACCCCGACTTTCTTAATCTGCCTTCTGCCCCTTCCTTTCCAGTCCTTTTGCTGAAACATTCTCCTCCATAGATGCTGCCTAATTTGCTGAGTTCTTCCAGTGTTTGTGTGTGTGTGTGTTTTGCTCATGGATTTCCAGTATCTGTAGAATCTCTTCTGTTACAGGAGGCGAGGCAATAGAGTCATACAGCATGACAGCACAAATAGGCCCTTCAGCCCATCTAGTCCATGCCAAACTATCGTTCTGTCTAGTCCCATTGACCAGCACCTGGACCAGCGTTTATATACTTATCCAAACTTTTCTTAAATGTTGAAATGGAGGATGAGGATCAGGTCCCAGGGAACAAATACAACACAACCTCACCTGAGAAGGAGTCAGTGCCCAGGGAGTTCTTCATTGCTGGATTCCCAGCAGCAGCACAGGCAGGCAGAGGTCTTTCAAGACCTAAGCCCTAGATGTGGGTGCAGCCTCTTTAAGGCCTCTGCTTATTCCAACGATTGGACCCAATGCTCCAGCTAACCATGGATTTACTGCTGCTTGGTGGAATGCTGATGTTTGTAAAAGCACAAACTTTGTGCATTTGTTGTTTTGGGAAAAAAGAGCTACCTCTGTTTATTCTTCTACCTTTGAAAGTTTGCTGCATGGATTGCTCTGTCTCCCCATTCCTGCCTCTCTACCCCCATTCAGTTAGGAGTGTCTCTGATGCTCCCTAAACCATACATTCCGATTTCTTCAGCAACACACACAAAATGTTGGAAGAACTCAGCAGGTTTGTTAGCGTCTATGGAAGGAAGTGAACAGTTGATGCTTCAGGTCCTTCATCAGGGTTGGAAAGAGAACAAGTGGAAACCAGAATAAAAGAATGGGGGGATCCCACTGACTCCCACACTTACCTTGACTACACCTCTTCCCATTCTCTCATTTCCTTGTCTCAAATCTCTCTCTGCCGCATCTGTTCTCATGATGAGTATTTCTATTCTAGGACATCCAAGATGTCCTCTTTTTTCAGAAAACAGTTTTTCCCCCTCCACTGCTTTCATTGCAGCCCTCACCTGCATCTTCTCCATTACCCATGTGTCTGTCCCCACCCTATTCCCCGCTCCTACAGAACTGGAATAGGGTTCCCCCTGTCCTCACCTACTACCCCAAGAGCCTCTGCATTCAGCATACCATTCTCCCCAACTTCCAGCATCTCCAACAGGATCCTACGACCAGACACATCTTTCCCTCCCTACCCTTCTCTGTTCTCCGAGGGATTACTCCCAAGTCTGCTCGTCCCTCTGTAGCAATCTCCCTCAGTGAATTTATCCCTGCATGACAAGTGCTACACCTATCCCTACACCTCCTCCCTCACTACTATTCTGAATCCTTCCAGGTGAGGCAGCACTTCACATGTGGATCTGTTGGTATCACTTAATGCATTCAGTGCTCCCATTGCAACCTTCACTACATTGGTAAGCTCTACCGCAGATTTAGCGATTGCTTCGTTGAGCACCTTTGCTCTGTCCATCGCAGTAGCCAGGATCTCCCAATGGTCAACCCTTCCATTCCAACACTGATGTCCCTGTCCACAGCTTCCTCAATTCCGTGTTGAAGCCAGGCACAGAGACGAGGAACAAGACCTCGTATCTCATCGTAGTATTCTCCAATCTTACGGCATGAAGACGGATTTCTCTTACTCCTTGTAACCACTTGCCTCTCCTCCCTGCGCACATGCTCTGTTTTTCCTTAGCAACACACAAAATGCTGGACAAACTCAGCAGGTCAGGCAGCATCTCTGGGGAGGAATAAACAGTCAATGTTTCGAGCCCAGGTCCTTCATCAGGACTGGAAAGGAAGGGGGAAGAAGCCAGAATAAGAAGGTTCAGGTAGGGGAAGGGAAATGTTAACAGATTATTCCTTGCTGTAGATACTGCCTGCCCTGCTGGGCTCCTCCAGCATTTTGTGTGTGTTGCTCTGGATTTCCAGCATCTGCTGAACCTCTAGTGTTGTTTTTCCTGATTACTGTGGCCCAGTTACCTCTTCTCGTTCCCACCTTTCACTTCACAACTTGCCCATCACCTTCATCTTCCTTTCTTTGATTCTCCACCCCTTCCCTTTATTCCATGGTATACGATCCTCACCCATCAACTTCCTTCTAATTCAGGCCTTTGCTTCCTCCACCTCTCACCTCCCAGCTTCTCGCATCCTTTTTCTCCTCCACCATCTACCTAGCTTTCCCGTTCACCTGGATTCATCCATCAGCCACCAGCTCATGCTCCCCCCACTCCTCCTGCCTTTTATTCTGTCTTCTGCTATCTTTCTTTGCAGTCCTGATGAAAGGTCTCATCGGCCATTCATTTCTCTCCATAGATGCTGCCTGACACACCGAGTCCCTCCAGCATTTTGTGTGTGTTGCTCTGGATTTCCAGCAGCTGCAGAATATCTTCTGTTTCTGATTTCTGCAGCACTTTTTACTCCAAGTGAAGTTTATTGTCATGCACACAAGTACAGTGAGGCAGGGTCCAGTGAAAAACTTGATTGCAGCAGCTTCACAGGCACACAGATTCAGACCACACACAGAACATAAATTTCACAGGGTAGTGAAGATAAGGACTGTGCAAAACCACAATAAGAAGCAAGTCGGTGGTAGTGCAAGAGGTGTTTGTTGGGTCCATTGCTAAGGTTAGAGTTTGCATTGTGCAGGTCATTTCAAGAACCTGATGAATGCAGGAAAATAGCCGTTCCTGAGCCAACCTCATGATTATATCTCACACAGCAGTAGATAACTCACTGTAGTGAAAACGTCTGAGAGAAAATCGACCACAGTCTCCTACATCCTGTTACTAATTTAAAGGGAATAAATTGAAACCACCACCAACTGTTTCTTCCCCCCCCCAGACATTTTCCCGTTTCAGTTCTGCAGTGAGTCCCTAAGTTGTGTCAGTATGAAAACAATTATGGAGTATTTTTGCATAATTACTCTGGTGTCTGTTTTAACATGGTCATTTGTCAGTTGTACGTGCTTATGGGAGGGAAAGGTTTGGGTTTACAGGGTAGAACGAGCTAGCATGTACCCAAGCTTTAAAGTGATTTGAGTGCAAGAACTCTTTATAGCTCTGCCTGAAGTACTTATAAATGTTTCTGAGGATAGTACAAGGCCGGAGAGGTTTTAATTATCAATAATGACTTAATACACTGGAACCTTTTTAAGAAAGAGAAGGATGTTGCCGGACCTGAGGAACTAAGTTACAGGGAAAGGTTGAATAGGTTTGAACTTTATTCCCTGGAGTGGAAGAGAATGAAAGGAGATTTCATAGAGGTACTGTATACAAAATGATGACCGATAAAGATAGGGTAAATGTAGGCAGCATTTTCTAACCAGTCTGGGTGAAACTAGAACTGGAAGTTATAGGGTAAGTGTGCAAAGTGAAATACGAGGGGCAACCTCTTCATTTAGAGGGTGGTGAGAGTATGGAATGAACTGTCAGCGGAAATGGTGGATGTGGGTTTCAATGCAACATTTAACAAGTTTGGATGAGTACATGGATGGGAGGGGTATGGAGGGCAATGGTCTTGGTGTGGATCAGTGGGACTAGGCAGTAAAGTAATTTGGCATGGGTCAAAGTTCCTGATTCTGTGCTATAGAGCTTCTATGAGTCTAGAACCTGATGGAGGTCCTTATAAAGAAAGAGAGGTTTGATTGAGTGGCCACAACTTCTGGGAGAGTTCTGAAGCAAGTCACCCACATTCTGCTGTCCATTTCATCAGAAATACTAAATGCAGCAGAGAAATTGTAGTGGCTGGTGAACCCAGTGAGGAATTAGTAGTTACCATCAAACCCAATGAGGTACTGATAGTCACCGTCAAGCCCGATGAGGAATTGTTTGTCACCGTTAAACCCAATGGGGAATTGGTAGTCATCATTAAACCCAATGAGGAATTGGTAGTCACAGTCAGTCCTAATGGGGAATTGGAGTCACTGTCAAACCCAGTGGGGAATTGGTAGTCACAGTCAGTCCTAATGGGGAATTGGAGTCACTGTCAAACCCAGTGGGGAATTGGTAGTCACAGTCAGTCCTAATGGGGAATTGGAGTCATCAGTAAACCCAGTGGGGAATTGGTAGTCACAGTCAGTCCTAATGGGGAATTGGAGTCATCAGTAAACCCAGTGGGGAATTGGTAGTCACAGTCAGTCCTAATGGGGAATTAGAGTCATCAGTAAACCCAGTGGGGAATTGGTAGTCACAGTCAGTCCTAATGGGGAATTAGAGTCGGCGTCAAACCCAGTGGGGAATTGGTAGTCACAGTCAGTCCTAATGGGGAATTAGAGTCATCAGTAAACCCAGTGGGGAATTGGTAGTCACAGTCAGTCCTAATGGGGAATTAGAGTCACTGTCAAACCCAGTGGGGAATTGGTAGTCACAGTCAGTCCTAATGGGGAATTGGAGTCACTGTCAAACCCAGTGGGGAATTGGTAGTCACAGTCAATCCTAATGGGGAATTGGAGTCACTGTCAAACCCAGTGGGGAATTGGTAGTCACAGTCAGTCCTAATGGGGAATAAGAGTCAGCGTCAAACCCAGTGGGGAATTGGTAGTCACAGTCAGTCCTAATGGGGAATTGGAGTCATCAGTAAACCCAGTGGGGAATTGGTAGTCACAGTCAATCCTAATGGGGAATTGGAGTCACTGTCAAACCCAATGGGGAATTGGTAGTCACAGTCAATCCTAATGGGGAATTGGAGTCACTGTCAAACCCAGTGGGGAATTGGTAGTCACAGTCAGTCCTAATGGGGAATTAGAGTCGGCGTCAAACCCAATGGGGAATTGGTAGTCACAGTCAATCCTAATGGGGAATTAGAGTCATCAGTAAACCCAATGGGGAATTGGTAGTCACAGTCAATCCTAATGGGGAATTAGAGTCATCAGTAAACCCAGTGGGGAATTGGAGTCACAGTCAGTCCTAATGGGGAATTAGAGTCACTGTCAAACCCAGTGGGGAATTGGTAGTCACAGTCAATCCTAATGGGGAATTAGAGTCATCAGTAAACCCAATGGGGAATTGGTAGTCACAGTCAATCCTAATGGGGAATTAGAGTCATCAGTAAACCCAGTGGGGAATTGGAGTCACAGTCAGTCCTAATGGGGAATTAGAGTCACTGTCAAACCCAATGGGGAATTGGTAGCCACAGTCAGTCCTAATGGGGAATTAGAGTCACTGTCAAACCCAGTGGGGAATTGGTAGTCACAGTCAGTCCTAATGGGGAATTGGAGTCACTGTCAAACCCAGTGGGGAATTGGTAGTCACAGTCAATCCTAATGGGGAATTAGAGTCGGCGTCAAACCCAGTGGGGAATTGGTAGTCACAGTCAATCCTAATGGGGAATTAGAGTCATCAGTAAACCCAGTGGGGAATTGGAGTCACAGTCAGTCCTAATGGGGAATTAGAGTCACTGTCAAACCCAGTGGGGAATTGGTAGTCACAGTCAATCCTAATGGGGAATTAAGAGTCGGCGTCAAACCCAGTGGGGAATTGGTAGTCACAGTCAGTCCTAATGGGGAATTAGAGTCATCAGTAAACCCAGTGGGGAATTGGTAGTCACAGTCAATCCTAATGGGGAATTGGAGTCACTGTCAAACCCAATGGGGAATTGGTAGTCACAGTCAATCCTAATGGGGAATTGGAGTCACTGTCAAACCCAGTGGGGAATTGGTAGTCACAGTCAGTCCTAATGGGGAATTAGAGTCGGCGTCAAACCCAATGGGGAATTGGTAGTCACAGTCAATCCTAATGGGGAATTAGAGTCATCAGTAAACCCAATGGGGAATTGGTAGTCACAGTCAATCCTAATGGGGAATTAGAGTCATCAGTAAACTCAGTGGGGAATTGGAGTCACAGTCAGTCCTAATGGGGAATTAGAGTCACTGTCAAACCCAGTGGGGAATTGGTAGTCACAGTCAATCCTAATGGGGAATTAGAGTCATCAGTAAACCCAATGGGGAATTGGTAGTCACAGTCAATCCTAATGGGGAATTAGAGTCATCAGTAAACCCAGTGGGGAATTGGAGTCACAGTCAGTCCTAATGGGGAATTAGAGTCACTGTCAAACCCAATGGGGAATTGGTAGTCACAGTCAGTCCTAATGGGGAATTAGAGTCACTGTCAAACCCAGTGGGGAATTGGTAGTCACAGTCAGTCCTAATGGGGAATTGGAGTCACTGTCAAACCCAGTGGGGAATTGGTAGTCACAGTCAATCCTAATGGGGAATTAGAGTCGGCGTCAAACCCAGTGGGGAATTGGTAGTCACAGTCAATCCTAATGGGGAATTAGAGTCATCAGTAAACCCAGTGGGGAATTGGAGTCACAGTCAGTCCTAATGGGGAATTAGAGTCACTGTCAAACCCAGTGGGGAATTGGTAGTCACAGTCAATCCTAATGGGGAATTAAGAGTCGGCGTCAAACCCAGTGGGGAATTGGTAGTCACAGTCAGTCCTAATGGGGAATTAGAGTCATCAGTAAACCCAGTGGGGAATTGGAGTCACCATTGAACCAATGGGGTATTGATAGTCTCCTGCAAACCCAATTAGAAATTGGCAGTCACTTTCAAACCGATTGAGAATACAGAAAAAAAACTATTTACACAGAGAGATCAGAGTCGAAATGGATCAGAGGGTAGTATATGGTGACATTAATATCTTCTTCTTAAGCCCTTCATCCCTACTGGTTCAAATGCCACGTTCAACAGGTTGCCAGAGACCTCTGTCCTGCGCCAGTCATTCAAGTTTTCCCAGGTGTATCCTTCCTCTCCCAAGGATGATGTCTTTGGAGCTTTTATTGGCACTTTTGTAGCACTGGGTTTATTGAGGATGGGGTTGCTTTCCCCATGCCCCACCCTCCTTCCTTGTATACGGACTTCGGACTGTCCATGGCAGAGTTGGGATATACTTACTTTGATAATAGACTTACTTTGAACTTTGAGGATGTGGAACTTGTGAAAGGATGAGTTAAATAGCATATTTGGATTGGTGAACAATTTGAGGGCAGGACAAGCAGAAGGATATAGTGATGGGGTTGGCTGAGGAGGGGTGTGACATAGACTCCACTGCGGTAGAACATCTGGGCTGTATGACTGTCTACTGTGGAGCCCATTTCCAGTATTTCTGTGTAAGTTTGCTCAAAGAAATAGGGTCATAGGACAGTTAATGTGAGGTTCATCTCTGCCAAGGAAACATGAAATGGACCGCAATGTGAAAAGGAATATTAAGAATGATGTCAAAGGTTGAGAAGGAATGAGGATGAGATTTATTAGAATGGCTTTTGTGTTAAGAGAGAATAAGATGACTAGAACAGACACTAGAGAGACTGTGATTTTTATTTCAAGAGAAAAAGGGAGAAATAGACGTTCTGTATTATGAGGGGATTGTGATAGGGTAGACGGGCAGCAATTGTTTTCACTGGATGGAGTATGGTTGATATCAGACCACAGATTTGAAGTTCTTGGCAACGGAACGAAGGGGAATGAAGAGGAGAATTTATTTTTACACAGTCAAGTTTCTATGTTCTGAAATGCTTGGCCAGTGATGTAAGTACTGCCAGTAGTCGTAGTCAAAGAGGAAATTGATACATGGTCGAAAAAATACAAAATGCAAGTCTATTGAGAAAGACTGTGGGGAGGAAGGTAATGGGAATAACTGGAGAGCTCTATCGATCAAAAAATAGCTCAGTCACAGTGGGCTGAATTGCCTCTGCCTTCACTCTGAATGTCATTACAGAACATTGTCCATACTGTTTAGTATTTCAACCTCTCAGATGCCTCCATTCAGAAGCCATTTCCTTAGTTTTTACTTCAAACTGATATTTTGGGATCTTTCTCCTGGCTATCTGCAGGTCCACCTCTTTACAATTCTACTGTAACCACCTCATGTTGCCATTCTGCCGCTCTCAGTGTACAGTTCAGATGAGATTCCTTTTGCTCTGTATTCTGTGGATAATCTGAGTGTTGAGTCTGGTAGGGTTTTAGTGCATGGTTCATGTTGCTTCAATGTACAGCGGACGAGTATACATTTTGTCAGCTCACGAGCTTGCGATAATTACACTAAATCTGCTCCCCTCCCTTTTCTGCACTTGTTCACATTCCCAAAGCACTGGCATAACCAGAGTTCTCATTGCTAACTGTCAAGTGATCGCTTCCTTTGACTATTACATGGAGTTCCCCAAATTCTCAGCATTTGGTCTTCCCTCATCCAGAATTTTGACTGGATGTCTCCTGGAAGTCTGGCTGTTGTACAGTTCCATAGCGCATCTGGATCGTTGATTTCCCAAAAGATAGAAATATTCAGAATTATGGGATCACCTTCTGCATCTGTTTTGATTCATGGGGTTAAGATGATTTGACGTCCATCAGTGGCTGAACACTCTGTGGAATTATTTCAGAGATTCAATAATAACTTCCAGAATTAGAGGACACATTTAGACTAACAGTTCAGTGGAAAACAAATGTAAAACATGGAACAGTGCAGCACAGGAAGAGGCCCTTGGTCCTGCAATGTCTGCTTTGAGCACAATGGGTGGTGTTTTCTTTTGAAGATTGTACTGTACATGATATAATAACACATCTTGCATCACTCTTCTGTTCCAACTGTTCCTCCTGTAAATTCCTATGTAAAAATGGATGCAGGGTGTGCTATAATTACATACTGTGATACTAGTGGTATTTTAATTCATAATTTGGTATCTGCAAGGAAAGTGCATTATCTTCCAAACTCCAATTAAATTAGTTACTTCGATCGTAAAGAAAAGATAAAATTTCATCCTTTGGATAATGACCATGGGAAATTCCTTTGGTTTCTACCAGTCAGTGGCTACAATTTTGGTGTAAGGTTGGCCGAAGAGTCAAACAAAAGATGTTAAACACAAATGGATGCTTGTTGCAGTTACTGACCTATCATCAGACTTGGCTCAGCAGTAACGTCCTCCTGGCTGAATCACTCACAGGTGACCGTGGCTGACAAGGGAAGTCAAAGACAACATAAAAGTCAAGAGAGGGCATACAACAGAGCAAACAAAAATAGTGGAAATTAGAGGATTGGGAGGCTTTTAAAAATCAACAGAAAGCAACTAAAAAGCCATGAATAAGGAAAAGATGGCTCTGAAAGAGGTGGCTGAAGAGATTTTGGAGGCATTAGTAATGATCTTTCCAAAATCAATTGATTCTGGCATGGCTTAAGAGGACCTGAAAATTGCAAATGTCACTCCACTCTTCAAGAAGGGAGATAGGCAGAAGAAAATTAAAGGGCAGTTAATCTGACCTCAGTGTTTGGGAAAATGTTGGAGTTGATTGATAAGGATGTGGTTTCGAGGTACTTGAAGGCATGTGATAAAGTAGGCTGAAGTCAGCATTATTTCCTTAAGGGAATATCTTGCCTGACAGATCTCTTGGAATTCTTTGAAGAAAGAATAAACGGGATAGATGAAGAAGAATTAGTGGATGTTGTGTACTTGGATTTTCAGAAGGCATTTGACTTCGAGCCCATGGTATTACAGGAAAGATTCAGTCATGGATAAAGCAGTGACTGATTGGCAGTAGGCAAAGACTGGGAATAAATGATGTCTTTTCTGATTGGCTCCTGGTGACATTGGTGGTGTTCATTGTATGTCAGTGATTTGGATGTTGAAATTGATAGCTTTGTGGCCAAGTTTGCAGATGATAGAAAGGTATGTGGAGGGGCAGCTAGTTTGGAGGAAGCAGAAAGGCTACAGAAAGAGTTAAGACAGATTAGGAGAATGGGCAAAGAAATGGCAGATGGAATACAGTGTCTGGAAGTGTATGGTCATGCACTTTGGGAGAAGAAATAAAAATGTAGACTAGTTTGTAAATGAAGAGAAAATTCAAAAATCTGAGGTGCAAAGGGACTTCGAAATCCTCGTGCAGGATTCCCTAAAGGTCGGTGGTGAGGAAGGCAGATGTGATGTTGGCATTCATTTCAAAAGGACTAGAATATAAAAGCAAGGATGTAATGTTGAGGCTTTAAAAGTATTGTGAGCAGTTTTGGGCCACTTATCTAAGAAAAGATGTGCTGACATTGGAGAGGATTTAGAGGAGCTTAACAAAAATGATTTTAGGATTGAAAGGGTTATCATATGAGGAGCATTTAATAGCTCTGGGCCTGTATTCACTAGAATTCAGAAGAATGAGGGGTATCTCGTTGAATTCTATAAGATGTTGAAAGGCCTCAATGGAGTGGATGTGGAGAGGATCTTTCCTATAGTGGGGGAAACTAAAACCAGAGGACACAAACTCAGAATAGAGAAAGATCTATTTAGAGTAAGACCATAACACCATT
The DNA here is from genome assembly GCF_030144855.1 of Hypanus sabinus. NCBI lineage: Eukaryota > Metazoa > Chordata > Chondrichthyes > Myliobatiformes > Dasyatidae > Hypanus > Hypanus sabinus. The sequence continues at coordinate 85,551,225 of NC_082717.1, read as the reverse complement.
AGACACAGGAACAGAATTAGGCCATTCAGCCCATCAAGTCTGCTCCACCATTCCATCATGGCTAATCCCGAATGCCGCTCAACCCCATACACCTGCCTTCTGGCCATATCTTTGATGCCCTGACCAATCAGGAAACTATCAACTTCCGCCTTAAATATACCCACGACTTGGCCTCCGCTGCAGTCTGTGGCAGAGCATTCCACAGATTTACTATTCTCTGGCTAAAAAAATTACCTCTGTTCTAAAGGGTCACCCCTCAATTTTGAGGCTGCGCCCTCAAATTTTGGATACCCCAAGATAGGAAACATCCACCCTTTCTAGTCCTTTCAACATTTGGTTGGTTTCAATGAGATCCCCTCACACTCTTCTGAATTCCAGACCCAAAGCGACCAAATGCTCCTCGAATGTTAACCCCTTCATTTCCAGAATCATCCTCGTGAACCTCTTCTGGACTCTCTCCAATGACAACACATCCTTTCTGAGATATGGGGCCCAAATCTGTTGACAATACTCCAAGTGCAGCCTGACTAGTGTCTTATAAAGGCTCAGCATTATCTCCTTGCTTTTATATTCTATTCCCCCTGAAATAAATGCCAACATTGCATTTGCCTTCTTTACCACAGACTCAACCTGTAAATTAACCTTCTGGGAGTCTTGCACGAGGACTCCGAAGTCGCTTTGCAGCTCTAATGTTTGAACCTTCTCCCTATTTAGATAATGGTCCACACTATTGTTTCTTTTACCAAAATGCATTATTGTACATTTCCCAACACTGTATTCAGTCTGCCACTTTTTTGGCCATTCTTCCAATTTGTCAAAGTCCTGCTGCAATCGCTTTGCTTCCTCAGCACTACCTACCCCTGCATCTATCTTTGTATCATCCACAAACATTGCCACAGAGCCATCAATTCCGCTATCTAAATCATTGACATCAATGTGAAAAGTAGCGATCCCACTACTGACCCCTGTGGAACACCACTAGCCAATCAGAAAAGGCCCCTTTTATTCCCACTCGCTGCCCCCTGGCTGTCAGCCATTCCTCTATTCATGCTAGTAATCTTCCATAGGATTTTATCTTGTTTAGCAGCCTCATGTGTGGCACCTTATCAAATGCCTTCTGAAAATCCAAGCAAGTGACATCCACTGCCTCTCCTTTGTCCACCTTGCTTGTTACTTCCTTGAAGAACTCTAACAGATTTGTCAGGCAAGGTTTCTCTTTACAGAAGCCATACAGACTTTGATATATTTTATTAGTCTCCAAGTACCCTGAAACCTCATCCTTAATTATAGACTCCAACACTTTTTCAACCACTGAGGTTAGGCTAATTGGCCTATAACTTCCTTTCTTTTGCCTTCCTACCTTTTTAAAGTGTGGAGTGACATTTGCAATCTTCTAGTCCTCTGGGACCATGCTAGATAAAGTGATTCTTGAAAGATCATGACCAATGCATCTATTATCTCTTCAGCAACCTCTCTCAGGACTCTGGGATGTAGTCCGTCTGGTCCAGGTGACTCATCCACCTTCAGACCTCTCAGTTTTCCTAGTACTTCCTCCCTTGTAATAGCAATGGAACTCACTGCTGCTCCCTGACACTCACAGACCTCTGGCACACCGCTAGTGTCTTCCACAGTGAAGACTGATGCAAAATACTCATTAAGTTCATCTGCCATTTCTTTATCCCCCATTACTACCTCACCAGAATATATTCCAGTGGTGCAGTATCAATTCCTACCTCTCTTTTATTCTTTATATAACTGAAAAAAAATTTCTAGTATCCTACTTTATATTATTGGCTAGTCTGCCCTCATATTTCATCTTTTCCCTTCTTGAAGTAGTTTTGGTTGCCTTTTGTTGGATTTTAAAAGCTTTCCATCCAACTTCACACTTACTTCTGTTACCTTATATGCCCTTTCTGTGGCTTTTATGCAGTCCTTAACTTTCCTTGTCAGCCACAGTTGCCTAGCCCTGCCATTTGAGAACTTCTTTCTCTGTGGGATATACAGTATCTATCCTGCACCTTGTGAATTATTCCCAGGAGCTTCAACCATCTCTGCTCTGCCATCATCCCTTCCAGTATCCTCCTCCAATCCACCTGGGCAAGCTCCTCTCTCATGCCTCTGTAATTCCCTTTATTCCATTGTGACAGATACATGCTTCTCCCTCTCAAACTGCAGTATGAATTCAATCATATTCTGATCACAGGTTCCTTTATGTTAAGCTCCCTAAAAAGATGTGGGTTATTACACAACACCCAATGTAAGATAGCCTTTCCCTGAGTAGGTTAAGGACAAGCTGCTCTAAAAAGCCATCTTGTAGGCATCCAACAAATTCTCTCTCTTGTGATCTGACGCTGACATGATTTTCCCAATCCTCTTGCATATTACAATTGTGCCAGTACCCTTATTACTCACCTTTTCCTGCTCCCTTTGCAATCTCAACTCTACATCTTGGCTACTATTTGGAGGCCAGTGTATGATTCCCATAATGGTTTTTTTACTCTTGCAGTTTCTTAACTCCACCCACAACAATTCAACATTTTCTGACCCTGTGTCACCTCTTCCTAAACATGTGATTCCATCTCTCACCAACAGAGCCACACCACCGCCTATGCCTTCCTGTCTGTCCTTTCAATACAAAGTATATCCTTCGATGTTAAACTCCCAACTATGACCTTCTTTCAGCCATGACTCAGCGATGGCCACGACATCATACTGACCGATCAGTAGTTGTGCCGTGATTCATCCATCTTATTCTGAATGCTACTCGCATTTAAATACAGCACCTTCAGTCCTGCATTCTTTGCCCTTTTGAATTTTGCCTCTGTGGTACAATTTAACTGTCTGCATTTGTACTTAATCACTGGCTTGTCCTTCCTGACATTCATATTGCACCCATCATCTACTTGTAAACCTGCTGGCTCTTCCTCAGCTCATCATACTGGTACCTATTGCCCTGCCATAATGGTTTAAACCATTCCTAACAGCTCTAGTAAATCTGCCCACAAGAATATTGGTCCCCTTTGGATTCAAGTGCAAACCATCCCTTTTGTACAGGTCCCACCTACCCCAGAAGAGGTCTCAATTATCCAGAAATCTGAATCCCTGCCCCCTGCTCCAATTCTTATCTGCCACCTCATTCTATTCCTATCATCACTGTCACATGGCACAGGCAGCAATCCCATGATTACTACCTTTGAGATCTCCCTGTATTCTTTTTTCAAGACCTCCTCCCTTTTTCTTCCTATCTCATTCGTACCAATATGTACCACAACTTCTGGCTGCTCACCCTCCCTTTTCAGGATATTGGGGACGCGTCCAGTACCATCTCAGACCCTGGGCAAACTACCATCCGTGTTTCCTTTTCATGTCCACAGAATCGCCTATCTGTCCCCTTGACTATAGAGCCCCCTATTACTGCTGCCATCCTCTTCAGTTCCCTACCATTATGAGCTACAGGCCCAGACTTCGTGCCAGAGGCTGTTGCTCCCCCAATTAGATTGTCCCCCACAACAGTACTCAAAATGGAGTACTTATTGTTGATGGGTGGTCTCCACTATCTGACATTCTCCCTTCCCTCTCCTGTTAGTCACCCATTTATCTGTCTCCTGTACCTCCCTGTAGTTCCTGTCTATCACCACTTCACTTTCCCTAACAAGCTGAAGGTCCAGTGCAGCTCCCGTTCCCTAACATGGTCTCTAAGGAGCTGCATCTTGATGTACCTGGTGCAGATGTGGCCATCAGGGAGGCTGGGATTCTCCTGGAAATTCCACTTCTCTCACCCAGAGCAGAACACTGGCTCAGTAGACATGCCCCCGTTCTCTCCAGAGCTAAGTAAGAAATGAGGAATGAACTTTCCTTGCCTCTGCCTGTTCTCAACAAAGCCTTACTACTCTGACTCAGAGCACTCCCGTGATGACTGCTGCGCTGGGTGGTACCTTTCTTTTATAGAGACTGGGTTTTTAAAAGCTCTTTGTCAGACCTGTGTGGGAACACTCCTTTTGGGTCTGCGCATGACTCCCATCAAAAAAATAGCCAGAGAGTGATGAATCTGTGGCGTTTGTTGCCATGGTTTGCTGTAGAGTCAAAGTCATTATGTATATTTACGTCAGAGGTCGATGTCATCATCTAGTCTTCACCTAGTCAGGGCATGAAGAGATCCGGGGAGAAGGCAGGAGATTGGGACTGAGAGGGAAATGGATCAGCCACAATGAAATGGCAGGCAGACTCAATGGGCCAAATGGCCTAATTCTGTTCCTTTATCTTACTGTCTTATGGGTTCTATTAGCATTCTAGAAATCTGATTGGTAACAGTGCAGCCCTGTTACCAATTTTAGGACACCATGTTTTATTTCACTGGTATGCATTCCTGTCCACCTCGGTGGAATGGAAGAACAAGGTATTGGCCACATATATCTCACTTCTCTTTGTCTGTAAGAGGTTTGTATGTTCTCCCCATGACCATATGGATTTTCTCCTGAGTGCTCCAGTTTATTTTAAAAGATTTCCTTTAGTTGTCACATGTACATTGAAACATACAGTTACATCAACAACCAACACAGTTCAAGATATGCTTGGCGGCAGCCTGCAAGGGTCGCCCTGCTTCCAGCACCAACATAGCATGCCTACAACTTACTCGTACGTCCTTGGAATGTGGAAGGAAACTGGAACACCCAGAGGAAACCCATGTGACCACAGGGAGAACATACAAACTTCTTACAGTCAGCAATGGGAATTGATCCCTGATCGTACTATTGGTGCTGTAAAGCATTTTTCGATCCACTGCGCTACCATGTCACCCCACGTGTGGTTTTCTCCCGCATTCCAGAATTGTAGGGTTAGGGTTAGTATGTTGTGGATATGCTATATTGGTGCCAGAATTATGGTGGCACTTGTACATCTTCAGACTGTGTTGGTCGTTGACGCAAATGATGCATTTCGCTGTATGTTTTGAAATAAAGCTAATCTGTCTTTGAATCTGAATCCAAATCAAAGCTAGTTTAATTCCCTTAAGATTACAGGGAGACTTTTTGATCTTTCCTGTCCTCCTGTGATCTCCCCTCTGCCATCTGATTTCTAAGTGGACGTTGAACCCATGGTCACTAGCTCAGTACTTTTTTATTTCTGTTTTTTTTTGGACTATTTATTTTAACAACGATTTAATAGATATGTATATACACTTAATGTCACTTTTTGTCTATATTTATTTATCATGTGTTGCATTGAACTGCTGCTGTAAAGTTAAAAGTTTCACAGCAAATGCCGGTGATATTACACCTGATTCTGATTCATACCTCAGAGATAAATCGCAGAAATTTTATTTCTATTTTATTCCTTTGGAAAATAACAATGGAGGTTTGACTACAGGGCTGATCTAGTAGCTAATTTTAACCTAAGTTCCAATTGTAGAATGGAGACACAGGAGACTGCAGATGCTGGAATGTGCAGTAAACCACAAAATACAGAAAGAACTCAACGGGTCGGGCAGCATCTGTGAAGAGAAATAGACAGTCTCAAGTGGAAACATTGACTTTCCATTTCCTACTATAGATACTGCCTGACCCACTGAGATCTTCCAGCACTTTGTGGGTTAAACTGTAGAATGCTGGTGTGTGGTGTTTGCAAAGTGATCAGGCTAGATCATTTTCTTTGCCTTTAGCCAAGCAGCTGCACTATTTAAGAGTAATCACAGATATGTCATTAAATAATAGGTGCGTTTATGTAGTGTCATTCGCTATCTCAGGACATAAAATGCTTTACAGCCAATCAGGTGCATGAATTGAATTGACGTTATTCCTTACATCCTTCACATACGTGAGTAAAAATCTTTACGTTACATGCCATGTGCCATGGCAATCATAGTAATTTTAATAATTTATAATAATTAGAACAGTCAGTGTAATATAGAGTACACTCAAGTCAGTGTGAGTTCTTTGTCTGATGACCTGGTGGAGGAAGTTGTCCCGGAGCCTGTTGGTCCTGGCTTTTATGCTGCAGTACCACTTCCCGGATGGTAGCAGCTGGAATAGATTGTGGTTGGGGTGACCTTGGGTCCCCAATGATCCTACGGGCCCTTTTTACAAACCTGTCCTTGTAAATGACCTGAATCATGGGAAGTTCACAACTACAGATACACTGGGCTGTCCACACCATTCTCTGCAGAATCCTGCGATTGAAAGAGGTTCTGTTCCCAGACCAGGCAGTGATGCAGCCAGTCAGGATGCTCTCAATTGTGCCCCTGAAGAAAGTTCTTAGGATTTGGGGACTCATGCCAAACTTCTTCAACTGTCTGAGATGAAAGAGATGCTGTTGTGCCTTTTTCACCACACAGCTGGTGTGTACAGACCACGTGAGGTCCTCGGTTATGTGAATGCCGAGGAACTTGAAGCTGTTCATCCACTCAGCCCCAGATCCATTGATGTCACTGATGTTGAGGTACAGTAGTTTTGTTGTGAAGTGAGAAAGTTTATGGTGTATGTGTACACAAACCAGCCCTTTTAATAACAGTGGGATGATGATTAGATAATCTGCTTTTGTAATGATTAATTGAGGAATTAATCAGAGGGCCAGGGAAAGCTCCCTGTTCATTGAGCGCAATGGGATTTAATGCCATGAGCTGAGAATGTTAATGTCTTTTTCAAAATACCACTCTTACTTCATCGCTGTTCAAGGAAATCAGCCTGGATTGATTACTTTAAGTCCTTCTGCCTCACAGTTGCCACCTTGAGTTACATAAAGGAAACCAGCATGCAGCTGAGGTGGGGCAGGGGCAACCTTGGCGACAGATGTTTACAAAGCAGTATTTGTGCTGCAGTTGGGAAAGTGTTTAACATTCTTCATTGTGGATGATAATTAACGGGGCACTGGGTCAGACCGAAGAGTGAATGGAGACGGGGAAAGAATGATAGACACAACAGCTGATAGGGTGCAACTCAGCTTCTGCTTGCAACTAAACAGCTGTGCATCGGGACAGATATCAGTTAGAAACATCTTTTGGAATACGTCCCATAGATCAGTTCGCATGATAGAAAGAACCCTGTAGTGGTGGTGGTCTACCTTGGTAGATGTAACACTGTGAACAAGCGGCATGTGGTCAGCCATTGTATTATAAAATGCTCACAATACGTGTTCGGATCAGAGCTGGCAGCTGTTGTTTATATTGCGACAGGATTCGTGCACTGCCTGACTTTATCCTACCTTAATTTCGTACCCCTACACGACTGTTTGAAGCACAGGAGAGATTTATTTGATCAAGTAAATATATCATAATGTCTATATTGCTTTCTCAATGTTGTTCCTGTTAAATAGGCAAAGATTTTCTCATGTTATTTAAGGATTGCTTTATGACTCATTTTGCAAAAGACTAAACTAAAGAGCCTATCCTGCATGTGATTGTGAGTAACAGAGTCGCTGAACTATGTGCCTGTGATTATTCCAGAAAATGAAGAGATCAGTAAACCTGAACAATACCCTCTTAAAGAGAAATCATAGAAGTTGCACTTCACTTCAAATTCAGATTTAGAGTACTGTAGTAATTTTACGTATTGCACTGTAATGTTACTACAAAAAAACCAAATTTCATAATATATGTGAGTGATGATAAACCTGATTCTGATATGGACTATTCTGTTGTGGACTGAGAGTGGGGAAGGGGCTGGGAGGGGGGAATCATGGTTGGGGAGAGGGGAGGGATTGGGAAGTACCAGAGAGAGACATTCTGTAATCATCTGTAAACCAATTGTTTGGAAATAAATGACCTTCACTGGTGTCTGAGGGCTGGGTGTGTCTGTACCTGTGCCCCCAACCTGCCCCCTGCCTCCTGTCCCATGCCCCACCCATGGTGCTCCACCCTTGGCAGTACTAACATCCTTTGCTCCCACCAGATTTGCAAACTCGCTCTCTGCTCCAAGTTGACAAGTACAGTACCGTGCAAATGCTTTAGGCACCTAAGACTTTTGCACAGTACTGTATCACATTTGAAATATACAGTAAAAGGGAATTTGATAATACCCTCCAACTCCTAATTCCTATCCCTGGAGGGAAAGGACATTGACAGGACTTTAAAAACGTGGACAATCAAAGCGTATGGGGTTGATTCGGGAAAATGGCATTGAGATACGCGATCAGCCATAATCATATTGAATGGTGGAACAATCATGAAGGGCTGAATGGCCTCCTCCTCCTATTTCTTATGTCAGAATGGCCATTAAAGTAGACGAACTGTAGAAGATAATTTGCATGCACAGTGGACCAATGTAAACCCAACAAACCTAAAAACTCATTTGTCCTCAACGACTGAAGTCAGAGGTAATTAAAGGGCGAAGGGTGTAGTGAAAGGTGTAGACCTTGTGACAGAGAGTGCTCGGTAAACACACTGTACACACACTCTGTCTGTCTGTCTCTCTCTCTCTCTCTCTCTCCCTCTGTCTCTCTCTCGTCATTCTGCTGTTGCACTGAGTACATGCATTTCATTGTCTTTCTCTGGTATGATTGTATAATGAGTTGTCTTTAGGGCGCCTTTCATGCTGTACACAGTGAAATATTCCCTTTCTTTAGTAATGGGGATGTGCATATGTATTGTTTGTATACTGTATTTAAGGTAAATACTTCTGTTTGTATGATTATAACTACATTGTGTGCTGCATCATATTTCGATTCATGTGTAGTCTTAAGTTAACTTTGTGGGTAATTAAAGATGGTGTGTCCTGGTGCTTAAAAAAAGACAGGGCTTTGCTCTTGCAGGGAGAGAGAGAAATTGAGATTGCCAAGAGTTGACACTGGATATAGTACGTAGCTATGATTGTGTTTTCTGCTGAATATCCTTTTGTAAATATTGTAAACCTTTTTGTTATTTTCTCTAATCTTTGTAAGTTGGATTTTTGACACACTGAATAAACACCCTTGCACGAAAATGCTAAGCGACTCCAACCTTTCTTTGGTCATAACCCATGTTTCATAACAGACGTGTCAGGAGTGTCAGCAAGAAAAGATTTGATTGGGATATATGTGGTTCATTAAGAACAGATTGGGACCAATGAAGGTTGCGGAAGTGCCAAGTGAGATGTTTTGATGTTTCTTTACCAAGGAGAGATTAGGTAATTTACAATCTGAAACGAAGGCAGATTATTACCAGCAAGGTGGTTGAACAGCCTGCAAATGTTAAGTAAACAAACCTCACAAGCCGGATAAGGATCATCTGATTATTCTTCAGGAAGCTTGGGAGGAAATTGCAGGAACTTTGCGGATGTCACTGAACACTGGAGCGGTGCCTGGGAACTGGTGATATTAGTCCTCTTCTCAAAAAGTTAGACAGAAGTTACTTGGGGAGTGGTGAGTCTGTGAATGTGTTGTCCATTGAGCAAATGTTTGAAATGTCCTTAGCGATAAACGCAACATTAAATGCAATTGTAGATGAGATTCAACATGACCCATGGCCTTGCCAAGTTTGATTGACTGGTTTACTTTAAGAGAATGACAAAAATGGTTGATAGAAATATAAGGGCAATGTGTCCAGCTTGGGTCTCTGAAGGGCCACTCAGCTTCATACATGAAGACTAGACTACACTTCCAGAGAGAGGTGAGAGTTATTGTCCTGGACTTCCAGGCAGCATTTGACTGGTGTGAGCCCTGGTAATACTGATGGCCGTGGACATCAAAGGGAAATTTCACCAGAGGCTAGAGTCACACTTTGTACAAAGGAAGATGTCTGCGGTTTTTCAAAGTAAACTTATTATCAAAGTACAGATACAGTATGTCACCATATGCAACCCTGATATTCATTTTCATGTGAGATACTCAATAAATCCATAATAGAATAATAACCATAATAAAATCAACGAAAGACCATTCAACCAGTGTGCAAAAAACAACAAACTGTGCAAATACAAAAACAAAGAAATAATAATAATAAATAAATAAGCAATAAATATTGAGAACATGAGATGAAGAGCCCTTGAAAGTAAGTCCATAGGTCGTGGGGACAGTTCAGTGATGTGGCGATCGAAGTTGAATGAAGTTATCCCCTTTGGCTCAAGAGTCTGATGGTTGAGGAATGATAACTGTTCCTTAACCTGGTGGTGAGAGTCCTGAGGCTCCTGTACCTTCTTCCTGATGGCAGGAGGAAGAAGAGAGCATGACCTGGGCGGTGGGGGTCCCCGATGAAGGATGCTGCTTTCCTGCAACAATGCTCCATGTAGATGTGCTCAATGTCAGGAGGGTTTTACCCACGAAGGACTGGGCTGTATCCATTATATTTTTTTGTAGGATTTTCCATTCAAGAGCACTAGTGTTTCCATACCAGGCTGTGATGCAGCCAGTCAATGTACTCTCCACCACACATTCACTGAGGTTTGTCAAAGTTTTAGCTGTCATGTAGAATCTTCACAGACTCCGAAGGAAGTTGATGTGCTGCCGTGCTTTCTTCATAATTGTAACTTGCGTGCTGGTGGTAATTTACTTCAGTCAAAATAGCTAAAGACTTTCCTCAGTTATATCCTTAACCATCTTAAACCATTCCTCACTGACCAGGAGATCTGAAGTAGTAATTTTTACTGCTGATTGTATGCACTTCTAGTTACAGGTGTCCCCGCTTTATGAATGTTCACTTTATGCCACTATGCTTTTACAAAAGACCTACATTAGTAACCTGTTTTAGCATTACAAAGAGGATTTTCGCTTCTACGAAAATTTTTCCCATATAATGGGAAATGGCTTTACGCCATTTCAGCTTAAGAAAGGTTTCATAGGTACGCTCTCCCTTTGTAAAGGGGGTCACCTGTATACCTCTTCAGATAATAAAGCGGGAATCTTTAGCAAGATCTAGACAGCATGCAATCGTGAAATAATAAGTTGCAAATAAAACCTGCACTGCACAAGTGTAAGGTGAGTCCTGCTTAAAATAAATTTGCTGATGATGACTGTTATAGCACAGGCCATGATCAACCCATAAATGATTTCCACCTTAACTTTATAGACCTGTGACCACCACAGTGTGAGACAAGAAAAATCAGAGGATATGTGAAATTGGGAAATCTTTTTAGCTAAACTGACATGACCACGCCCAACACAAGGCTTGAGGAACAACACCTCATCTTTCTCCTGACAACACTGCAGCCTCCTGGGCACAGTGTTAAATTCTAAAACTGCTAGTAACGTGACTCCTCAGTCTGCATCCGTTGTCCATCTGTTACTCCCACTTCCCCTCTCTGGGAGTAGAGGACATACATGCCCAACCTGACCTGCTGGGCTTGTCGTCCTGCTCTGCATTTCGCAGCTCCCACATCCTTTTCTTCTCTATGTCTCAGACTCTAACTGCCTTTTGTTACTCATTGACCAGATAACTGTTTATATTTTATCCCTATGGTTTCCCCCCCCCCTCCGGTTTTACCCAATCAGAGACGTTCCCCATCCTCCCTGTAATTTATAAAGCTTCTTTTCTCTCCTTCCCCGTTCTAATGGAGTGTTTTCAATCTGAAACACTATCTCCGTTTCTCTTCCCACAGGCGTGGCCTGATGTGCTGAGTACTTCCAACATTTCCTGATTCTGTTCCAGCATCTGCAGGTCTTTTTTGATTTTCACCTTATTCGTTCTTGCTTGACTGGTTATTTTCCTTTCTGGTAGTTCTTCACGTGCACCTTATCTACTTTATTTCAGGGTTTGGTGAGCTCGCTGTGTCGCCTTCCCACGTATCTTATTTTGTTAAACCTAATTAGTTGAATGGCCTTGGTTCCCATAAACAAAAATCAGTTGGACCATTGTTTGTTCTGTTGCTTCGCTAATCTCTGCTCTTTTAACTTCGGCAAAGGCAGACTGAAAGGCTTCTTACTGTGTCTGAATTTATTTTCCCCTTTTGTGTTGGCTACTTCCCAACCATTTGGACCACCTTAGCAACAGCCAATAAGATGGCAGCCTGTGTGCTCAGTTAGAGTGTACACCAAGCCAGTAGTGAGAGTCTCACAATGCCCCAGCAGTCAGAACCCTTCTCTTTATCCTCCAGCAGTATTTCAATCAAGTTCCAGCACAACTTGCTGCTATTCTGGGCTCATTTCTCTCACAAGTGCCTTGTAGTGATCATCTTCAACCAGTGAGGGCCCTATCATTACAACTTGTCACTCACTGGCTCTGTCAACAACCTGGTTATCACAAACTGAAATGGATTGTGTCTACAAAAGTTGGTTGGAGATATCCTGCAGGGAGCAAGTCACCTTTGTCTCAAAAGCCTCTATAATGAGCAGTGTGCAGGACTGACTTGCTTCCAGATCAACATCACCCAGAACAAATCTGCTTTCTCAGTTCATTTCCAGCTTCTGCTTTGAACACGCAATCCTCCCGTCACAAGATCAGTGTGCAGCATCTGCAAGATCTACTTGCCAGGACTTCTTTGACGTTGTGGGCTTCTCTGGGGTGACACAGTGGTCCAACTGATGGAGCCACTGCCCCACAGAGCAAGCGATTTGGGTGCAATCCTGACCTCTGGTGCTGTCAGTGTGGAGATAGCCTCTTCTCCCTGTGACTGCAGGAGCTTTTGCCACAAGCTGTGGTGTCCCACAGGTTGCTAGGTGAGTTGGACTCTAAATTGACCTTAGGATGTAGGCAATTGGTAGAGTCTGCAGAGGGTTATTACAGGCATTAATGTAGGATTACTCTAAATGGCTGCTCAATGGTCAAAGGACCTGCTTTTGTGCTGAGGGGTTCTAACACCCACGATGAGTGCAGAAGACTTGTGTAAGCATCACCTTGTCCAATTTCCTCTCCACGTCGCACGTCATCCCGGGACTACCCCATTCTTTCATCTTGGCTCAAATCCCCCCTGACACCACCATCAGGGTACCTTCATAGCATGTCACCTTCTCAACGGCAATAAATATTGATTAGTCAGCAGCATCCTCATCTTATGCATGAATTGACATCTTCTGTAAACTTCTCCAGCTGCAGGACCTTCCGAAATCTCCATTGCAGTACGAATCTCGTAATAACCCCACTTCACATTCCAGCTGGGCCTTAAGCTGTCAGAGCCTCACCCTCCGGACTTCTTTCTGAAAGCTCTATGACTAAATTTCTAGTCGCCTTTGCTTTCTGTTTCACTTAACATCAAATACTTTCTGCTTTTTCTCAGTGAGGTGTTTTAGACACTTGATGATGTTAAATATGCTATATAAATGAAATTGTAATAAACTGTGAGAATTTAAAAAAAAATGCCCCTGGGTTGCTTTGATCTTGATTCCCAGCTTATGAAGTCTAAAAGAAAGATGGTGATTTTCGTCTAACCTGTACAGTAGGTTGTCAGCAAGAGAGCAATAACCCCACGGTAATAATAATCCATTTATACTTAACGTCTGTAGGAAGTTTAATTCAATGTCCCTCCGATGCTCCCAGACAATGTTTTTGCTAAATTTGTTAAGTTTCATTTGAAACCTTTTCAATTTAAGTTTATTGTACTGTAAGAAGGAGGCATCAATTATCCCTTAATTGATGTTTGCCTTTGGTTCTCAGTACAGGAGTTTATGATGGTGGAAGCTTTGATTTTCTTCAACTGTGGATGACTAAAAAGTAATTCATCGGCAATTATTGGCTCCCTGCCCGTACCATCTGACTCCTAAAAGCCATGCAGATTGTCCTGGGTTAGGACAAAAGAGGATTAATGCATCTGTGTGGAGATTGAGGCTACTAAACAGACCTGGATTCAAGCTGAAGTGCATCTGTTTTAAAAGATAAACTGGTCTTTTTAAGGACCAGTTATATCAGGGATGGGCCTGAGGTGATTTTTTTCCCTCTCTTTTTATTTGACAGTTATTATTTGCAAATTGAGAGGGGAAAAAATGTTTAAAAGGCGTATTTGTTGAATGTGTTAGTGTTTACCTTGGTCTTAAAAGGCCTCAGTGATTGTCAAGAGTTAGGGTTATTTCAGGTTGTCGTGGATGTATTTAATTTTGTTAAGAAGTGGAGATATCTGCTGGTGGTGGGTTGCTTAATCCTTGTGTCAATGGAAGAGGATGTCTGGATTTGTGGCAGGTGAAAGTTCTACTGTTGTTACAGGTTCCTTTGTATTGGAGGGTATGAAGCTGTATCAGGATTAGTGTGGTTACAATTTTTTTTTAAATTTCCTTGATTAACCAGAGCACTGAAATTTACAAGGTGGGGTGAGTTAAAAACCATAGGTAAAGACATCTTGTAAAGATTGCCATCTAAAATTTGCTGTTTAGAACAGCTGCTTAGTTATATGAGAAACGGTTATAATTATTCTGGTATGACTATAAAACTGCTCTGAAACTTGAGCTGTGAATTATTTCTTTATTCGGGCACACATGCTGGAGTATCTCTGAATATTGTCTCACTCAATTAAACCAAGCTGTTTGAAGGTTCATGCCATCATAATAAATTTTGCTAGGGTGGTACTTCAAGTGATGGAAAGCCCTTTTTGTATATGTGCACTGCCATTCAGTGATTGATTTAAAGGCAGTACACTTTGTGCCGAACAAGTGTAACCTCATGATGCCAACACCTAAACAAATAGTTAAAAATAACTGATTCAAGAGACTGGTCAAGCATCCTTGGTACTACTTTGTGAACGTTATTGAGATGTTAGAAAATGGAAATCCCCTTTGATATGTCCATTTGGCTGAATTCCTAGAATGATTTGTGCTATTGCAACAATGGTCTTTTAACATGCAAGCTTCTCCAAAACAACTTCTATTTATTTTACTGTGGAAAACAGTTTCCGTTCCAATTAAGGATGCCAACTCTCTAGGATTGTGCACACATCTCCAGGAATTGAAGATAAATCTCCTAGCTACCAGTGGAATCATGGGGGCTATTTTCAGTAAATTTCTTTAAAGTTTTGCTGATTGGTTCCAGGTTAAGCAATATCTGTTTAATGCTGACATTTGTTTTTACATCTCTCCAAGGTCACCTCTTCTCCATCTCTGAAATCCAATCTATTCCAACTTTTCTAGTGCATGCCTCTAACTTTACCCTCTTGCAAATTCCTTGAATTTAAATGATATTATTGATTGCTATATGTTAATAAGCACATAGCTGTGCAAATTTACAGCACTTTTTCCTCCCAATGAAATGCTTATTAAATTTGCAGTTTAAAGAATTTTTTTGTCATTTGCCTTATGTGGAGAGGATATTTCCTATGGTGGACAAGTCTAAGACCAGGGGACACAGCCTCAGAATAGAGGGGTGTCCTTTTAGAATGGAGACAAGAAGGAATTTCTTTAGCCAGAGAGTGGTGAATCTCTGGAATTCTTTGCCACAGGCAGCTGTGGAAGCCGAGTCTTTATGTAGATTTAAGGCAGAGGTTGGTAGATTCTTTATTGGTCAGGGCATGAAGGGATATGGGGAGAAGGCAGGAGATTGGGGCTGAGAGGAAAATTGGATCAGCCATGATGAAATGGTGGAACAGACTCAAAGGATCAAATAGCCTAATTCTTCTCCTATATCTTGTGGTTGTATTATCATGTTATATGGCTTTGCTTTGCAGTCCTGTATGTCCCATTTAGTTTTGCTCTTTTAGAGGTTGTGCTTAGTGGACATGGCTTTTGGTCATTGGGGTGGATTGTGTGGGATTGTGATAGTTGATCATTAAACCCTTCAAGCTGGGTTTGATTAAAACTGGCAGGAACTTTGCTCTGTAATGGAGACATCAGCTGGACAGTATGGCAGAGTACAGAGAGTGGCACCCGCATATGGATTCAAGTTTCCTGACCAACCAGAGTTAACAAAGTTAGGTTCATGGCATACAGGAGTTAATGTTCCATTGTTTTCATTGGTGTTCTCATTTTCTGTTTATGTTGAAAATGCAGTTCTCCCACTGTGCTGTTATAGAGTCGGTTGCTTGGATTATTTCAAAGCATCCTGCCACGGTTTTCAAATAACAATTATTCCTGTCTCCGGGTTCATTGCTGAGGCCATCATGTATTACTTGCTCTCAGCTTCCCTGAAGTGATGGGCTGCCCCCTTGTCCTTCTGAAGAGTCTCAGCCCTAAACATCAACTGTTGACTCTTTTCCATAAATGGTGCCTAGCCTGCTGAGATCCTCCAGCATTCTGTGCGTATTGCTTTGATTTTCAGAATCTGCAGATTTTCTCTTGCTTGTGGCCCCTTAAAGTACTCATTTGGAATATCCGGTGACCTGTTGTGCCCTCTTCCCAGGGCTGCAGTTACAATTTGCCCATGCTGGTGAGGGGTCAGTTGTTTAGATTAGAAGAGCTTAGATAGGCAAGTACCTGACACTGTACTTCTCTATAGTCATTATTGCCTTTGCAGGTACTTATTGCCAATTCCTTCAACAGAATTAAGTTTCTGTCATACTGTAGCGGTGTGCTACACGCAGCGCTAAAATAACGACACGGAGTTGGTAAACTGCAATTAAAGATGATTTTATTCGAACTTCACAGTCTTGCTTTAAAGCCTCCCTCATCCCGCCCTCCCCGGGCGCGGAGGCTGTAAGGGACTCGTACTCACAAACTCCCGCAGGCTTTTTCCCTTTGTTGTGGACCTGGCCTTTGTGCCTGCGCACTGGCTGTTTGTGAGCCGGTTCGACTGCGCTAGGAAGTGGGTCGCCACATAACCCCCCCCCCACCCCCCAGAACCGGTGATACACCCCCCAATGTCCACAGTCTAGGCCGGACCCTGTTTGAGAGGTCGGCCTCTGCGCCGCGGTGCCGGAAACTCGACTGGTTGCGCCCGGTCCACCATGAAAACCTCCTCTCTCCCCCCAACGTCCAGCATGAACGTGGACCCGTTGTTCCTGAGCACCGTAAACGGCCCCTTGTAGGGCCGTTGCAGCGGTGGCCGATGCCCGCCCCTTCGTACAAACACAAACTTACAGTTCTGTAGGTCTTTGGGTACGCAGGTCGGGTTCTGCCCATGCTGCGAAGTGGGTATGGGGGCCAGGTCACTGAGCCTCTCACGTAGTCTGCCCAGGACTGCTGCGGGTTCTTCGTCATGCCCCCTTGGGGCTGGTACGAACTCCCCGGGGACGACCAGGGGTGCGCTGTACACCAACTCGGCCGACAAGATGTGCAGATCGTCTTTGGGCGCCATGCGGATGCCAAGTAGGACCCAGGGAAGCTCGTCCGCCCAGTTGGCTCCTCGTAGGCGGGCCATGAGAGCCGACTTCAGGTGACGGTGGAAACGCTCCACTAGTCTGTTCGACTGTGGGTGGTAGGCAGTTGTGTCGTGCAGATGTGTCCCCAAAAGGCTGGCCTTAGCTGACCACAGGCCGGAGGTGAACTGGGCGCCTCTGTCGGAGGTAATGTGGGCTGGTACACCAAAGCGGGACACCCATGTGTCGATCAGTGCCCGGGTGCAAGATTCGGAGGTGGTGTCAGTGAGCGGGACCGCCTCCGGCCATCTTGTGAACCGGTCCATGATAGTCAGGAGGTGCCGCGCTTCGTGCGACACTGGCAGGGGGCCCACGATATCCACATGAGTGTGGTCGAAACACCGGTGGGTGGGGTGGAACTGCTGTGGCAGAGCTTTGGTGTGCCGCTGCACCTTGGCCGTCTGGCAGTGCATGCACGTTCTGGCCCATTCACTGAACTGCTTGCGGAGTCCGTGCCAAACGAACCTGCTGGAGACCATCCGGACGGTTGTCCAGATGGAGGGGTGCGCCAAGTTATGAATGGAGTCGAAAACGTGTCGCCGCCAAGGTGCCGGGACGACGGGACGGGGCTGGCGGGTGGTGACATCACAGAGTAGGGTCCTCTCACCTGGGCCTACGGGGAGGTCCTGGAGCTGCAAACCGGAGTCTGCGGTTCTGTAACTCGGGATCTCCTCGCCTCTGCCAGTGCCTCAAAGTCTTGGGAAAGGGCATGAATGTTAGGGCGAGAGAGCGCGTCCGCCACAACATTGTCCTTACCCGAGACGTGCCGGACATCCGTCGTGTATTCAGAGATGTAGGACAGATGGCGCTGCTGGCAGGACGACCAGGGATCAGACACCTTTGTGAACGTAAAGGTAAGCGGCTTGTGGTCCGTGAACGTGGTGAAGGGCCGACCTTCTAGGAAGTACCTGAAATGCCGGATTGCCAGGTAGAGCGCCAACAGTTCCCGGTTGAAAGCACTGTATTTGAGCTCGGGTGGCCGCAGGTGTTTGCTGAAAAATGCCAGAGGTTGCCAGCGACCCGCGATGAGCTTCTCCAGTACCCCACTGATTGCCATGTTAGATGCGTCCACTGTGAGGGTGGTAGGGACGTCCATTCTGGGATGTACTAGCATCGCGGCATTCGCCAAGGCTTCCTTCGTTTGAATGAAAGCGGCGGCGGACTCCTCGTCCCAGGTAATGTCCTTGCCCGGACCCGACAGCAGGGCAAACGGGGTGCATGATTCGGGCAGCTGAAGGGAGGAAACGGTGGGGACCATCCCTACGAATTCCTGAAGGCCTTTGATCGTGGTGGGTCGGGGGAAGTGGCGGACTGCGTCTACCTTAGCGGGCAGAGTCTTTAGTCTTTAGTAATCCTGTGGCCCAGAAAGTCAATGGTGTCGAGCCCGAACTGGCATTTGGCCGGGTTGATTGTTAGACCATACTCACTCAGTCGGGCGTAGAGTTGATGGAGGTGGGACAGATGCTCCTGACGACTGCTGCAGGCTATGAGGATGTCATCCAAATAGATGAATGCGAAGTCCAGGTCGCGTCCCACCGCGTCCATTAACCGTTGGAACGTCTGTGCGGCATTCTTCAGGCTGAACAGCATGCGGAGGAACTCGAAAAGGCCAAACGGGGTGATGAGAGCCGTTTTGGGGACGTCATCCGGATGCATCGGGATTTGATGGTATCCCCAGACGAGGTCTACCTTGGAGAAGATCCGTGCGCCGTGCAGGTTTGCTGCAAAGTCCTGAATGTGCGGCACAGGGTAGCGGTCCAGTGTGGTAGCCTCGTTCAGCTTGCAGTAGTCGCCGCATGGTCTCCAGCCCCCTGTCGCTTTGGGCACCATGTGCAGGGGGGAGGCCCATGGGCTGTTGGACCGCCGGATGATCCCCAATTCCTCCATCCTCTGGAACTCCTCCTTCGCCAGTCGGAGCTTGTCCGGGGGAAGCCGCCGAGCACGGGCATGGAGGGGTGGTCCCTGGGTCGGGATGTGGTGCTGTACACCGTGCCTGGGCATGGCCGCTGTGAACTGCGGTGCCAGAACTGATGGAAATCTGCCAGGACCCTGGTGAAGTCGTTGTTGGACAGCGTGATGGAGTCGAGGTGAGGGGCTGGCAACTGGGCTGCACCCAGGGAGAACATCTGAAAGGTCTCGGCGTGGACCAGTCTCTGCCTCGGCAGGTCGACCAGTAGGCTATGAGCCCGCAAAAATTCCGCGCCCAGAAGCGGTTGGGCTACGGCGGCCAGTGTGAAGTCCCACGTGAACTGGCTGGAGCCGAACTGTAGCTGCACCGTATGGGTGCCGTAGGTCCTTACTGTGCTGCCGTTCACGGCCCTCAGGGGGGGACCCGGTGCCCTGTTGCAGGTGTCATAACTCGTCGGAGGTAAGACGCTGATCTCGGCACCAGTGTCGACCAAAAAACGGCGTCCCGACCTTCTATCCCACACATACAGGAGGCTATCCCGATGGCCAGCCGCCGTAGCCATCAGCCGCGGCTGGCCCTGGCGTTTTCCGGGAACTGGCAGGGCGGGCGACAATGGCAGGCTTCTGCACCCCACCGCTGGTGGTAGAAACACCATTGTTCGTTGGGCTCCCCACTCCTACCTCTGGGGTTAGCGGGCTGTGCGGCCGGGCCTGGTCTGGTTTGCTGCTGGGAGCGTGGCCTGGTGATCTGTGCGACAGACACCCCACTCTCCTGCTTAGCTTTCCACAGCAAGTCCGCCTGGGCTGCCACCTTCCGGGGGTCGCTGAAATCTGCGTCGGACAGCAGCAGGCGTATGTCCTCGGGCAGCTGCTCCAGGAATGCCTGCTCAAACATGAGGGAGGGCTTGTGTCCTCCGGCCAGAGACAACATCTCATTCATTAAAGCCAATGGAGGTCTGTCCCCCAAACCATCCAGGTGCAGTAAACGGGCAGCCCGCTCGCGCCATGAGAGTCCGAAAGTGCTTAGGAGCAGGGCTTTGAATTCCGTGTACTTGCTGTCCGCTGGGGGCGACTGTACGAACTCCTCAACCTGGGCCGCTGTGTCCTGGTCGAGGGAGATCACCACGTAGTGGTAACGTGTGTCCTCCGAGGCTATCTGCCGAACGTGGGCTTCTGCTTGCTGGAACCATAGGTAAGGTCGCAGCGTACAGAAGCTGGGCAGTTTCAACGAAACCGCATGAACAGATGCGACATCGGTCACCTACGGTCCAAAAATCGTTTGGACCGTTGGGGTCACCAATTGTAGCGGTGTGCTACACTCAGCACTAAAATAACAACACGGAGTCGGTAAACTGCAGTTAAAGATGATTTTATTCTAACTTCACAGTCTTGCTTTAAAGCCTCCCTCATCCCGCCCTCCCCGGGCGCGGAGGCTGTAAGGGGCACGTACTCACAAACCCCCACAGGCTTTTCACCCTTTGTTGCGGACCTGGCCTTTGTGCCTGCGCGCTGGCTATTTGTGAGGTGGTTCGAGTGCACTAGGAAGTGGGTCGCCACAATACCATCTTAAACATGGCTTCCCAGAAGACTGCTCCAGGTCCTATAATGTAATCACTGCCATCTTTTGGGCAGAGGCAGTACTCGATACTGCCTCTTGCCTCTTGATAATGGCCTGAGCAGAGGAGGTAAGCAGAAAAGACTGTCCGAGTTTGAATATTATCTGCTTACTCGTTACAGTTAATACCTTGACCTTCAAATTTTTTTTTGTGTGGGAATAAATACTTGATGTATACTTTCAGTACACTGAACATATTTACAAAATAAATCACAGTTATGATGCAGTAAGTGACCATTCAGCCCATTTGAGCCTGTGCCAGCCCTCAAAACAATCTTCTTTTCCCATTTGTGTCCATCAGTTTGCTTCTGAATCCCACACACTGGCACATCTAGAGGTAGTTTACAGTAGTCCATAAGACATGGGAGCAGAATTAGGCCATTCAGCCCATCGGGTTTGCTCCGCCACTCCATCATAGCTGATCCCAGATCCCACTCAACCCCAGAAACCTGCCTTCTAGCCATATCCTTTGATCTTCCGACCAATCAGAAACTATCAACCTCAGCCTTAAATCCACTGTTTTGGCCTCCACTGCAGTCTGTGGCAGAGCATTTCACAGATTCACTACTCTCTGGCTAAAAAGATGCCTCCTTACCTCTGTTATAAAAGGTTGCCCCTCCATTTTGAGGCTGTCCCTTCTAGGTTTGGATACCCCAACCACAGGACACATTCTCTCCACATCCACCCTATTTAGTTTTTTCAACATTCAGTAGGTTTCAGTGCGATCCTCATGCATTCTTATAAATTCTAGTGACTATAGGCCCAAAGCTGCCAAATGCTCCTTGTACGTTAATCCCTTCATTTCCAGAATCATCCTCGTGAACCTCCTCTGGACTCTCTCCAATGACAACACATCCTTTCTGAGATATGGGACCCAAAACTGTTGACAATACTCCAAGTGCGGCCTGACTAGTGTCTTATAAAGCCTCAGCATTATCTCCTTGCTTTTATATTCTATTCCAGTTGAAATAAATGCCAACATTGCATTTGCCTTCTTTACCACAGACTCAACCTGTGAATTAACCTTCTGGGAGTCTTGCATGAGGACTCCTGTCCCTCTGAACCTCTGATGTTTGAAACCTCTCCCCATTTAGACAATAGTCTGCACTATTGTTCCTTTTACCAAAATGCATGATCATACATTTCCCAGCACTGTATTCCACCTGCCAGCTGACTTGGATTTGCATCTCCTCCAATATGTCTACTCGCACAATTGGTCCACAGTCTACTATTTCATTGCCTTGTCACTCAAAACTGAAACATCTAGACATTGAAAATGCAAACAACAGGATGCTCCTTATTGATCACAGCTCAGTATTCCAAACTATCATCCCCTCAAAACCAATCAATAAGCTTCAAGACCCCGGCTTCAATACCTCCTTGTGCAATTGGATTCTCAATTTTCTAACTTGCAGACCCCAGTCAGTTTGGATTGGCAACAACATCTCGTCTACAATCTCCATCAGCACAGATGCACCACAAGGTCCCACTCTACACTAATGACCGTGTGGCCAAGCACAGCCCTAACGCTGACTGACGACACCACTCCTGTAGATCGAATCAAAGGTGGCGCCAAGTCGGCATATGAGAGGGAGAGCTAATATCTGGTTGAGTGGTGCCACAACAACAACCTCTTACTCAGTGTCAGGAAGACCAAAGAGCTGATTATTGACTTCAAGAGGAAGAAACTGGAATTCCATGAGCTAGTCCACACCAGGAGATCCGAGGTGGAGGGAGTCAGCAGCTTTAAATTCCTCGGTGTTACTGTCTCAGAAGACCGATCCTGGGCCCAGCAGGTAAGTGCAGTTACAGAGAAAGTGCAGCAGAAGTTTGCGAAGGTTTTGAATAACATCTATTGACAAACTTCTATAGATGTGTGATGGAGAATATAATGACTGGCTGCATCTCAGCCTGGTATGGAAACACCAATGTCCTTGAATGGAAAATCCTGCAGAAAGTAATGAATACAGCCCAGTCTGCCACGGGTCAAGCACTGTTGAGAGCATCTACACAAAATGTCGTTGCAGGAAGCAGCATTCATCATTAGGGACCCTCACCACCCAGGACACACTCTCTTCTCACTGCTGCCATCAGAAAGAAGTTACAACAGTCTCAGGACTCACACCACCAGGTTCAGGAACAGTTACTACCTCTCAACTGTCAGATTTTTGATCAGAGAGGATAACTTCATAAGTGAAGTGAAGATAACTTCATAAGGATAACTCATAACTGAAGTGCTTCCTCAACCAATAGACTCACTTTCAAGGACTCTTCATCGCATGCCCCAATATTTATTTATTTATTATTGGGGGGCTTTTCTTTTTTGTATTTGCGCAGATTGCTGTCTTTTGCACACTGGTTGAAGGCCCAAGTTGGTGCAATCTTTCACTGATTCTGTTATGGTTACTGTATTTATTGAGTATGCCCACAAGAAAATGAATCTCGTGGCGACATGTAGGTACTTTGATAATAAATTTACTTTGCTCCTTCTGAGCAGTTCATCTTTGGGATATGGAACAAAGCTGGGGCATCCAGTGTGTTTACCTGGGGTGTGTGCAAACTTCACAAAGACATTAACCCAGGCCAGGATCAGGACCAGGTCACTGGCACTGTGTGGCAGCAGTCCCCGATGCTGTATCACTAACTTTGAATATTGTATTATACTCCTGAGAAATATTAATTACCCTGCAGTAGCCTATCATGTTTAAAATTAGTCCCAGTTCATGAATTTCTGATCTTGTAATACTGAAACAACTTTGATCCATTTAAGCCCTTAAAGTAGAACATCGCAATTAATTTCATAGGAAGTTGAATCAACAAAATTTGCAGCTGAGCCTCCCTGAAGGCCAGTGATTTTGAGGGCACAGAGAGAAAGGTTTGGAGAATCAATTGCCAAATTTTCAATCTTGGCAACTGAAGGCAAGACCTTGCATAGGTTGGTAATTGTTTTTAAAATAAAAACAATTGGATGCTCCAGATTAAGATTATCACGGCTTCCAGATTGCAGATGGCAGAGGTAGGACCAGAACAGAGTTTGAACGCAAGGTTGTGAACAAACTGGAACACAGCAATGGGTGAGCAGTACTTTGTTGGAGGTTGGACAGAGTTTCAGATGACTTTGTCTATCAAGGACTGAAAGACCAGTCATGGGTACTGTATGTCGGGATGCTCCAGTCTGGTAGTAATACCAAGTTGGGCAGCAGATGAACTGAGATGCAGGAGTTGTTGGGTGATGCAGCAACTTTGTCCAAATGTTGCTGTTTTTTGTAGTTTACATACAAATTGGCTCAGTCTGGGAATATTTGGCATAGACAAGAGTGATAGGCTTTTTCTGCAGTTGGAGGAAAGTTTGGCTCGTTAAACTGCTTGACAAGTATGGTGGTTGCAGAGTAGCTGAGTTCCTAACTGTTGAAGTATGTTGCAGAGTGTTAAATCATTGCATGTGAGAAATGCAGAGCTCAGGAATGAGCAGTCCAAGTACATAATCATATGTCCCAGTAGGGTAAAGTCAGTATATGTGGAAACTAGCAATATTTTGGGATAACAATGGGCAGTAAAATGGCCATTGGAAGGTGGTACTGCTAACAGTGCCAAGGACAAAAACATTGCAAGTGATTTTGTGACAGGAAGGATAATGAAACCAGGCAGTTTAAGTTTGTTCTTGCGGGATCATTGGGAGATCGACTGGAGAAGGAGGATATGATGAGCCATGCTAAGGTCCACAAAAGAATTAGGATAGATTCCCCATACATCCCCTATACATGAATGTCTGATCTTCTATTACTGCAACAACGCTGATCTCTAGCCCATTAAGTTTCAATCGGTGTTTTTCATTGAAGCTAGTACTTTTGGGGGGGGTGGCGGGGGAGAGTTGAGCTTGGACCTAATGGCAGCAGCATGTTTATAGACCGTTAGAGATGAAAGAGAAGTGGAAAAGCAGCATGCAATGAAGTTGGAGGGATCAAGGCTTTATCTTATTGGCAGATTTAGACGAGGTCATTATCCAGAGGTTTTTTTTTAATATAAAGGGACTTGCACTTCATGGTGACAAGGCTAAATATTTGCATAATTTGGAGGGTTCCCATCCAAAAGTGCAGAGAGCATTACATCCCATGTTAATGACGTAATATTGAAAAGTAAGCGGTGGTTTGTATTGTACAACAAGATGGAATAACGTTATTTTTCTTTGACAGCATTTCCGAATGCTTCTGCAATTTTGCATTGAACAGGAGCAGGCAAACTGCACTGTCCTGCTGACTAGATGTTCTGACAGTGCAGATGTCTGTAACACCTATCCTGCGCTGCAGCCAGGTTAAAGCTTTTGATTGGATGGTGCCCCCCTTTTTTGTTTCAGTTTGCAAAGTTTGGACTGACTGAATTGCAGCCAGATCGGCAGCAAGTTTGAGTTTGCTCAGGTTTATGGTTCTGAAGGTGCGATGAGGGCGTGCGTTCCTTTTGCTTCTCCTGCTTTCCATTGGTATGTCGGTGGCTTTTTAGAGGCACAGAAAAAGGGCCTTCAAGACCACCGAATCAACCATCCATTTGTACTGATCCTATGTTACTCTAACCATATTCTTGTCAATTACCCCTCCCACCTCCAGTTCTCCTCGGCTACAGGCTAGGAGCCATATACTCCATTTAATAACCCACCAGCCCCCACAACTTTAGGATGTCAGAGAAAGTCAGAGCACCTGGGAAGGGAGTTGGTGGGGAGTGGGGGCTGGCTGATGGAATACCACACAGTCACAGGGAAAATGTTAGACTCCACACCGAAAGTCCGGAATGATATCCGGTCAAGATGGCACCGGGCTGTGGTCTCCACCAAGGCCGTGGTTCAGACCTAGTTGTATTTTGAGGTTTGTAGGGGGATGGATTTGGGGACAGAAGGGAGTTAGGGGTCGGAATAGGGTTTAGGGACAGCGATGTGGAGTGAGGTCATGCTGGAAGCTGGGCTTCTGCTCTGCATTGTTGTTCTGTGAACGTGGTAGGCATGCCACGTTGGCACCACAATGTGAGGCGACACTCGCGGGCTGGCCCCTGCATATCCTTAGGTTGCATTGGTTGTTGACACAAATGACACATTTCACTTACGTTTTGATGTACGTGTGTTAAATAAATCTGAATCTAAACCCAGGCCACCTTCTGACAGCAGCCCTACTAACTTGTCACCCACATTGCTAATAGAGTGCAGACAAGTGGAAATCCTTCCTTTTTAATAGGAATTTTGTGTTATACCTTTCCCAATCTGCCCTGAGTGTCTTTTCAATGTTGCCCTTGTGTAGAGTAACTTGGCCATTTTTAACAGGAGCTTCCACTATGATGAAGGCAAATGGCAAATCTGTCTTGGGCAGGGCATCAGTGGGGTTGAGGTGGGGGCAGTAGGTATTTGTGGAGACTGTACAGCTGTGAATTTGTTCTCTCCTGATGCATGGTAGTTGCTGCTAGGTTGAGTGTTTATTAGTTCTTTGAGCAAGTGTCATGGGCTTCTTTGCACCCAGCTAAGGTGAGGTGGTGGAGACCTTTGTGACCTAAACTCTCTTTTCTGACTGTGGTATTAGTAGAGAAATGAAGGAGTGCGTTCAGCCCAGAATACTTGCATTCTTGCTTCTGGTTACAACCTTTGCACTCGGACTTAATCATGTTGTACAGATACTGACTGTATTGCAATGTCCTAGTGTAGTTATTGTAAGGTAATCAGCTCAATGAACTGTGTAACCTGTTCATTTGAGGATGTGTTACAAGAATAAGATAACATTTGCACGGTTTAATGGAAGTTTTCCAATAACTATAACTGAAACCGATTCATTGTGGTCTCAAGGGCTAAAAAAATGTAAAATGAAAGATTTTACAGGGGAGAACCAGGACCTTCAGTGTTACTCTGGAGATTCCCAACCTTTTTTGTTAGCCTTGGACCCCTAACATTAACTGTGAGTCCCATTGGCCTCAGGTTAGGAACCCCTCGCACTTACACCACTGCCATTAACATTCCCCTCACGGTTATGAATGGTTTCTAAGTTTTCAACATTCTTCTGTAAGTCATGGTCACAAGCTGAAGGAACATTGTCAACAGTTGGCTAGACAAGGAAGCTTTATTTTCAGCTAGATTTTGGAGGCAGACTTTAATTTGTGAAGCATCTTTTTACAAGCATACAGCACTGCTGACCCAGATTCGATGTTGTTCTGTATAGTCGGGGTTGCTTTTCTGCTCTCTTCCACTGCCTCTTTCCCACCTCCACAAGACATGCTGGTGGTGCAGTAGATTGGTTACTGGGCATAGGGTGGTATGAGAACTGGTGGGCATGTGGTGGGGAGGGGGTTGGTAGAGGAGGTGAATTGGGGAAAGAGATTGTTGGGCTTACTCTGAGAAACAACATGGATTTGATTAGCTAAGTGACTTTCCTTCACGTCATAGGAAATAAATGAAATCTTATCATGCCAGTATACATTCTACTGGTATAGGAAACATTGTGATCAATTCATGTAAAGTATGCCCATAAGGATAGGATCCATAAGAGCAGAATTAGGCCATTCAGCCCATCCAGTCTGTTCCGCCATTCTATCATGGCTGATTTATTATCCCTCTCCACCCCATTCTCCTGCCTTTGAGTCCCTTAGTAATCAAGATGCTATCAACCTCTACTTTAAATATACCCAGTGACGGGCCTCCACAGTTGTCTGTGGCAATAAATAGCACAGACTGACCATCCTCTGGCTAAAGGTCAATTCCTGTGCGCCCTATCTACTGATTGCCAATCTAAAATTCCCCATTTATCCCACTTGTTTTATGTTATACACATTCATACTGTACCTCCAACTCATTCCGTGTTGTAATTTCCACATTTCACTACTGGCAGAAGTTAGGCTAACTACCCAATAGTTTCCTGCTTTCTGCTTGTCTCCTCTCTCGAGTAACAGCACCATCCAATAGATGTGTCAGGTGGATCAGCAGCCAAGAGCTGCCATGCTCTTTGTGATCGTTGCCTTCACCCAAGTCCTTGACGGCTCATCTGAAACCTGGCACTCTTGGCACAATGGAAACGTTTGCTGAGATCGTGCTTGAGACTTTAGAATGTGCATGTTTTTCCACCTCCTAAGATCAGAGACTGACAGAAAACAGCATGTGTGTGTGACGATGAAGGCTCTTTCTCATGGGTCCATTATGCAGCATTCAAGAACTCTGTCCATTCTCTCCTTCAGGTTCCAGTAGTTTGTTGTGTGCTGAGATGCCAGATAAGGCACTGGAGGAGATAGAGGCCATTTCCAGAAGTCAAGGTTTGTACTTGCTTTTTTCTGGTGTGTGTTGTTCTAAGCTTGCAAGTAGCAATAAGTCTTCACCTTTAATAGGTGAAGGGCAGAGTTTCTGAAGCACTGTGTCACAATGTGCCACAATCCCCTTTGGAGTTTATATTTAAAAAAAGTGGAGTTAGGCAATGCATTTGATAGAATAGGTGTTTTATTTTCAGAGCTCTCTCTCCAACCGAGAAATAAAATGAACTGAGCACTTTCAATGAAATGCAGATTTTTAATTTTCTTTTACAAAAGCTGTTTTTCTTTCAATTGGAGGGTGCCTCCGTTTTACTGATAACTGGGCATTTTATCAATTTGTGGGGGAACTGCTTTGTGCTGAGTAATTTGTTGTGAAATGTTGTTTCCCATGGCATGACAAGTTGAATTCTTTAGTAACTGCTTCCAGCAATACTGTTTAATAATTCTTCATTTTTATGGAAAAAAATTCTTCATTTTTGTGGAACTGTTGTCAAAGTTTGTTCTTTCTTTGATTGTCTAACCATTGAGACGATCTGATGTTTAATGTGTTTTAAAACAATTCATTCTTTTTGGTGTTTATGGTGTTCCCTTGCAAAATTGTTGCTTTTTACAGTAAAGTTTGATTGCAAAGATTCCTGGCTTTAAACTCTTTGAATCAAAGGAGCCTTGTTTGTAGGAGTGGAGATGGTACAGAATTGGCTCCTAGCAACCGAACTGCAATGCACTTGATCTGATCTTGTTTTCAGCTTAAGATAATGGGCCCAGGCAAGACTATTTTGGACAATTTGGAGTGGGGGATAATTCCTGCAGGTAGATGATATTTTTAAAGCAAAGATGAAGGGTGCATTGTGGAGTGGTGTGGTAGTGAGATTGGTTTGTCTGGTCCAGCAAGGGGTCAGCACAGTTATGCTGGGCAGAATGGTAGTCACTCTGTTTATTACACTGCCATTCAACACATGGCATTGCAGTAAGAATCTTAAACTTTCTCTGCCAATTTATTTTTCCTGATTGTAAGTGATATATTGATAGAAATGTAGTGATGGAATTTGATCTGAGCTGCAGAATAAGAGTATTTGTATGGCAGTTTAATAAATGGCCAACGTGGGTTCTAAAGGGTACAGCAGCCCTTTCCTGGATGGCGGGGTTTCCAACGTATGTTAGACTTCGAACTTTGGGCTAAGCTCTGCATGCCACACTTCTGAATAAACTAAAGGCCAAAGGCGTTGAAAGCAAATCATGGGGATGAATATAAAGTCTGTTCCTTTTGCACTGGGAAATTGTGCCAAGAAAGAGATTGTACCCTAGTGCCTGGGCTACCATCGAGTTTGATCTACATTAACGACAATCGAGGCAATAAAAATCCGCCCCTTTCTAATTCCATAAACAGTACCAGCCCTGCCCCTACTGTTGCTAAAACAAACTTACCGGGTGGACAATTACGGGTGCAATTTTTTTTCCCTCAAGGGAACGTTGAGCCAAATGGTTCAGAAGTTGTGATGTCAGATTTTTCAGATTCAGTCAGGAAGCCAATCCCTATTTATGAGGAGAGACTGTGTCAATTAGACCTTTGACTCACTGTCCAGTCATGTAACTGGTGAGCCAGTGCTGTTCCTTACCTCAGTGGATCTGGTCCTGTCCCAGGGGTTCAGTGACTGATTCTGACCAGGCTGCTGACCTGTTTCATTGAATCTTGCCATTGGCTGTCCCAACAGAATCCTTCCTCGTGGGGCATGGTGACTCTGCCCACACTCTATCCCTTTCTAACTTCGACAAAGCCCAAGTACACCTCAGGCGGCCAGAGGTGCAGTTTGTTGTAGAGTGAGAGTCTCAGCATTAAAGCTTATTGCCCAGATACACTAAGCCACTTCATGTTATCAGACAAGTCGCTTGGGTATACCTTGCTGTGAGAGCTGGCATAGATTTGAGGGGCCGAATGGTATCCCCTACATTTTCAGGGATTATATTTCAGCTTTCAGAAGCTGCAGAATGTTCCCAAGTGTCATGTTCTCTGGGTAACTATCTATATTTAAGAATTAACTGTGGTGCCACGTGGAAAATCGACAGTGGTGTCTTTCTCACAATAGCAAGGTGCCATGCCCTGGTGTAAAGTCAAAACCTGACCTGATACCAGGGACTTGGAACCCTTGTTCATATCTGACTTGAACATCACCAAAAATAAGGGCCAAGTTAGTGGGAGAGGTTAGACAGGCTTGGACTGTATTCTGTGGCGTATAGGAGACTGAAAAGACCTTTTAGAGGTGCACAGTCGTTAGGGGCTTAGGGTGAATTCACTCTCTTTTTCCAGGTTTATGAAAGTCAAAAACTACTGGGCTAGACTTGAGGGGCAGGACAGGTGGTGGTACGTACTGTATGTGGATTGAGGCAGATACAAAAACCAGTCAGTTGGACAAGTGCATGGATAGGAAAGGTTTAAGTCACGGGAATTTTGGTGGGTGTGAACCAGTTGGGCCAAAGGGTCTATGGTCCTATGAGAAGATGGAAAGTCCAAATATTGTTCTTAATATAAGGTGCTGGAAAGAAGTACTAATTTTCAGCAGAACGCTTTGACCTGGGGAAAGCATGCCTAACCCAAATCCAACATGACTGTAACAGCCCAACTGAATGCCATGAAATCCCATAAATTACTCAACAATTCGATAATCTACTTTGCTGCATCTGTAGAGAAACAGACTGAGCTGACATTTCATGAAAAACAGTTCTAATGATTAGTCATTGGCTTGAAATGTTAACTGTTGTACTCAGCAGGGCAGTTAGCATCCACAGAGAATCTCTTTAGCACTCTTATTATCACATGTTGTTGTAAATCCATGACGTTTTCCTTTTCATTGGTCAAATTGGCCAAGTCAGTGATGAACTTCTCCCCATCCTAGCACTAGGTATTCAACTTGAACTTCAGGACAAATAAACCACATTGACTTCATTCCAATTAGTCCATCACTATTGCCAAGCAAATACAGTTAATATTCCTCTGCGGTCGTTCCCATGAAATTTAGTGACTCTGGGAGTTGCTTGATTTGCATTCCATTCAAATTCTTGGGTTGTTTGTACAGGAGGAGGATCTGTTTTTGTTTGCTGTGTTTCTTATTTCTGCAGGTGAGCAGCTTTCTAGAACCGAAAATGTGCACAAATGTAATCTAAAACTAATTCGTAGGAGGGAGGGCAGAGTTGATTTCTACTGAAGTAACTGAAGTTATTTTCTGATCAATGGTGTTGGGTTTCAATGTCTCTCGTCTTCTGAGCTTCCATTATGAGAGCTGCTCCTCTGGGCTCTGCAAGTCCTGAGTCGTAGAGACACCAGCTTTCTGTGGGTGAGACTTAAAATAATCTTTCACAACTTCAGCACACTCTCATCTTACCCATGGAAGTGCATTCATCACTGTAACATCGATGCCAGAGAGAAGCTGCTAATTTTGCACGGCAAGCTCTCACAAATAATCGGCCTGTGATAAACGGTTGTGGCCAGGGCACAGGTGAACTCCCCACTCCACTTTGAAGTTGTATCATTGGAACTTGAGATCTATTTGAGTAAATGGGTGGGTCCTTGGGTTATTGGGTTATTAATTGCTCTTGCCTAGAGCCTCTTAGGCAGGGCAACGTTCAGAACTTGACAGGAACCAATGATCTTTTTTTTCCTTTTCTTAAGATGTGTGCCAACACTGACTATAACATCTCAATGCAGTCAGGTAGGAAAATCAAACTTTCTCTGGTTCCTTGGAGGTTGAGGGGGAGAGCTGGTGGTAGCTTACTTATTTCTAAATTGAGCTGTAGCTAGGGCAAATGGGCAGAAATGCTTGTGGGGTCAGAGGGGTAAATTTTCAGGGGTAAGTCCCTGAAATGGGCTGCCACGGGCAGAGATGGAAGCAGATCCAACAATGGATTACACGAGGCCCTAAGCTGATGCTTGAAGGTGCGGGTATTGGAGGGGTGGGGTATTGGTTTAATTTGGCATAAGCATGGGCTGCAGGACTTGAGCTGTACTGTCCTATGTTCTTTGTAACTGGGTGTGTGTTCTAATTCCATTGAGGCAATGCACAATAATTTCCTCACTATAGACTTTGGGAAAAAAAACACTTTAATTTCCTTGTACTTGGCCTGTCCCACAGTTGTATTTCCATATCTAGGTTCTATATCCCCTAATAACCTTATAATCCACTCATCTTTGTCCCAAAATGTAATTGATATTGCGAATCACCTGGAGTTTAAGCTCCTGACTTACTCCTCCTCTGTGTCACTGATGAGAGAAACCTGGCCTATATTTTTATTCACTAACACAATCTTATCTAAGGTCTAGGTGCCAAGGGCAGGTCACATGACTGCCAGCAAGCAGTCTATTTTTCTTAGGAGGCAATTCACTCAAGTAGTCTGTTTGGAGAGCAAAAGACAGACTACAGCATCTTGCCCTGGTTAAAGCAGAGTAATTTCTGCAGAAAAATTCAGTGAATGGAGGATGTTTGCATTGTTTATGTATAATCAACCTTGGTCACTCACAGAAGAATGGTAGAATATTAAAGCATAGAACCGTCCATTTGGCCCATGTTGATTATAAGTCATTTTTCTACATTAATCCCTTCACCCTGTTTCTTATGACCAAGTGATTCAAGTGGTTAAACAGCACTTAAAAGCTGTTAATGACTCAGTTTCAACTACTCTCCTAGGTAGTACATTCTAAGTACCCGACGCAGACTGGGAGACCGTTTCGCTGAACACCTACGCTCGGTCCGCCAGAGAAAGCAGGATCTCCCAGTGGCCACACATTTTAATTCCATGTCCCATTCCCATTCTGATATGTCTATCCATGGCCTCCTCTACTGTTGAGATGAAGCCAAACTCAGGTTGGAGGAACAACAACTTATATACCGTCTGGGTAGCCTCCAACCTGATGGCATGAACAGTGACTTCTCTAACTTCTGTAAATGCCCCTCCTCCCCTTGTTACCCCATCCCTGATATATTTAGTTTTTTTCCCCTGCCTTTTTTTTCTTTCTCTCTCTGCCCATCACTCTGCCTGTTCTCCATCTCCCTCTGATGCTCCTCTCCCCCTCTCTTTCCCCCTAGGCCTCCCGTCCCATGATCCTTTCCCTTCTCCAGCTCTGTATCACTTTCGCCAATCACCTTTCTGGCTCTCAGCTTCACCCCACCCCCTCCGGTCTTCTCCTATCATTTCACATTCCCCCCTCCCCCTCCTACTTTCAAATCTCTTACTATCTTTCCTTTCAGTTAGTCCTGACGAAGGGTCTCGGCCTGAAACGTCGACAGCGCTTCTCCCTATAGATGCTGCCTGGCCTGCTGTGTTCCACCAGCACTTTGTTTGTGTTGTTAGTACATTCTAAGTACTTGCTAGTTTCTGGCTGAAAAGAAAGGTCCCCGTTCCTTAAACCAATGTCCTTTTTTAGGTGTTGTTTGAGTTAATAGGAGAAGCACCAACATTTCCACTCTGGGAGGCCACAGCACTGTCACTTCAAACAGCCTTGCTACAAAGTGCTGCCTTGTCATGTTTTCCCTTTCATGTTGAAGTTTCTTTCCCTTTTGGATCTTGAAGTAGACCTTGAGCCCCTTAAGTTTTAAAATGGATGTAGATACTGATAGGTATTGACCTTTGGGGAGAGTATTAAATTGGAGCAGCACATTTTAGAGGGTATGAATTAGGAATGTTTGGGAGGGTTAGTTCGGAACAGCTGATCTTGGCAAGTGAACATCTGACATTTGGGGGATGTTTAAAGACTGACTGCGTGAGGTACGGGACAGGTATGTACCAGTAAGACAGAAAGGCAAGGCAAGGGAACCTTGGACATTAAGAGGTGGTGAATATAGTCACACAAAAATAAAGCATATGTAAGGTTTAGGAAGCTGTAGTCAAACATTGCAATAGAGTCCAAAAGGAACTCAAGAAGGCAATTAGGAAGCCAGAGGCCATGAACAGTCCTTGGTGAGTGAGACCGGAGAACAGCAAGGCATTCAAGGCATCAAGAGCGAGCAGATCACTAGGGAGTTGGGAAGACTGCTCAAGGATAGAGGAAGAACGTGTGCTTGCAGGCAGAGCATGTGGGTGAGGTCTAAAATGAGTACTTTTCAGTAGCATTTACCAAGGGAAGGATATTGATATTGGTGTGCAATGTGCTAATTTGCTAGGGTTTTTTGAGAGAGAGAATGGGGTCTCTTAAGAATATTAAGGTGGATAAGTCCTTTGGGCTAATGGTATATACACTAGGTTATTGAGAGAGACTAGAGATGAGTTTTCTGGGCCTTGACCAATACCTTCATGTCCTCTCTAGCCACAAGCAAGGTCCTGGCAAGTAGTTAATGTTGTTGCATTATTCAAGGACAGAAACATGCGTACTCCTGGAAGCTCTAGACCAGTGAGTCTCATGTCCGTGGTAGAAAGATTACTTTAGAGGGTTCTTGGGGATAGGAGTTATGAGTAATTACAAAACCATGGGAGAATTAATGATAGCCAGGATGGCTTTGTGCAAGGCAAGGTGTGTGCTAACTTGATTGAGCTTTGAGGAAGTGACAAAGGTGATTCAAGGTAGAATTGTGGATGTTGCGCGCATAGATTTTAGCATGACGTTTGCTGAGGTCCCTAATGGGAGATTCATTCAGAAGTTTAATACGCATGGGATCCAGGGTGAATTTGGATATTTGGATTCAGAACTGGCTTGCAGGGTAATGACTGATGGGACTTAGTCTAGTTGGAGGTCTTGACTAGTGGTGCTCTGTAATCTGTACTGGGACTTCTGGATGACAACACGGATGAATGGCTTGGTAAGTTTGCAGATGGTATGAAGATTGGTGTTGCGGAAAGGTGTAGAAGACCAGGGAAGCATACAGTTTTATATAGATCAGTTGCCGATTATGGGCAGAGAAATGGCAGATGACCTTTAATTCAACCCAATGTGCAAATGTAAAGAGACAGTACACTGTTAATGGCAAGACCATTTACAGTGTTGATGAACAGAGAGATATTGCAGTTGAAGTCCATAGTTCCCTGAAAGTGGTTGCACAGTTGATAGGGTGGCACATTTGGCTTTATTGGCCGAGGAATTGAGATCAAGAGTCGGGCAGTTGTAATGCAAATCTAAACTCTAGGTAGGCTGCAGCTGGAGTGTTGGATTCAGTTCTGGTTGCCCCATTACAGGAAGCATGTTGAGGCTTTGGAGAGGGTGCAGTTGATGCCTGGATTAGAGGATATGTGTTATAAGGAGAGGTTGATCAAGCTTGAGTTGTTTTCTCTGGAGCAGCAGAAGCTGAGGGGAGGTCTGATATGGGTTTATACGATTAAGGAAGTGGAGAGAGTGAGCAGTTTCAATTTCCTGATTGTCAAGATCTCTTAGGATCTAACCTGGTCCCATCATATTGATACAGTTTTAAAGAAAGCAAGACAGTGGCTATACTTCATTAGGAGTTTGAAGAGATTTGGTATGTCAACAAATAGACTCAAAAACTTCTATAGATGTACCATGGAGAGCATTCTGACAAGCTGCATCACTGTCTGGTATGGAGGGGAAGGGTGGTGTTACTGCACAAGACTGAAAGAAGCTGCAGAAGGTTGTAAATTTAGTCAGCTCCATCTTGGGTACTAGTCTACAAAGTACCCAGGACATCTTCAAGGAGCGGTGTCTCAGAAAGGCAGTGTCCATTATTAAGGACCTCCAGCACCCAGGACATGCCCTTTTCTCACTGTTACCATCTGGTAGGAGATACAGAAGCCTGAAGGCACACACTCATCGATTCAGGAACAGCTTTTTCCCCTCTGCCATCCGATTCCTAAATGGACATTGAATCTTAGGACATTACCTCACTTTTTTAAATACAAACGTATATAGTATTTCTGTTTTTGCATGATTTTTACTTTATTCAATATACATATACTGTAATTGATTTACTTATTTATTATTATTATTTTATTTTGTGTTTTTTCTATATTATGTATTGCATTGAACTGCTGCTGCTAAATTAACAAATTTCACATCACATGCCGATTTTGATGTAGTTGAGCATTTGATTACTATTACTAATTTAATTATTTCAGCACAATATAATTGCCTGTAGGCCCTGTTCCTGTGCTGTAGTGTTCTTTACTCTAACTTGTCAAGATGAATTCAGGAGCTACAGAGTAAACGTTTGGTGCTGCCAATGTCACCCATGATTTCAAAATTATGTACACTTTCTGAACTTCAGCATGTTCAGAATTGGATGGCTTACTTGGGGTGAGAGGATGTGTGGGGTATGTGTTGGTTGGCTTCAGAGTTTTCCCTCTAATTTAAAGAGTTTTTCTTTACTGCTAATTTCCCACACCCTTGCTCCATAATTTTCAATCCTCTCCCTTCCCAATCGCATGATGGTATTAAAATAATTATGAAGATAAGGGAGTCAAAATGGCACACAATGTTCCATATGTGGCCTTGCCAAAGAATTATTCTGGGTCAAATTGCAATCTGATTTTATAATTAATGCCCTTGAGATGCATCCTAGGTTGATTGGACTCAATTTAGTAATGACTTGACATTGACTGGTTGCTTGCAGTGGATAAAATCTTTTTATCTCTGCTCTGTTGAGATTCGTTCTTCAATCCCACTTTAAATCCTTATTCTTGATGTCTTCTTCAATCTGTAACTGAACCTCAATCGATCTTTTTCTACCCTCAATCGCATTCATCACTAAAGTGCACTTGCTTCTGTCCATTAACTCCCCCCTTACTCTTTGCCACTTCCCATATTTCTCAAATGTCCTGTCTGCCTGTGTTGGTCCTTCAGGGATTATACTCTGCAGATTTCTGCTAGATCACCCCTTTTGCTGACTTTTATAAAGCTCATGTCCAACAAAAAGAACTCCTTCTTTCCCATGTCCATACTTTGCCTGTTCTGCAACTCTTGTGCTTAAGATCTTAGCTTCTCCTGTCTTTGAGGTCTGTGTAATTGTCTATCTTGATCCTAATTCTTGCATTTGCTTACATGTCCCTTTAAAGTCTTGTGAAGGATAAAAACTGATTCTCTGACCAACCCCCTTCGGTCACTTCTGATGCTGCCATGTTTGACTCTGTCTTAATATTATTTTGGCCAATTACTCATGTGCAGAGTGCCTTTTTGGCTCTTTGATTGTTGTTAAAGTCAATACTTGACTTCAATAACAGTCGAATGGAAATGTTTTTTTTGTTGTTTAGCCTTTGAGGTATATTAGGCCCTTCCAACCATGAGATAAAGAGTTCTGTGATAATGAGCTGCTCTTGAGCTGAAGAACAGACACAGTTAATGTTCTGCGGGGATTTGCCTTAGAGGAGTCCCCTCCTTGCTACCTGGGTTAATGCTGAAGGCCTGCCAGAGAAACCTGAACCATGATATTCCAGCTGAATTGCTGACTGTGTTAAATGGTAACCTATTTATTAGCACAGTTAACTGCAGCAGGGGTCTGTTTTCCTGCAGGAGTTTTTAAACAATTACAACAGAACATTTTGAACCAGTTCAAAGCTTCGTTTACAGATCCCAGTGGATAACTTGCTCAAGATAAAACTGACTGTCGTCTGCACTCACACACTGGCGATATCTGTGTTCAAGGACAAGACAGAGTAAAGACAAGACCTAATTTGTAACCAGCAATGAAAACAATGGTGAGGTTGATGGTCACTCATTAAAGATCACCATTCTAACATCTGAATGCAAGTAGCAAACTGTGAAGGAATTCCATTGGAATGGGTGGATATGACTTACTGCTTTGGAGTGAATCCCAACTGCACTATGGGTTGCAATAACTCTGATAGTGTTACCGGAATGTGGCAACAGTTCAGGCTGCCCCCGTCACACCCTTGAGTTGGGTTGTGTTTGCTGTTAATGCAAATGATACCTTTCACTATGTTTTGATGTACTTGTGATTTTAAAAAAATGCATCTAATAAAGTAAGAGATGTGGAAGCCTTGGTGTGGGTGTAGAAGTTGTTCACCATGATTTGAAGTTTTGTGTTATGAGAAGTTGGACAGACTTGGGTTGTTTTCTCTGGAATGGCAAACGCTGAGGGCAGACCTGAGTCAGAAGTTTATACCATTGAGGAGCAGTATTCTTCCCCCAGGGTAAAATGTCTAATACCAGAGGACAAGCTTTTGGGGTAAGGGGGATAAATTCAAAGTAGATGTACAAGGCAAGTCTTTTAGAGTGGTGTGTGCTTGCCATACACTACTTGGAGTCTTAGTTGAGGCAAACATAACAGAGGCATCAGAGGCTCTCAGGTATGTGAATGGAGTCAGTTGGGTTTTATTGATGCATGTAGGTTGAATGGACTAGTTTAATAGGCTTTTACTCACCAGTTAGTTCAGCACAACATTGTGTGTTGTACGGTTTTATGTTCTTTTCCTGTTTTCTATTATGTTATCTAACTCTTATCTATGGCTGTGTATCCTTTTCCAAGCCCAAGCATTTGCTATCATCTGGCCAGAGAAATCATTCTAGAAATGCTAGGACTTTGATAGATGACTGGTGAATATGCTATTACCTCAATCACCTACATTGATTCATGTCTTGTTGCCTTTGTTTTTTCAGAATTAAATTGCGTTGCTTATCTGACTCTGACTTCCTGGTATGAAAATTCTTCAATACAATCTCAATTTTTCCTTGTCAGTTCTTTGGTGTAAACCAATTTCTGCATTACAAATCCCAGCCAAGAAAGGGGGTTGGTTTAAATCTTCTGTCAGCTTAATGCAAATATTTTAACTGCTAATCCAATATAAAAATGGGGTTTAATAAATGATGGCCAGTGTGGATTTATTAACGCCAGAGCATTAAATGCTGCAGGAATATAAAATTGGTTTTGAGGTAGTGGTCAGTGGTTGTTTACCAGATGGGAGTGATACACACAATTGTGTCCCTTCAGTTAATGTATGAGAACAAGTTCAAACTAAAAAAAACATTTTAAAGGATACAACAGGAATGGGGTGAAGCTTGTACACATCCATGCAAATCTTTGAAAGTAGTAGGACAAGTTGAAGGCTGCAAATTTCATGTACATGGAAAAGCAACATGTACGTAGCAGGCAGATGTGTTAAATCTCCAATGCACTGGCTGGCCTTCAAATGGGATTATCGTGTTCAGTTCAGGTGAACAACATGGGAGAAGGCACGGGTGGGACTTTTTGGAATTGTTGTAGAATGTGGATGTTCATAAACCCTAAGGTTGTAGCTTAAAGTGAGATTTAATAGAAGCTTCAAAATTATAAATGGCTTTAGTAAATGAGACAAGAATAAGTCAAAGTGACTGGAATTCTGAAATAAAATAAGGGATGTTAGTTAGGTAGCATGTTTTGAGAGAGA
This sequence comes from Hypanus sabinus, assembly GCF_030144855.1. Taxonomy (NCBI): domain Eukaryota; kingdom Metazoa; phylum Chordata; class Chondrichthyes; order Myliobatiformes; family Dasyatidae; genus Hypanus; species Hypanus sabinus. The sequence continues at coordinate 85,512,015 of NC_082717.1, read as the reverse complement.
ATGTTAATGGTTCAGATCAGTGATCCTTCAGAATGGTTCTGATGAAAGGTCATTCACCTGAAACATTAACTCCGTCTCTCTCTACAGATGGTCTGTGATCTGCAGGAGTGCAGGTCACCTGTGAACTAAGTGTTGAATAGAGGGTCACCAATATAAATGCCAGGCTGGATCCCCTCCTTTCTGGAAATCTGGTCTAGTGTATCCATCATTGTTGACACATCTACCCAGATGAGGGTTGGAGCATTGAGAAGGTCTGTGATCCTCAAACTTTTATGTTCAGATTGCCAGACCAGAAGAAAGGTGTCCCAGGCAATCGCCCTTCAAATGTACTCACAATGCTTACTGTTTCTCATGGTCTCGACTCTATTTTCAGAAAGCTCTTTCACGTTCCTTGTTTGTTTCCATATTTTTGTGCTTCCATTTTTGTGATCCCGTTCTAAAATCCAGACATCTTTCAGCATGGAGTCCAATGCGTTTGTACTTGGCATGGGGATTGCGTGGCCATTCCATCTGAACCCTCTTTGGTTATTTTGATCCAAAGCATCAGAATGAATGAAATAAAACATCCTTTGTCAAGTTCTCCCTCCTGCGGAGTTAAGATCAGTCTTCTAGCTGAACCCATGGTGTGGAAGCCATGTATCTGTTTTCTGTCTGTCTGTATTCTTTCTTGTGTTGAGCGTTTATTAAGGGTAATTTGTCATGTGGTAAAAGCAATTGTGTATAGTTACGTTTTCAATTCTTGCTTTGTCCTCAACTTAGACTAGTTGAGCCAGGAGTGCTTTTTGTTCTTGACCGTTAATTTGCTTATTTCAATTATCACAAATTGGAATTATTATTTCACTTAATTTCGTATATCGCTAATTTTAGTTTCATCAGTGTTTTTTATTACTAGAAGATCATTCATCTTTAGTGGTTTCATAATAAAGGATTGGACATACTTTTCTCGACTTGGAATTTAGTTATTCTGGAAGCATGTCGTATAGCGTCAACTCCCGTACTCAGTCTCTCTCTGTGGTTTTGGTTTATTTTCAAGTAACGCTATACATGGAAAGCATTTGGCCCAGGTGGTGTCCCTGGCCATGTCCTTAGATCCCGTGCAGGTCAGCTGAGGAAATAGACACAGATATCTTTGACCTCTCGAACATTCAATCTGAGGTTCCCACCTGCCTAAAAAAAACCCATTATCATCCTGGTAACCTACGTTATGATTACCGCCCAGAGGCTCTGATAGCCGCCATCATGAAGTACTTTGAGAAGCTGGTCATGTCACACATTAACTCCAGCCTCCCAGATATCCTTGATCCACTGCATTTTGTTTGCCACTGGAACTCCCACCGAATGCCATCTCCCTAGCCCAACACTCACGTTTGGAGCATCTGGACAGCAGAGACTCCAATGTTAGACTATCATTTATAGACTACAACTCAGCCTTCGGTACCATGATTCAGCAGACTCCTCACCAAGCTCAGACCTGGGAGCCAACAGAATTGTCGACTTCCTGACTAATAGACTGCTGGTCATTTCCTTCAGGCAGGGGGATGATGCACGTGCTCCCGTACACATCAGTGGCACTGAGGTTAAGGCTTGAGAGCTTCACGTTCACCAATAGCCTGTCCTGGTCCAACTATATAGATGCCACAGCCAAGAAAGATCACCAACACCTCCACTTTCTCAGGAGGCTGACGAAATTTGGTCGACCCTTACCAATTCTTATTGATGCACGATTGAAAGAACCCTATCTGGATGCGTAATGCTCGGTATGGCAGCTGCTCTGCTTACAGCTGCAAGAAACTGCGGATGCGCTCAGCACATCACGAAAACCAGCCCTCCCTCCACGGACACTGTCAACATTTCACTTCTCTGCCTCAGTAAAGAAGCCAGCACAATCAAAGACCCCACTGATCCTAGTGGTCTCTCTTTCTCCCCCCACCCCCCCAACTTGCTATCAGTCTGAAAGCTCACACCAGCTGGCTCAAGGACAGCATCTACTTCACTGTCAGAAGATTATTGAAACATTCCCTGGAATGATGGACTCAACCTCACCATCTCACTTGTTATGACCTTGTACCTTGCTGTCCACCTGCACTGCACTTTCTGTGTAGCTGTTGCACCTTATTAAGTTATTGTTTTACCTTCTTCTACCTCAATGATTGTGTAAAGAATTGATCTGTATGAACACTATGCAGGATAAGCCTTTGACGGTGCCTCAGTAGGTGACAATAATATTCCAGTTGCAATTCCCAGGGTGTCCAAAGCTCTTTGAACCTTGTGCAAATGTTTAGAAGTGTCATTGCCCCGGAGAGGAAGCGCAGCAACCCGTCAGCACAGTGAGAGCAGAGGAAGGATAATTGTTACAGAGTTACACGCCTGGGAAACAAGCTCTTCAGCCCTAGCTGATCAAAATGTCCACCTGAGTGTCCCATTTCTCTCCAGGCTTTATTATTCACGTACCCATTCAAATCTCCGTCTAGAACACTGGAGAGAGCGTTCCCTATTCTCCCTTTGAAAACTGGCTCAAAAAAGAACACTTTATGGCACAGTCCTCTCTGCACTTGGATGTCAATGTCTTATCTGAAAGCTGTTCCCTCTTGACAGTCTAGGACAGTCTGCTTTGTACAGTGTGTTAATTTAAATCATTTGCTTTTGATTGCTAATAGAATTTACAAGTGAAATAATTGTTCAAAACTAACAAATCTCACAAGGACCTTGATCTCCAAATGGCAGTGACCCTGGCTTTGTTACAGTGCTTCGGGTCACAGGGGGAAGGATTCCTTGTTGCTACAGGATTGATGTCACCATTTCTGAAGGCAGCTGGAAACCAGGGAAATGAAAGCAACTGAGAGCATTTTAGCAGACCTGGAAAACATGGCTACTGTGTTCAGCAAATGAGGCTGTGTACAAGAAGGGCCAGAGTCGCCTCTACTTCCTGAGGAGACTGAGGTCCTTTGGAGTATACAAGCCACATGTTCTACCAGTCTGTTGTTGCCAGTATAATCTCCTATGTGGTGGTGTGCTGGAGCAATGACATCAACATAGGTGATGCCAACAGGGTCAATAAATTGTTTATAGGAGTTGCAGGAGTCAAACTGGACACACTGGTGACTGTGGTAGAACAAAGGACCCTATGGAAAATCCTGGAAATTCTGGACAATGTCTCTCACCCTCTGCATTCCACCTTGGCTGAACAGGGGATCACTTTTAGTAATAGACTAAGACAACTGCGCTGCTCCAAAGAGCGTTATATGAGTTAATTCTTACTCTTGGTCATTAGGCTCTACAATGAGTCAACATTTAGCTGGGCAAGTGATGACACCTGTTAGACTGTTTTTATTGTTTCCACTTCTCTTCTAATATTTATATCTGTGCACATGTAATGCTACTGTAACTACTGTAATCTCCTTTGAGATCAATAAAGTGTCGATCTTTCTATCTTTTCTTGTCTGGAAGATTTCTCCTATTGCTGTTTATTGTTCTGTTTCATCTAGGGGTTGTGTACAACGGAGAAGTTCCTGTCACTGGCAAAATTAGAGTAACGCCCTCAGTAGATGTTGAAATGGAAGAGCAGAAGGAAGGAGTGGGTACATATGCTGCAGGCCATGAGGAAGGAAGGTGGTGCTTGGTGAAAATGGGGAACAAGAGGTGGATCTTGATTCATTAAGGGGAAGATGTGTCCTGGAAAGGTGGGGATGATTGGTTGCTCCTTGGGCAAGGAGGGAGAGATGTGGTAATTGAGTCTTTTTGGCTTCAGTGTCATTGACAAAATGTACTATGAGCTGCCCTAACTTGGAAATGCAGGAGATTTAAGAGGATAGGTGGCATTTGGGGTGGGGGGGGGGTATATCAAGGGAATAGCCAGCCAAGGTGTTCATGAATGGATGTTAATGAAATGGTGAAAGATTCACTTTAGCCCTTTGGGGACAGGGCCCTCACCTACAGGCCCATTGTGGTGTCTGCACCAAGCACCTCACCTCAGCTCATATTCCTGCACACTGGAATGTACCAGTCAGCAGGTTAGTTTTCCTGTGACACTGGAAAACCAACAGATTTTGGGCAGACCGGTGAGTCTTGCACTATTTCATCAGTAATGGGGAAGTTACTGGAGGGAGTTCTAAGGGACAGGATCTACCAGCGTTTGGAAAGACAGTCTGATTTGAAAGAAACAGCATGGCTTTGTGTATGGAAAGTTTGCGTGACGTGCCTTTGAGTTTTTTTGAAGAGGGAACCAAAAGGGTAGATGTGGGTGGGGTGGTGCATTTTTCTATTTGGATTTTGGCAAGGCCTTCACAAGGTCCTGCATGGTAGCTGTTCAGGAAGCGCAGGTCCCATGGAATCCAGGGAGAGCTAGTCATGTGGACTTCAATTTGGCTGGGAGGTAGAAAGCAGAGGTGGTGGTTGAAGGTGGTTTCTCGCTGATTTGTGGTGCTCTGCTCGGGTTAGTGTTGAGAATCTTGCTGTTCATTACTTGGATACAAATGCCCAAGGCTTGATCAGCAAGTTTGTGCATGACACTGAATTAGGTGTCGTTAATAGTGAAGATGGTTATCGTGGCTGTTGTAGGTGATCTTGATCTGTTAGGGATGTGGGCTGGGGGTGGCGAATGGATTTCAATACATGGAACTGTGAGGAGATGGATTTGAGAATGCTTTCATTTTTTACAGTAGCAAGTGAGCATAAAGGGCTTGATGTGGTCAAGATGCCTCTGAGTATATTAGGTCTGTTGCTCGTGGCCAGGACAGCCAAGGTATGAACCTTACCACGTGAATGACAAGGTCGGAAGAACTTGTGTCTTTGTTTAGACTTTTGGGTGGGCACTTGTAATTTGAGCTGAGTGCTTTCACAGGTGATGTGGAATAGTGCTCGCCAGCATTGCAAAGGTGTACCGTGCATAAAGTCACAACCCGCAGATGCCAGAAACCTGAAGTGAATTTTGAAAATACTTGAAATAATCAGTGAGGTGGCATGTGTGGAGAGACAGAGTTATTTCAGAGTACGATCACTCATCAGAATTGGAAGTGAGAAGAAGAATGTGTTTTTTTTAAGTTGTGTGTCGGGGGTGTGGGGGCATGGAGAGAGCAAAGTGCCCATGATAGAGACCAAAGTTGCTCGGGTAAGAACTTCTTTCGTGTGGGTGTTAAAAAAGAGAATGTTACAATTTGCTGAAAATCTGACCATATTTTTTTTTAAATTCTAGAAATACGCAGCAGATTGGGCAGCAGGTATGGAGAAAGGAAACAATCTTTTACAGATTAGTTAAGGGACATGTGTAAGCTTGAAAATGAGGACACTGTCCTGCTGTGTCATCAAAGAGCCAGGAGATAATCTTGTGTTATTTACTCAAGTCACTGGGGTTAGACTTACCCTCAAACTTTAAACTCTGAGTCAAGACTGCAAACTACTCTGCAATATCATGGAAACTGGTGCTGAAACTTCAGCCCAGGCTGTCTCCACTCTAACTATGGATCATTATAACCCTGCGCTGTTTAAAATTGGGAGCTGTTTATTCTTGGGGTAGGCTGTGCTCTTAGATAGGTGACCTGCCCTATCCCCTAGCTATACAAGGCTTAATTTTATTTTGCCGGCATTGTGATCTTGTATTTCTCTTCCTCAAAGAGCAGTGGAGACAGGTTTCAGTGTTTTTAGCCTAGAGGTGACAGATACTCGACTAACAAGGGTGTGCAATGTTATCGGAGGCAGATGAAAATACACGGTTAATGTAACATTTGGATCAGCCAGTAGCTGTATGGCAATAAGGGGCAAAATGGTATTTACGTTCTGCTCCGACCTGTGACTGGTATGTTGCAAGGGGTACCACTGGTGGGAATGAATTGCAGGAGGAAATGCACTCTGGGAAATTAGTCCTGATTAGATTGATTGTTGGTCTATATGCAAGTGACTTCTGACTCCTTCAGGCTGTAATCTATGTCCAACTGTATTCACCACATCCGGCAGAGTTTGAGGTAATGGGTATTTTTCCCCTCTTTCATAGTGAGTGACATAATGCTGCACCACACCTTCTGGCTGAATCGCTATTGTCAAACCAGGAAGTTTCAGATCCTGAAAAGCTATTCTTAGGAGGCTCTGAAGAATTTTTCACAGACTTAGGAGTGCCCCGATTAGAGTGCTGCTGTTCATGTGGTTGTTAGAGTGCTTTCCTGTGAAGTGTTGCATTTGAGGGTTGTTTCTGTACGCATAAGGAAGCAACTATCATCTAACTGAAACTCATTCAATAACCATTCCCTATCTTGGAGATGCATTCCTCGCTCTGCAGGTCAGTGATGAAGAAATGTTCTGGTGCAAAGATTCCTACACTGGGTTTTCTTCCACTGCTGCTTCAAGGTGGTTGCGTGCGTTTTGGACTTGCCCACTGTATTCAGTTTTGCTGTCCCTATATGTACAACAAAGTTCCTGTACAAAGATGAAACTTCAATGATTACATTTTTGGAAAACATCTTTTTTACTTTCAGTTTAAATCAAATCAAATTGGAAAATGAATACTTTGAAATTTTGGTTGGCTCACTTCCCTCTGAAACTTGACACATATTGTTTTCCTGCTTTGACATACCCTGATGTTGATTTCCCAACCCTAATCTGCACTATCCATTCTTGGAAAAAATGTTTCCTTCTCCAATGTCCTTTTGAATGCTGATGTGTAGCTAGCTATTAAAAGTCGCCTGACATCTTATGGATTCTGTCAATCTAGGTAACTTTTATTTAATATTCCTTCCAGGAAATTCTTGAGGTATGTTTACCATTTTCATTCCCAACCCCTTCTTCTTTTCTTATCCTTTCGATTCACATTCACTTTGCGTTTGGCCCTCCTGTCTCTCTGTATCTACCTCCTGCCTTAAAACCTCCCTCTGACACTTTCCCCCAATTCTGCCTGCTTGGACAATTCTACTTTCGGTTGTCCATCTCTGCTCAAGTTCCAAGCACTGAAATGCCCTCCTTTAGTTGCGTATGTTTCTCTGGTTTGTAAGTTCTTCTTCGCTACGTTTTGTCCTGATACCTTTTATGAATGACTGTCTGACCTGCTGAGTTCCTCCAGCATTTCTCTGAATTCTATCTATGTTTTTGTGAAATATTTTGGGAAGTTTGTGGTGTTGAAGATGAATTGGTTATCTACTGATTTGATTTCTAGCACAAAGAAGGCTTCTGTGTCTATTTTCTTGGCATTTCTAGAAAACAAAATAGTGGTTCCTACTTCTGTCCCTAGCCAGCACTATAAGGTCACTAATTTTAAATTTTATTCATAAATTTGTGTAATATCTACCTTTATCATTCAACATTAGCAGAATTATGTGTTTGTTATCTAGCAGTCAGGATGGAGAGGCAGAAGTCACAATGGCTTTGCCATTGGGGAACAGTCACTTCTTTATCCTCACCTGTCTCTTTTTGGTCCAGCTATGATTGAGAACATGAGGTCCAGAGAAATTACCCATTCCTGTCAATCCTGACCATAGAGAACTTGTTTTTTAAAAAATCACATTGCATCATTTTGGGCCGGTTAAAAGAAAATGAAATTAAGACTAGTGTTAGGTAGGTAGAGGAAATTTTCCATCAATCCATCAGGTAATTAGATTTGTGTAGTTTAGATTCCTATGTATTGCCTCTTGCAATTCAGTATGTGGTGTGATAGTTCCAACAGGTGTGTCCCGTTCGCATGAAGCTGGATGAACTCAGTTTGGTTCATTGCTACCAGATCAGTCTGTTATCATTTGAGTGATGACAGGTATAATGAGAGGGTGTTTATGCACTGACAGTGAGTTCATTGCCCATTGTGGCGTTGGCCAGAATCACTTCGCTCCAAACCTCACCACAGACATGGTCCAGACATGGACTATACACGCTGAATACCAGAATTGGGATGAGGTGCCCTTGACATCAAGGCAGCATTTGATCAACTGTGACGCTAAAGAGCCCTGGGAAAACTGAAGGAGTTGGGCATCAGGGGAGGAAATGTTGCCAGTCATTGGAGTTGTCAAAATGCATTTGGGAATTTTGGATTTTTGGCTACCTTTCCCATGCTCCATTTTTCTTTGAAGAAAATGGAGAATCTCCTTATAGATTGCTTGACATGGAAGGAGACCATCATTGTGGTTCTGGGTGATTAAAACCCCAGCCCCATCGCAAAGCTGTGCATGTTTCTCTGGGAATAAAGCCCATAGCCCAAACATCTTCAGCCATTTCATCAATGACCAGCCCTTCCATCAGTAGGTGTAAAGTGGAGCCGTTTGCTGACTGCACAAGGTTCAGATTCCTTTCACAACTCCTGCTGGCTGCAGGCATGGTTACTTGGTATTTGGTCATAGATTATCGCAAATGTTTCACTGAAGTGTCGGGTAATGACTGTCTCCAGCAAGAGAAAATCTAAATGCCTCCGCTTGGCATTCGGTGCTTTACCATTGTTGCAGCCACGCCATCAAGGCCTCCTCTGGTCAGGGTCAACCATGGATGTTGTGTCCTATCTTGGTATGATACGGGAAGCAAGCTGTTGCTCCTGCAGCTGATGTATCCAAAGGAATGGCAGAGACTGATAGAGTTTGGCACCAGTAGTGTCGCTGTTGTTGCCAGTCAGCTTTGAAGTCATTGTACGACTGCCTTCGGGAATACAGCTCTGGATTTTTCCTCTGGATTTACTCCTGAATCCTTCCCCGTGAGTGGGTATAGTTGTAAGGCGGCAGAGGTTTGAGGTCCTGATGAGCTGTCATACACAGCTGATGAGCCCCATCAGTCTGAAGTGATTGGTTTTAAGATGCCAGTAACCCGCCTTTGCCTCTTCTCCTGTCAGTTCCGCTGGACTTATTAGCAAAGCTCCACGTGAAAGCCAGGAATTAGACTTGGTTGCCAGAGGCTCTTTGAGACGCATGCTATTGGGAGCGTTTAATAGATAGTGGGAGTTTATCCCCTCCCCACCCACTGCTATAACAACCTTAAGGAATCATTAACATTCAAGCAATTGTCATTGACCTGAAATTCAACTGGATGAATAAGGAATAAAATTGATTTCAAGAGCAGTTTAGAGGCTGTCTGTTGTTATAAGTGACTTCTTGTGACACCCAAAGACTTTGCCTCATACATTGGCAGAGGCTGGGAGTCTGATGGAATGCATTCCACTTGGCCAGTGTTTCCAACCTTTTCTATGCCCCACACCCCTAGGAAATGTTTGATTAATGTTCGTACCCCCTACAAAAGTAATATCACATTTGAAGATGAAGAAGTCTAATTTCTAATTCTTGAACCACAAATTGAACCACATACAATATTGCAGGTGAACAAATTGAACTAAAAAAAAGCTTTTAACTCAGTGCATAAAATATAAATTGAGCAATTAGATTCTAATTTATTCAGAAAAAAATTGTAAACAGTAAAATCAATCCCAACTGTGAACATAAAATTCAATGACTTCTTTGCTCCTGCTTCTCATTCATGATTTTGTCAAAACGTGGAACTTTCTTGCTGACTGTGATCCGCAGGTCTGCCTGTGGATTCAGGCAATTCCTAGATTTTTCATGATTGATAAAAGAGAACTGAATCCAGATTCACACAAGTATGTTGTTGCAAATGGAATGAGGACACGGAGTGCTTTTCCACCAAGTCTTGGGAACATATCCAGTGCTGCACATCAAAACTCCTCCAAAGTCTTGCTTTCAAATTGCATTTCAAGAGCTCGATTTGTCCGTAAATCAGTAAGATCTTCCTTCAGCTCTTCATCATCTGACATTTTCTCCAAATTGTAGGAATATGGATTCATGATCCATTCTTCTGAAATCTTCAGGTCTCCAGCAGCAAAATATCCATCAAGTGATTCTGACAGCATTTCCAAATGAGCCACAATTTCTTCACGCACAGTAGGAGTTATGGATCCAGCATCATCAACCATCTCTTCTAGTGAGAGACTGCCTCTTTCCATCCTTCAACGCCAAAGATGTAACTTTTCTTTGAAGGCATTCAACTTTTCACAAGCCTTCAATATGTTTATCCCTTTTCCTTGAAGAGAAACATTCAGGTCATTCGTACAAGTGAAAACGTCAGCTAAGTAAGCCAGCATTTGGGCGAATTCCTGTGATTCCATTGCCCTAACCAGATCACATTCACACTCCTCTAGAAAAACTTTGATTGCTTCCCACAGTTCAGAGAAGCAGGTTAAAGCGTGTCCTTGTGACAACCAACAGACTTCTGTGTGGAAAAGCAAAACTGAATGCTCACTTCCCAGATCCTCACAAAATGATTTGAAGATGCGATGCTTCAAAGCACGCCCCCAATCCAGTTGATGATCGTCACACAAGTATCAAGGACTTTCTTCAAACTTGGAGGCAATGTTTTTGATGCCAAAGCATGCCGATGAAGAAAACAATGGGAGATATGAACTCCCATCACATGATTCAAAGTCCTCAGTGCGAACCATGATACCTCCTCAACTAACACAATTCAAAATTATCAACGATTCAAAAAAAAACCTTTGAAATTCAAAAACCTCTTTAATGCATTGAGACAAATATGAATGAATGACTTCAGCTGCTTTTTATCAAATAGCAGTTTTTAAAAATTTTATAATTGTATAATTTAGCTACTGTCTGCGGGTTTGGTTTTAATGCGAAGTTGTTACTTGATGGTTGATTCGGGATGTATAAAGATTTTGGCATTATGAGATGATTTTTAACTCTGAGGTGTAACCTTCTAGCTAACATTGATGAAACTCCTCAACTCTGAGGTGTAACTCCCGGGTAACAGTGATGAGAATCCTCAACGCTGACTCGAGCAGCAGGAGACTGGATTGAGTTTACTTCTCTCTCAACTCTGGCAGCGGGAGACTGGAGTGTGCTTGGGACAATCGTTACTACCACTTCTCAAGGCACACTGGCAGCTGGCTGAGTGATGACTCGTGACTCGTCACTCAAGGATACAAGCCACTCTTTGTCGCACCCCCTGAAATTCCATCTCGCACCCCAGGTTGGGAACCCCTGCACTTGGTGATATCGGTGCCAACAACCATCCGAGTGATAGTAGCATATTCCCCAGCCTCCACACCACATGTTATATAGTGTGTGATCTACAGAATCCTCCACACTTTGCAGACTGCTCAGGCAACATCTACCAAGAAAGGCGAGGGGAGCAGTCACAACTTAGTGCCGTTACTTGAAGGTTCCTCACCAGTCGTTCCCATTACTGACTGGGTTCAGATCCTGGGGCTTAGGCTTTTCATCTGTCTTCCCCTTCCACAGCCTTGTGTGAGCACCCTTGCCATTGACACAGTGGTCTAAGCAGATCGTCATGGAGTAGGTGCCAATGGACAGTTAGGCTGGCCTTGTTGCTTATGCCTAATCTTCACCCCACAAAAAAAATTAAAACAAAGCAACCTCCTAGATCAGGTTTGGAGTCAGAACTCCGGTCTCCTCATGCCAGAATGGTTTGGCAAAAGAAATGAACCCTTCACTTTTATTTATCGAAACAGGCCCTTCCAGTTTTCGAGCTACACTGCCCGGACCCCCAAGTTAACCTAGCCTCATCCAGAGACAGTTTACAATGACCAATTAACCTACCAACTGGTAGGTCTTTGGATTATGGGAGGAAACTGGAGCACCTTGAGGAAACCCACACGTCCATGGGGAGAACGTACAAGCTCCTTACAGGCAGCGGTGAGGACTGAACCCGGCTCGCTGGTACTGTAAAGCCTAGCGCTAACCACTATGCCACCATCCAGCCACTTGTGCTCGGTGTCAAAAAATACAGTCACTGAGCTCAGATTTTTTTTACTCTAATTCAGCTTGGTTATCCACTTATAATCTCAGAATGTCTCCAAGTCCTTCATTTTCCCCATTTCTTCAATTTTGTGAATCAACAATTAAAATCTTCCATATTCAAGAATCTCAATGAACCACGCAAGGTTCTAAAGGAACTTTCTGGGTTACGTACCGTGAAGAGGTTTCCCATACACTTGGAAGAACAGTCTCAAGTGAAATAGAGACGGCATTTCTTGGTGTTTAAAGTTCTGTACCCCAGGGCACTGTGAATTGTGAATATTCAGGGTTTTGGCTACAGAGTGACTTGGAGTTAGACAAATAGAAGGCCAGGGCTGAGGCCAATATTGCATCAGAAATCATTGTGTTGAGTTCAGAGCAAACCTGAGGGAGGAGTTGATGTGTCTGACTCCTGCTATTTTGTATGTGTTAGAAAATAGTCACATTATTATATGGTCTTCTAAATGGCTTGACTCCTCATTTCTAATAAATCGTTTGGATATCATTCAAACGTATATGAATGCCCATGAATACCACCAAATGAAAACTGTTCCTCCAGGAACAAGGTGCAAACCACAGTACTAACAGTCTTAAATATCACGCGGAACAGTTAAGATAGCAAGTAAACATACAGCCACATAAGGTCATAGCCCAGGTCCCTGAGTGACATGTCCTGTAATCTGATGGTGCATGTGTGTTATTGGCAAGAACAGGCGGCTTTCAGAACGCACACGCACATAATCCAGCTTGTCATTCCACTGATTGAACATTGGAGGGCAGCACCAATGGGAAGGGCTGGTCTTCAACCCAGCATGGACATGGCGCTACGCTCTGGTGTCTCCTCTTCTGGATTGATGCAACAGGCAAGTCCACAGCTTGAGGCCTAATCCTCGCTACAAACAAGGCCACACAGCTCCCCTGCCATCTGCCTCCCCGATAAACAAGGGAAACAGATTTGTAGCATTTTACATTACCAATGTCTAACAGGGTCTAGCAATCACAACAGAAACATCCAAGTCAATCACTCACTGTTTGGCTGTACACCAGTTTCGTTCACCAACTCCGATGCCTTCCTGTAAGGGGCAGTAACATGGTCTATATCAAATTCAGCTCCTCCAGTCCCTCCACCAATGAGCAGTTTGCTGATGGGGGAGACCTGCAGTACCTGAAGTTCTTAATGTTCAGTATTGTCCTGTGATCGTTAAAATGACATTTTCAGAAAAGATAAAAGTACCTTTGTTTGGCCCCTGAGGGACAACTGCATCTGAATGCATCACCATTTTACTGGAAGGCAAAGCTGTTATACTGTGTTACAAGGGCAATCTTAAAAGAAGGTATTCTTTGAATTAAAGCTAAGAAAGAATGTTGAACAAAAGCCAAAAATTGTCAAAACAAGAAGGTAGGGTAAAGCAAGAGAGTGAAAGCAAATTTCACATTTGACTCTGAAGTAGAAGCACATGCAGCTGCCACAGACTTAAATTCAGAAAGGAATATCCAGACAAGTTGGCAACATCCAAGCCCACTGCTGTTTGAATAGTTTACTGCTCGTTTGTGTACAAGTACCCTGAACATAAGGGAGCTTGCCCGTCAGAGATGCACTGTTATCTGTGGTGAAAACCAAGTTTTGAGAAATACTCTTGTGTTTATCCCTAGTTACCCAGGACTGGGGTCCTCCAATTGTGTCTTTCTTCTGGGTTCCTGTATGACTTCACCATGAGATTGTCGATCAATACATCCTTTGCTAATCCTCTAATTCCTGGAATTGAGTGTTGTAGAAGGGCTTCTGACTTCTCAGCCCCTGCTTTCACTTCCTTGCCTTACATGTTTTGCCCACTTCTGGCTTTTATTCAATGTTCTTCCTCAGTATAAGTTCAAGGTATGCCTTGTTTTAAGATTGCCCTTGTAATATAGTACAGCAACTCTGCTATTTATGAAGCTGAATTGGGCCTTGATCTCGTTCCGTTGCGGTGTTCTGTTTACAGGTAGCATAGCTGTTGATGCAATGTTTCACAGAGTCGGCAATCACTGCAGTTCAATTCTCACTGCTATCTGTAAGGAGTTTATATGACCTCCCTGTAACCGTGTGAGTTTCACTTGGATGCTCCGGTTTCCCCCTACATTCCCATGACTTTAGGATTATCAAGTTGTGAATTAGTTCTGGTGCTGGAAGGATGGTGACATTTGCAGACTTGTTACATAACCCTGCACATCCTCAGACTGGTCATTGATGTCAATGACACTTTTCACTGTATGTTTTGATGTATATGTGACGAATAAAACTTCTCATCTTCAATTTTTGAAACCATAACTCCTGGACATTCACTTGGCTTTCCAAGAATTTAAATGAGAGTGTAAGTTCCAAAGCTCAGTGTTCCGGGTATGAACAGGTCAGGCTCTCCAACTTGGTGTGGGAGCTTAAGTTTTATTAGAAGAAAAATCTAGTTGCAAACCATCAATGTTAGTAAAATCAAATGGATTTGTAGTACTCATCAGCCAAGGAGAATGGAAAATTGGGAATGCTGAGATATCCATTGTTCTGATTATTGGATTTGGAACATTGGTTTTTGATTTTCAAAAGCTAAGGGCTCCCTTCCACAATGAGGTTCACCTTGGTTCATTACACATGAAATTGTAGATGTACATGCTTATTAAAAGTATTCACACCCCCCCCCGTAAGTTTTCACGTTTTATTGTTTTACAACATTGAATCACTGTGGATTTAATTTGGCTTTTCTGACACTGATCAACAGAAAAAGATGCTTTCGTGTCAAAGTGAAAACAGATCTCTACAAAGTGATCTAAATTAATTACAGATATAAAATATATAAATAATTAATTGCTTAAGTATTCAGCTCCCTTTAACATGACACACCAAATCATCACTGATGCAGCCAGTTGGTTTTAGAAGTCACATAATTAGTTAAATGGAGATCTGTTTTTGGAGACCTTTGTGCAGTCAAGGGGTTTCAATTGATTGTAGTAAAAATACACCAGTATCTGGAAGGTCCAACTGCTGGAGAGTCAGTATCCTGGCAAAAGCTACACCATGAATACAAAAGAACACTCCAAGCAACTCCGCAAAAAGATTATTGAAAAGCACAAGTCAGGAGATGAATACAAGAAAATTTCCAAGTCACTGAATATCCCTTGGAGTACAGTTAGGACAATCATCATGAAATGGAAAGAATATGGCACAGCTGTAAATCTGCCTAGAGTAAGCTGTCCTCAAAACCTGAGTGACCGTGTAAGAAGGGGGCTAGTGAGGGAGGCCGCCAGGAGACCGATGACAACTCGGAGGAGTTACAGCTGTGCTCTGTTCTTCAGTGGCTGAGATGGGAGAGGCTGTTGCCAGGTTGCTTCACCAGTTGCAGCTTTATGGGAGAGCAGACATCCCACCCTGCAACCCCATATCCCCACACCCCCCAGTCGACCTCGAAGGGTGTATGTAATACTTTGTTTAGTGATTTTGTCTAATCTGTAAACCAAGTTGGGTATACACAGACAATGTGACATTAAAATACGTACTTATTATCAAGGAGTTTTTTTAAAATTCTATTACAACTTTAAGCAAGTCCACAGGGAGTTTGGCCTCATCACATAGGACATCAATAGAGTAGCTCCTTAGCAGCTAGCCAGCTAGTTTAAATAATGTTAGCTATGCTATTGAACATATGACACCTGTTAAACTCACCTCAACATGTCTTTTACAGCCATTTAACCCACCAGGGGCAATTGAAAAGTCACTGTTGCAAACAGTGCAGCGAGCAACACTGTCATTATTTTTGATCCCTATTAAGCAGGAATACACTTTAGTGGAGTCTGGGGTGAAGAATGTTTGATATTTTCTTTTTTTGGAACACTCTGCCATGGTGCAGCAGGACACTAAATGAGAGAGAGAGAGAGAGAGAGAGAGAGAGAGAGACCCACCCGCCCACAGAGAAAACTGATTGGTCTCTTTTCCTGCTAAGTAGACCTTTCAGGATGCTCCCTCTCGCTTTCACTCTTTTCCTCTCCCTCTCAAAAAAATCGATTTCTGGGATATTGTATATAATTTGCGGGCATCAGGAAGCTGCTATCAATATGTGGGAGACTCCCAGAACTTCTGGGAGAGGTGGGATGTCTGGGAGAGTGGCAAAGAGAAAGCCACTGTTGAAAAGAACTCACATAAAATCTCAGCTAGAGTTTGCCAGAAGCATGTGAGAGGCTCTGAGGTCAGCTGGAAGAAGGTTCTATGGTCTGATGAAACCAAAATTGAGCATTTTGGCCTTCAGACTGCACATCATCGAAAACACAGCATCCTTACCTTGAAGCAAGCTGGTGGCTGCATCGTGCTGTGGGGATGCTTCACTGCAACAGGCCCTGGAAGGCTTGTGAAGGGAGAGGGTAAAATGAATGCAGCAAAACACAGGGAAATCCTGGAGGAAAACCTAATGCAGTTTACAAAAGAAGTAAGACTTGGGAGAAGATTGGTTTTCCAGCAAGACAATGACCCCAAGCGTAAAGCCAAAACTACACAGGAATGGCTTAAAAAACAACAAAGTTAATGTCCTGGAGCGGCCAAGTCAGAGTCCAGACCTTGATCCAATTGAGAATTTGTGGCTGGACTTGAAAAGGGCTGTTCACTCATGATCCCCATGCAATCTGACAGAGTTTGAGCAGATTCATAAAGAAGAATGGGAAAAAATTGCAGTGTCCAGATATGCAAAGCTGATAGAAACCTATCTGCACAGACTCAAGGCTATAATTGCTGCCAAAGATGCATCTATTAAACACTGACTTAAAGGGGGTGAATTCTTATGCAATCAATTATTTTGTGTTTTATATTTGTAATTAATTTAGATCACTTTGTACAGCTCTGTTTTAACTTTGACATGAAAGAGTCTTTTTCTGTTGATCGGTGCCAGAAAAAGCCAGATTAAATCCACTGTGATTCAATGTTGTAAAACAATAAAACATGAAAAGTTCCAAGGGAGGTGAGTATTTTTTATAGGTACTGTATGCTATGAAATTTGATCTTTGCATTTCCTTTTTAGGGCTGTGTATGTCATCAGGAACATCATGTTAATGTGATTGTGACTCTGACATATTGCACAATCCTCAGTGAATCATTCTTGAGAATTTGTTCATAAACTTTGCACCCAGAGTGAGTTCCTTGATAGGTTAGCTTGCATCTAAAAGCATGTGGAAGTACATTAGAGTTGGGCTCTGGAGCTCATGCTGGAAGGTAGGACGAGGCTGAATGTTGGCCTCTGACAAGTCTTCTCATTTTAAAGCTTCTTTGACATTTTGGAAAAATTATATACAGGGAAATATTTTTAGATTTATATGTGTATAACTTGATACATTACCTCAAGTGCTTGGAGAATGGTAATATTGAACAGTGGTTTTCCTTGTCAATTTTGTGCCTATTAAAAACCATGATTAATTGCTATGGCTAATTTAACAATTCAAATTTCTTGTTTGCTGTGGCTGCCAGGTTAATGTGATATACAGTACTTTGTTTTAGCCATTCATATGTTCAGGAAAAGTGAAACTACTCTCAGTTTGGTTAAGTTCTACACAAGTCCTGTTCAAGGACTGCTCTGTTATTTATATTCCCCTTTTCTCAATCAACTCTTTCCTTAGATATTGAATGCAACCTTCTTCACGACTCAGATACCCTATTGATGTCTCTATAATGTTACAAAATTGTGACATAAAGGATAATTTAATCACAAGGAATAAGGAGAGGGGTAGGTAACTCCCAATCAGTACAATTATGGCTGTTCTGCACAGGCCTCGGGTCATTTTCCGTTCCAATTCTATCGTGTTCTTAGATCAGTCTGCCTAAACGGTATCCATTTCTTCTAGCACTTCCCCAAGCACTGGAGGTAATAATGTGTCAAGTGAATACTCTCCAGTGATCTGGCCCCTATGACTATCTGGGGTAACTAATTAAAGAGATTCATTTCATCTGTTGTGAGAAATTCCTGCACACCTCAATTTCAAACTCCCAGCCCCTAATTGTATAGCTCTGTCACCTTCATTCAAGACTCCCATGAGAGCAGGGCTCAACATTTCCTATACATCTACCCTTTAGAATCTTTATTTAAGATTGCTCTTCATTCTTTTAAACACCAAAGAATGTAGATCCAACTTCAGGTCTTCATGATAAGATAACCCTCACATCACAGGAATTAAGTGAGTGACTCTCATCCGGTGATCTGTATCCAGGAAAGCAAACCTGTGCTGAATGGCCTCACCATCATTCTTTCATAATTGTAATTCTACTTCTCTATTTCTAATTTTTTAAAAACCTGGCATTAAAAGTCAGTATGCCACTTATATTCCTAACTACAAGCTGCAACTGCATATTATTAACTTCCTCTTTTTACAGAAGCGATTTTGTTAATAGTCTACCTTTTCATTTCTTTTGTGGATGGCCTTGAACTTAACACTATTTGCCAATTTTTTTTTCAGCCACTTGCTCAACTTATCTTTATCCTGTTGTAAAGTCTAACCCTGGTACCACATGTTGTTGTCTTCTGCACAAGCCTTATGCAGAACTTTATCGAAAACCTTCTGGATATACAAAATACGACAGTGTCCCTTCTGTCAATTCTATTTACGTCATCGGTGAACTCTAGTAAACATAGCAAACATCATTTTCCATCCATGAAACCACAAAGATTGCATTTAAAAGCAAATTCTGATCTAATTATGAGATGCAAATGCTAAAATCTGGACTGATGAAATGACTTGTTGGAGGGATTGTGGATGCAAGATTAGATGGCCTTCAAGTGATTCGAAATTATTTTTTCCAGAATAGGCTAGTAGTAGAGATTTGAGTGTTTTAATGGCTGAGTTACGGATAGCTCTTTTGTTGAGTAACACCCCGTTAAGTGCATTGCTGAGAGTGTTCACATTAGCCAGAAAAGGTAATTCCCATTCTGATTCACTTTTGCCCTTGAGGTGAGGAGTACTCTCGAGCCAGTCTTCATGAGTTGCAAAACCTTGTCTCTCCTTTCCAGTTCTGTGTTTGGAGCATTATTAAACATCTGCCCAAAAACAAGATTTCTGTTTTAATTAGATCATGGGGGCGTGCATTGTGGTTTTTGTGTATTGTTGCTGCTGTCTGTGTTGTTTTGCTGAACGCTGGGGACAAGCTACTTTGACACCAGAGTGTGTGGCGATGCTCGCAGGCTGCTCCAGCACATCCTCGGGTGTGTTGGTTGTTAATGCAGATGATGGATTTCACTGTGTGTTTTTTCAATGTGCATGCGATAAATCTGAATTCCGCCTTTCGCTAGAGTTTCTGTTTACAATACTTTTTATAAGGATTGGAAATGTGTTGTTTCTGTGTTGCTAGGTGGAGAAAGTGTGGGGTCAGTGGGGGAGGAGGGTTGCAGTAGGAATGGAAAGTTGAGAAGTTATACATCTGTGAACTCTTCCCGAAATTCATATGGATCCAAAATGAATCCCCTCTGCAAGTGCTGGGAAACCGAAAAATGGGATTGGCTTTACTCCACAAATCTTGGAATTAATTCTTTCGTTGGTTTCAAAGTTAACTACTAAAAATGATCAAAGGAAAACTGTTGTATTTTGTATATCCTGAAGGCATTTGATCAAGTTCTGCATAAGGCTGGAGAACATGTTGTGTATCCATTGGAGACAGAAGGCTGTGCTATCTTGGCTTTGGTAGGGTTGGTGTCTTTTGGGCTGAGATGTTAAAACAAGGTGCTGCATCGAAGCAACTCTGCTGATTTGCATCAGCTTTGGTTTTCAGTCTCCCTCTCCCTTCCTGATGGGACTCTGCAGAGAGCATGTGTTTCCCATCTTCCTTGATTTGCTTCTAATTTCATAGCTGTTTCTTCTCCTCATTAATGTTTACAATTCCTGCTTGGTGCCAGTTGCTTTACTGTGAACATGTCTCCAGTCTCAGTGGGGGCCCTCTTATGCCTCAGTTGTCTGGATGCCATTCAGGTAACAAAGCACTAAACAATTTTTTTTCCAAAAAATGCCAATTACGTGTCTTTGTGCAGGAAGGAAACAGATTGTCAGTGTGCATTAAGTCATATTTATCTACCACTCTTGTGTTTGTTCTTCCCAATCCCAATACTTGTAGAATTTCCATCATTTACACCCCTCCAGGACTAAACCTTCATAGTCTTGAACCAAGCTATCCTTTCTCAATGCTGGCTCCTGTTAAATGTCTTTTCAAATTCACCAGCCCCACCTGTAGGCAAAATACTGCTGCTTCCACGTCCTCAGTGGCTTCCCTCTCTCATAGTCTTTTGTTTAACCTGTCAAATTCCTGTCTGTGCAATTTTGCCATATTCTTTTGGTTTTTCAAGTCAGTATCAGAATTAAGTTTAATATCACTGGTATACGTCATGAAATTTGTTGTTTTGCAGCAGCAGAACAGTGCAATACATAATCCTGTACCACCTCCTTGATAGTAGTATTGAGAAGTTGATGATGAGAGTCTTTAATGATGGATACTGCCTTTTTGAGGCATCGGCTTTTGAAGGTGTCCTGGGTGCTGGGGAGACTTGTGTCCATGATGGAGCTGGCTGAGTTTACAACTTTCAGCAGTGTGGCCCCTCCATACCAGACGGCCTGTCTCCTCCTCAGCCTCTCCACCACCACGTTTTACAACCTGCTTCTGACTATACTTTTTGATCACCTGTGCAACCCTAACTGACTTGGTGTCAAATTTTATCTGCTAATTCTCCCTGTGTGAAACATTGCCAAGTGTCACTTTCCATAAATCTCTTGAAATGGAGATCAAACAAATTGTCAATTTGACGTGATCTGGTTTCCATTACAGAAAAGGGCCAAAGAAGAATTTTCTAGTTTATTGTTTTGCCGCTGTGTATCAGGTGTAATTGCCAAATCCTCCTTTACAAGTTACACCTGTTCCTTAGCCCCACCCCCCCACCCCCACTTTCTTGCCCACTCCCTCACTACATTTCTATTGAATATTGCATAATCCACCACTTTCCATGAAGCAGGGCAAAAGGATTCTTTTAAAGTATAAATTCTAGAAGATGAATCTCAATTTGTCACGAGAGCATTGTATACTATTATACATAGGCTCAACATGTCTGTGCCAGCCAAGGTGTTTTCCTGAACTGGTTCAATTTTGTCAAACTTTTCCCCACCCTTGCCAGCTTAATTAGACCATCGATCAAAACATGTGTTTAAAATATTCCTGAAACATGCTGTTAGGATACGCAAGTCACTTTCTTAAAGTTAAAATAAATACCACATGAAGTTGTCATGGAGGGTCCTACTTGGTTTGTAAAACTTCTCTAGAGGCCTGCAGAGGAGCACAATTAGTGGAAAATTCCATGCTCATTTGTTTACTGCAGGCTCATGGCCAATTTTGTGTGTGGACTGGTTGTGTATATGATGCAAAAGATTGCAGGAGCAAGTGTTGTACTCATCACATTCCTTAATCTTTCAGAGCAGTTTTCAAACTACAGCAAAGGGGAGCAGTGATTCTGTGTTGTGTGATGGACAGTGGCGTGTACTTCGGGGAAGAGGACCTGGCCGACATTCAGCGTGCTTTCCCAACCAATTGCTTTCATTTCCTGTATTCTGAGAGCAGAGTAGGTGTAGGCATCTGCTGAGTCAGTAATAGGTGCCATGGAATCTATCCTGCTAGAAAACGTTTGCCAGTGATTGTATGTTCTGAAATGCGGGCTGCACATTAATATATCTCTACATATAGTCAACTTTTATGATGTTGGCTAGTGATCAAAGGATCCAAAGTGATAGGAATTTCCTTGGATTGCCAATCCTTTGGAATTGTTCTGAAGATTCCAGGAATTTGACCTTTTTAGATCCCCACTGGAAAACAATCGGAAAAACTACTGGCATTGGGAAAGTGTTGTTACTGGATATAAAAGTAAATTATGCTACTTTGGATTAGGATTTCTAAGGCATTGGGCTCTATGCTGAGCAAACTGTTAGCATTGTTTATTTAACACCAGACTCCATTAGGATGCTTCATCCCAAGGATGATGGTAAAATATGTGCAACTAGTTAGCAAGGCAAAGACCAAGATAGTGCTGGTGATATATGGTGATGTTTTGAAGGCAGCTCCAGATTCTGCTAGATCTTCTACTAGATGCACTTCTGAACTACGATCGCTGCAATGTGCATCCTGTAATTTCTCTTTAAGAAATGCATTTTGAACCATCTAAACAAACTAGCGATTTTTTTTTTTACAATCTCCTGAAGGATTGGGCAAACTTGACTCTTGGGACTGCAGGTACAGCTCCTTGAAGATGAAGGTCGGTCATCAGGTGGTGGGATGTGAGGCCAGGTTCAGGCCCAAGAGCAGAGAACAAACCAGAGTTCCACCTTACTACTTGGTGCCAGCCAAGATTCCCCACCTGAGCCCGTTCCATCTGCCTCCCTCTTCTCACTACTACCATTGGGCAGGAGGTGCAGAAGCCTTGGGTTCAGGAGCAGTTGTTCCCCTGAAATTACTGGGCCCGGACCGGCTCACTTGCCTCAGTACTCAGCTGACCACAGCTCTGGACTCTCTCCTGGGGAGTCTGCAGCCCATATTCTATGTAATACTTGTTTACTTTTTAATTATTTGCATGATTGTCCTCTTTTGCATGTTGGATGTTTTTTGGTCCTTGTTTGTGGTTTTTTATGAACTCGATTGTATTTCTTTTGTTTTCCCGTGGGTGCCTGCAAGAAAATGTATCTAAGGGTTGTATATGGTATACACACTTCAATAATTACTTTGAACTTTGTGGAAAGAGTTGGACTTTGTCTTGAGTTCAAGTGGGGCTAGTTCTGAAGCACAGTACTGCAGGTGCTGGAAATCTGAAATTAAAAACAGATTCTGTAAGTATAATACTCAGAAGGTCAGGTACCATCTGTGGAGAGAGACAAATGGGTTAATGACTCTTGGAGGAAAGGGATTGAGCAATCTATAATTCTTAAAGACGCCATTCAATGAACAGCAATCTCCTGATTTGTTGCAAATGCAGGAAGTTTGAGCAAGTGTATGAGACTGTGTAGATAGTGGGGATTTTTTTTCCCTCTGATAGCAATTGGTCCCCACCCAGATATAATTTGGAGCAATATTTATGTGGGTTTGATGAGCATTTGTGCCTAGTTCTAAGGGAAGTCTTTCATCCCATATGTTTAACATGCTTGGTTCCAAACGAACAGAGTCAGTTCCTTTAAATAACAATGTATGTGTCATAGAGACTTGAGTAGCAAATCATAGATATCCTTGATTATAATCAGTGAGAAATGATTCATGCTTTTAGTCTTTGGATGAATAGACCAATAAATAAAGGTTGAGGCTTAAAACGATTTTTAAAATATATAGCTAATGATTTTTTTTGCTTCAGGTTATTTTTATTTTTAAAGAATTGGTCCTTGTGGAAAAAAATTCAACTGTTTTACCTGCTCTGCTTATGTACCAATAACAACTGATCTGTATCTCGATCCTATTTACCTGCCTTTCCTTCTCCTAACATCTCGTGCACCTCAACAAACAAATCCAGCTGCAGCTTGATACAGTGGGCATGCTAAGGTGGTGCTGGAATGTGTGGTGACTCTTGCGGACTGCCCCTGCACATCCTGTGGTTGTGTTGGTTGTTAACGCAAATGTCGCATTTCACTGTATGCTTTGGTGTGATGTCTGAATGTGAAATAGTTCCCAGCTTTTGTGCCTTTTCAGGGAAGAGTTCCTTAATTTCCCTCAGCTTTTGTTTAGAGGAATAATTCTAAATTATATTTCCAAGATTGTTCTCTCTTGTTCTAACTTCCTTGTGTAGAGAAAGAGATACTTCAATTTTCTTTCCTATTTACTTACTCAAAGGCTTGCAGTACAAGTTTGATGTAAACATCCTCAATCCATTTGACAATGTTGTTCCTGCTCCAAGGCCAATAGATGTCTGAGATTTTGGGCCCAAAACAACAAGCAACACCCCTGATGCGACTCCACCAAGACTCATTCTTGCTGGAGGGCAATTTTCTCCAACATTTTGTAACTTAGTATTATCGACTCCTTTCTTGGACTCACATTAATGACAATTCACGTTTTTAATGAATTGCCTGGGTGTAAAGTATCCAGTCGCAGTGTGGGAAGATGGAGCAGAGTTTGGCTCAACCTGCCCCCAACTTCACCCAACCTTGACCTTGATGTAACCTCCAATAGTCAAAACTGGAGTTGATTGCTCCTGATCTTAACTTATAACGTTTAAATCATTCTTCTGAGCTGCTGATGTAAGTAGCTCAAAAGCTCAATGTGCTTGTATTAGTACTAGCATTATTTCCTGGGTATAACAATTTTCACATTACACAATGGAAAGATGGTGCACATTGTTCTAGAATATAACTTAAGTCTTCTGTCTCTGCCTCTCTTAGTGAAAGGACACTTTTTTTTGCTAAACCTTATGCTTTTTTTAAAAAAAGTTTCTTAATTTTCTCCTCTTCAAAACTTTTATGATTTAAGAGCTTGTAACTGGTTTGAAAAATATAGGCAGCCTGTGATTGAGAGATTCCATGCAGGCAAGCCATTGTAGTCTGTCAGCTTGTGGTTTGCAATCCAAGACATCTTGAAATCATCCTGAATTAAGTACAAAGCAAATATTTTCACAGTATCTACACAAGGATTTTTTAAAATCAAGCAATAGGTCTGGGGCAAGAATTTTCAGACAAAATAATGGCAAGTTAAAGACACATGTTATTGAGTAGATGTTTTTCTTTTTAAATAAAAACCTTTGCATTTTGGTGAGGGAATTGGGAGTTGCTGTTTTGTGAAGAGCCACTGTTTACAGAAATGACCTTGCTGTCACCCTCCCCGGGCGCTTCAAGAAATTATTCTCGCCCCTGAAAATCAGAACATACTCTCTGGTATTTCATGAACCAAACAATTTGTGTTCTTACACGGATGAAAGATGTGCTGATTCTGGAGAGGGCACCAGCAGTGATAACACTCGAATAACCCCACAAAAGAAAGATTTAACATAAGAGGAACACTTGATGATGGCAGGGCTGCTATTAATGGAATTCAGGTGGATTGGTGAGGGGGGGGGGTGGTCTTGATTGCTGTTAAGAGTTACCTGGCAAAGGTGAGGAAATGTTTAAAATATTAGTCATGATTGAATTGCAGGGCAGACTAATGGGCCAAATGTCCAATTTCTGCTCCTATGACGTCTGGAACCTGATTCCAAAGGAAACCATTTGATTCAAGTGTTCACTGTTGACAGAAGATAATCGTTCTAGAATGTTTTAAAGTTCTCCTCTGATTTTTTTTGTCAATTAATGATAATACTAATTAATCAGATTTTTGTACTTTCTTTAACCCAAAGTGACCATTAGTCCCATTTCTCAGATCACTGATGCCCCTTGTCCATGTATTTCTGGGGCTGGAGGATGATTGGAAGTCTCCAGACTGTCACCTAGCACAGGATAGCCGGTCACTGCCCACTCTGGGCAGCTGTTAGGCTGAAATAGTAAATGAGTGTTTTCCTGTATGTTTGACTGGCGATGATCAGGAAAAAGTTGCCTTCCGTCTCGAACTCTGAGACCTTGGAAATGCTGCAATAGAGGTCGGAGCTTCAGTTTCCCTTCAAGAGATCAAAAGTAACTTCATCCGTTGCCAGGTTCAGCTGGGAATCCCTGTGAGATTATTCTGTAATGAGCACGTTCCCATGGTTAGCACTACAGCAAATTACACCAGAGATGTGGTTTAACTGAGGAAAGAGAAAACGTCAGTAGACCACCCAATTAGGTATTGACGGTTCACTAGTATAAAACGCTACATTACAGACATTCCTCTCTTCCTGAAGATCCAATTGAGAACTGACCATCATGGAGTTGTGCAGAAGGGAAGCAGGCTCTTTTGTCCAACTCATGTAAGGTGTCTTCCTGAGCTTGTTTCATCTGCCTGCAATTGACCCATAACTTTCTGCATCTTTCCAATCCATTACCTGTCCAAATGTCTTTTAAATTTTGAACTTGTAACCGCCTGTACCATCTCCTCTGGCAGCTTGTTGCGCATGCACACCACCCTCTGTGTGGAAATGTTGCCTTCTCAGATCCCCTTTCAATCTTTCCTATGCCCTCTAGTTTTAAACTCCTCGACCCTGTGGAACAGAAACATGTGACAATCCATCTTATCTGTGCCCTCATGATTTTATAAGCCCCTAAGTTTGCCCATCAGATGAGAGGTGATTGATAAGTTCGTGGCCTAAGGTAGAAGGAGTCACTTTTAGAAAACCTAGCACATTTACTCTTCCTACATTTACACACTTAGTCCAGCGGTCGTGGAGCATACGGATCCCTTCTTTTAGAAGTCGGCGTCTTGGACCTCCAGAAATGGTCCACAGCAGGGGTGATTGATAAGTTTGTGGCCTGAAGGAGATGAGTTATTAAATTCAAACTTTCTGCAGTTTCACTCAGAGTTGAACTGAACGTGCATGTAATGAGAGCTCATCTCCTTCTACCTTAGGCCATGAACTTATCAATCACCCCTACTGTGGACCACTCCTACAAAGAAGGGATCCATATGCTCCACAACCACTGGACTAAGAGTGTACATGTAGGAGGGGACTTTGCTGAAAAATAAATCTGCTAGGTTTTCTAAAATTGACTCCTTCCACCTTAGGCCACAAACTTATCAATCACCCCTCGTACTTCACTCAGGGTCTTGTTTTTATCCCTAGCCCTCCAGCCTCACGTACTAAGACTCTGCATTACATTACCTGTAACACCTTTTGATAAATTACTGTGTCAAGTATAAGGAGAGATAGCCATGCTAACACCTCACCCCTTTCCCTGGCATTAGAGGGGCAGCACGGTCACCTACAGCAGGAGACTGCAAGGACAATGCAGTAAAAGCAACATCTTTCTATCAATGAGTAAACCTCTTTCCCCTTTCTTTGCCTCCACCTCCACCGAGTCCCACGTTCCTGTCTTGGTAGGAATTTCTATCAGTTGGGCTATAATTACACACTTTAGTCTGGTGCCCCTATTGGGCAAGGGCAGCTAATGTCACTTGCTCATCAGTGACTTCCTTCCACTCTGGTTGTGTGGGTTCTGTGCTGACTGAATCTGTCAGATGGGAGTTGAGGTGCCCTTTGCTCCTTCTTTGTGCTTGGCCTCCATGCTCCTGTTGCAGGGGATGTACTAGGAGAAGAATATAAATAGTCGGTAGACATGGTCTTATCATGCCCACGTAGGTAAACATTCCTGTAGATAAGAATTGAAGATGTTATCCAGTCACACACTTTGCCCATTCTTCCATTGAAATGATAGAGAGTGTGATGAATGGATAGTGTCTGTCTATACCTGACTAATTGTCCCTGCAGTCCAACCACCACAGCTGTTGTACTGTCTCGACAGAGGAGGCAGTGGAACCCGCTGTGGGAGGGGTGTGGTGGTAGTGTGCAGTCAGGGTGGGTACCACCTCTCAAACTGCAATAGTGATCTGCGCAAAGGTCTGCAGAATCTGACTGCGTCAGTCCTCCCCATTGTATAGTCGGGCAAGTAGAGATGTTTAGGATGTAGGAATGAGTTGAGATTAGTCTTGCGTGGGGTGATCAGTTGATATTTTATTTTATTTTTGGTGCCCCTTAAACCATTCCTTTTGAAATAATGTGATTATAATGGGCAAATACATAGAAGGTTGGTGGAAAAACTAGGGGGCATGGGTGGAGGACTGTGGGAATTGATTGCTGTCAAGGCCAGCAATTGATTGCCCATCCATAATGGCCATGTGGTGCTGGTGAGCTGCTGCAGTCCTGCTAGGGCACTCCCACAATGCTATTCAGCAGAGTGCGCCAGGATTTCACCCAATGCAAGGAAAGACCCAACAGTATACTTCCAAGTCTGAAATGTGTACAACTTGGAAAGGATCTTGTGGTGGTGCTGTTTCCCTCAATCGGAAGTCCTTCTATTCTCCTTCTCTCAGTCTGAAGATTCAGGAACAGCTTCTTCCCCTCTGCTGTCCGATTTCTAAACAAACATTAAACCCATGAATACTAACTACCTCACTACTTTTTTATTTCTGTTTTTCTTGCATTACTTATTTTAACTTAACTATTTAATAGACATATATATACTTAAGGTAACTCATTCTTTTCTCCATATTTGTTTATCGTGTATTTCGTTGTACAGCTGACGTAAAGTTAACGAGTTTCACAACATATGCCGGTGATGTTAAACCTGATTCTGATTCTTCAGAGAGTGTGGGTTTGAAAGGAATCACATGAAGCATCTTCTGTGTTTCTTGTGGCCACGGTGGTGGCAATAGTGGAGGGAATGAATGGTGCATCGGGTCCTGAGGTATGTTTTGCTGAATCAGACTCACTTTGTGCTGGACTGGATGCGCAGTTTGATCACACTGCCTGGAAGTGAGCAATGAGGTGCAGAAAGTTGCAGGGCAGCATGAAGCAAAGTGCCTCTGAATGGCCCTATAAGTGTTAAACAGCAGTGTTTCCCCCCCCCCCCCACCCCAGGAGTGGGAAGGGCGTGACTGATGATCAAAGCTGGCAACCAAACAGTCTTAGAAACCACTAAAATTGAAGTATATTTATATTTTTAGAAAATTATAAGGGTTTCTAGAGGCATAGAGCAATACAGCACAGATACAGGCCCTTCAGCCCGATGAATCCATGCTGACCACAGTGCCCAATCAGCTAATCCCTATAACCTCTGTTTGGACCAAAACCACCCCCCCCCCCCCCCAAGCCCACTCCATGTGCTTCTTAAATGATACATTTGTTCCTGCCTCAAATATTTCTTTGGGCAACTTGTTCTATACACTCACCACTCTCTGTATTGGAGAAGTTACCCCTCAGGTCCCTTTGAAATCTTTCCCCTCTTGCCCTGAGCCTATACCTCCTAGTTTTGGACTCCCCTATCCCAGGGAAAAAACTGTAATTGCCCATGTTATCTATTCCTCTTGCTTCTACAAGGTTGTCTCTCATTCTACTAAATTCCAAGGAATGAAGATCTGACCTGGCCCTCTGGTCCTAACAAAACTGTCAGATCTTTTCAGCACTCTCTCCAGTTTAACAATGATTTGCTTATAACGTCATTCCAAGAGGAGCCTCAGCAATGACTTGTACAACTGCAATGTCATTTCCCGACTCTTCTACTCCCTGTGCTAACTGATGAAGGTGTTTAGCATGCAGACCTTTATCACTGCCTACCTGAGATGCTGTTTTCATCAAACTATGCATGAGTCCTCCTTGGTCCCTCTGTTCCACTGTACCCCCTAATACCCTAGTGGAAGCCCTACGCTGGTTTGACTTCCCGAAATGCATCACCTCACAATGATCTCTATTGAAATCCTTTTGCCCACTTCCCTAACTGAGCAAGAACACTTGCATATTATGATAACCCTCTTCACCAGGAACAACACCTATGTTAGTGTCATCCACAAGTTCACTGATCAAGCCGTGTACATTTGCATACAAGTAATTTACATACAGTAAATATCAGGTCCCAGCACCAATTCCTGTGGCATACAGAAGTCAGCGGTCTCCGTTCCAAGAACAACCTTCAACCACCTGCCTTTATTTCAAAATATGGAGGCAAAATCATGAAAAATGCTTTGTCCTTTGCCTAATCTGCAGGGCAAGATGCCTGAGAATTTGATGGTGTCTTGGATTTAACAGGCACAGGACTTTCTTTTGTTTTCCTTTATTGCTGCCCACTCATCGTCATATAGACACAGAAGAGAAACAGGCCCTTCAGCCCATTTAGAACATTCTGCCTAGTCCCATCAATTCTGCAGCTGCACCATTGCCCTCCATACCTCTCCCATCCACGTATTTATCCAAACTTCTCTTAAATGTTGAAATCAAACCTGCATCCAGCACTTCTGCTGGCAGCTTGTTCCACACTCACACCACTCAGTTTCCCTTTCAATACCTCACTTTTCACCCTTAACCTATAACCTCTAGTTCTAGTCTCACCCAGCCTCAGTGGAAAACGCCTGCTTGTGGTTACCCTATCTTTACCCCTCACTTTGTACATTTCTATCAGATCTCCCCTCATTCTCCTCTATGCCAGTGGGAAAGAAGTCTTAATCTAGTCAACCTTTCCCCACAACTTGGGTACTCAAGTCCCAGCAATATCCTTGTAAATGTTCTCTGTACTCTTTGAATCCTGTCGATAGGTAGAATACACGCGATTAAGCACAACCATTTCCTCATACAACTTTAACATCCCAGCTCCTGTGCTTAATCCTCTGATCTATAATTAAGCCGGGAATTATATAATACTGGGAATCCAATTTGGATCGGGACTTCACAGATTGCAGTGAGGGAACCAAATGACAGATGAGGTGCCGTTCATCTTTCAGGAGGTGTCATGCATGGACACTGGAGGAGTGTGCACTGAAACTACTTCAGGCTGAACTCTCTGATGCTTTGGGTTGGAACATTAATCTAAGATCCTTTTCAAGAAAACATTTTGAAGGAAGCCTGTGAATTTTTTGTCCTCATTGATGCTCACATTCTAGCTGTCCCAGAAGTTGATATAAAATTTCCCCAATGCATAGATCGAAGGCTCTCCATTGACAATGTACGTACCTTTGTGCACTGATGAGCAGTTTGAGAGGCAACATGTGGGAGGTGCTGAACTTGACATGAACAGCTACCTTTTGATTTTCAAAGATCTCTGGCTGTGGGGCTTCCCTTGCCTTGTGCTAGAATCTATTGTGATCTACTGGATTGCTCTGATAATCGTGCAGTGGCAGAAACAAGCTGGGCGGACTTGGATCTTTACTAGGCAATTATCCTTTGTATCCTTTCTCCATGGTACTCTGTCTTGTAACCAGCATCACACCAAGTCTTGCTAAATCTCTCCATTTTATATGGCTGTGTACAACACACATCAGTACAAATAATAGTTAGACCACAAGACATAGGAGCAGAATTAGGCCATTTGGCCCATCTGGTCTGTTTTGCTATTCCTTCATGGCCAATCTTTTATTCCTCTCAACTTCTGCTTTAAATATACCCAGTGACTTGTCCTGCACAGCCATCTGTGGCAATGAATTCCACAGGTCCACCCCCAGTTAAAGAGATTCCTCTTCATCTCTGTTCTAAGGGGACTTCTGTCTATTCTGAGGCTGTGCTTTCTGGTCCTGGACTCTCCCACTATAGGAGACATCCTCTCCACATCCACTCTGTCTAGGCCTTTCTATTCTTCTCTCCTTCCTTTTATCCATCGTTCCAATCATCAGATACACTTTTCCACTGGTCTAAGTTCAGGTCATTTCATGTAAGGGCTGAGAAGTTCAATCACTGTTGCTTGTCTGTGAACTTTGCTGGGAAGTCAGTTACAGTTCCCAATTCTAATTATTGCCCTCCTCCATGGAGAAATAAGAGATAACCAAAGCTATAACTTTCA
Organism: Hypanus sabinus; assembly: GCF_030144855.1. NCBI lineage: Eukaryota > Metazoa > Chordata > Chondrichthyes > Myliobatiformes > Dasyatidae > Hypanus > Hypanus sabinus. The sequence continues at coordinate 85,480,891 of NC_082717.1, read as the reverse complement.
TCTTTCTTTGTTACATGGTTATATTTATGGTTTGAGTGTGGGCTGGTGGGACTAGGTGAGAGTAAGCATTCGGCACGGACTAGAAGGGCCGAGACGGCCTGTTTCCGTGCTGTAATTGTTATATGGTTATAACGAATTTGGTGAAGTGGGTGTAAAATGATCTGCAAAGTTTAGTTGTTCGCCAAGTGTGTTACTTCTGCAATTCCCCAGGCTCATTATGTTGAATGTTACTCTCTCAACAGATTGTCAGTTATAGTTTGAGAATTTGTGCTACTGTTTTAAATAGAAGTCACATAAATGAACATTTGTAAAGCAAATCTCGTACATTTGGATACTTTTCAGATATTATAATTTTCACATATCCCAAAATAACGGGAATGAAATTTTTAGTCAACGCTGTCTTGATTTTCCATTAAATTGGGATATTGGGGACAGATTTTCAACCTTGTTTATCACGATGGGGTTTTGATGAGGCTTTTCAAAATATATGTTCATTGCTCATATGCTTCAGGTTCCAAACCTTGTTCATTTGTTTCCTGTTGTGGTTTGTGAGAAAGGAAAGGAATAATTTGAACTGAATGTTTTCCTGTTTTAAGGATACTGGGCCTCTGGACTTCAACATTCCAAAGTAAGGAATAATCAGTTCAAAAGAAATGTGTACAAAAAGATGAGTTAATTAGATATATAATGCAAGGGTCACAGAAAGGAAGTTTGATATTTATCAGACTGTGTGTTTGAGTTCTGAGGATAAACCTTTTTTATGGCCTGTTTTTAGTCGCTCTTTAATCTAAACTACATAAATGTCTGGGCTGGATCCCTTTCATAAGTGGTGGAATTCTTTAACTTGGCAAATGGCTCACTCTGAAGAGATTCAATTGCTTCTCCCCAAGGGGTCTGCTGTTAGAGCAATTTATTTTTTATAAAGGAGAAAAAGTAGTCTTGTGTTTAAACAGGGCCCCTTACATCCTTGGGCCTGGGATTTACTCGAGGCCTAATATCCTGGAGACTGATGTTTACACAGACCCTCCTGAGTATTGGATCAGCATTTGTACAATGCCCTCCCCTGTTGAGGGAGGGTGCCCTTGTGGGCAGGTGCAAGTAGAGAAAGCTCATCATCTGATTGGTCACTCACTGCAGAGGCCTCACCTGCCTTCACACTGCCTTGCTGTAATGCCCCCTGTTGTGTGATCTGGATTCTGCACTCAGCGTCCGATATCCCTTTTCATTTCACCTGCTGGATCACGTGCGCTTGGTTTCTTGAACCAACCGCACCTCCTTCCCCCAACACACCAGTGGTCCTTTTCCTTGTTCCCCCCCCACCCCCCACAGCCTTTAAAATACTGCTTAGTGCATAGTTTGCTTATTTTCTGACTTCTTTCATTGTCTGGTGTTCATCCAAGGTACATTTCACACATGCATCTTTGCCTGACTAATGTCCATGTCTAAATCAGGTCAACTATGCCAGTGGGGTAAGTCTCTGTTATATAGTGCAGTACTTCAGTCTTGTTAAGTAGTTTCCAACAATCTGGTTAAGTGCAGATAGGATCTCTTTCTCTGTGTAGTAACTGTGAAGTTGGGTGGTGAAGTGGAGATGCGTCTCTACCAAAGGAGGTGTAAGGTGCTCCTTCCCTCCGCTAGCCTGCAGGTCACCCTTGGGCAAGGTGTAGCACCTGCTGAGTTCCTCCCACCCCCGGTCATGATCACATGAAGCCGTGGGAGCAGGTGGTGGCTGGTATCACAAGTCCTGGTTTTGTGACCACTGACACCAGGCAGACAATCTCTGAAAAAGTATTGATAATGACTGGGGTTACCAGCCCAGGCACTGCCCAGAAGAACGCAATGCCAATCCACTTCGGTAGAAAAAGATTTGCCAAGAACAGTCATGGTCAAGGATAGACAATGATCATGGCACATGATGTGATGAATTAAGAAGTGTTTGAGGTCTGCGTGCAATATTGATACTTCACCCAGAGTGAATGTTTTTCCATCTGTAATAAGCGTTGCAGGAGCATTGTTACATTGTAGAAACCTTGACAGCTTGTTGCTACAGACAACTAAGATAAAAAGGTTTTAAAGTTTTCCTTAATGTGGATTGCATCACTTCCCAAGGATTGTATCAAAGGCAAAAACATTGATGTTGCCAGCATCTGTGGAGAGGGAAGGGATTAATCTGTCAGGTTTTTGACCTTTCAACAATGCTTTTATACAGTCCTCAAGAAGGGTCTTGGCCCAAAACATCAACTGTTTATTCTTTTCCATAGATGCTGCCTAACCTGCTGAGTTCCTCCAGCATTTAGTGTGTATTGCTTTGGATTTCTGGCAACTGCAAATTTTCTCTTATTTATGATTGACTGCCGTACAGCGAGGCTTCTGAAACATTTATGGAATGGCTTGAAGCCACAGGCTGTCTGTCTTGGTGACACTTCCAGATCTGCAGGGCCACGTCCCTCTATATCTTCAGTCAATTTGGCATCCACCTTCCTAATTTTCCTAGCTACCTCTTCTCTCAAAACCTACCATCTCTGGTCCTTCTGATTGGCTTCACCTCTTGACTTGGTTGGCACTTTCCCTTGTACCACGAGACTTCTAGTTTTGGGCTGTTCAAAATGTACAGCTGCAAGTGGATTGGTTCATAATTGGCTCATATCAACGTCTTGGTCTCTGTCGGGTCAAAAATTCTAACCTCAAGAATAACTTCCATTGCAGCACTCTGATAGAAATCTCCTGATTATCTCAGTGGCCCCTTTGCCACATGATTGTTTATGCAGCAGTGGGTGTGATCTGGGAATTCAGCTAAAGGATTCAGTCTTCAAAGGAACTGGAAGCAAATTAACTTTGACCCTCCCAAGAGTCTTGGTGACTACTTGGTCACATGTAAAAATACAGCATCAGGCATCAGCAGTGATTCGGTGGTCAGTAGCTTTGCCACAGCTTTGTTCCAGTGACTCAAACATGTTAACAGGTGCAGCACTGAGAGATTGGTCCAGCTGTGCTTTTGAAAGGAGCTCCCGTCTCTATTCAGACCATTGTGACCAGGATGGAGTATTGCCCAAATATGAGGGGCTGGATGGCGCTGGTCATTAGTGCCCACTGCCCTGTTGAGCACAGTGCGCTTTGTCCATGTGGGCCAGTTACATGGCAAACCAAAGGGGTAACTGGCTCCCCACAAGATTTTCAAACCAAGGATTATACGGATACCTGTTATTCTGGAACTTTGGCAATGTTGGTGCTTCAGTACTTCATTGGCTGTTGAAACAGCTGGAGGTTGTGGAAGCTGAATGCAAAATCTCTCAGTTATTGACAAAGACTTGGTGAATGCAGTTGTTTGTTAGTGTAGTTTGTTAGATGTGGAAGTACAAAATGGATGCACCTCGAGCCGCTGTTACTTTGTGCTTTGGGCATCACATACAGTGTATTGAGATCTAAGTTTCCTTCCATTTCCATTCAGATATTCATCAACTAACCTTATTTGCATAACATTCCCTCATTATAATGCTCTCTATTGATTTATTATTATTGATATATTAAATCAAACATTCCTCCTTCACAATTTGGAGTACAATGGTACTTGCAAAACAACTAGTCAGCTGCCAGAATTGTTTTTGTTTGTAAAAGCAGTCCCCTATTTTTAAGGTCCAACTGAAGAACTATTTTCTTTCTAGTTTCGAAAACAGCAAGCCTTTCTATTTTTGTGCATTTTCAGATGCCCGAAGTATGAACATCTTTGAAATGTGATTTAGGAAATGCCAGTGTCAATTTGTGTATGGGAAGCTCCCACAAGCATCAATTTGAGATGAGGTGGTCTTTCAGCAGTATTGTTCGAAGGATAAATTCCTGATTACCTTGTCCTTCAAAATGGTGGTAACAATCACTTTATGTTCACCTGAATCATGAATTTGGATGAATGCCCTATCTGTAAAAACCAGTTCACTGCCACCTCTGTTTATAACCTCAGCCTAGATTATAATGGAGAGTCTTCAGAGTGGGACTAAAATGCTCAAAATTTGGACTTGGAGTAAAGAATGCGGCCACCAATGAGAAATTATAATTGTAAAATTGCTGTTTGGAAGAAAAGTTAACCTATAAGTACTTGGGACTATTGTTTTAAGCTAGTTTAGCAGACTTAGATGAAGGACAGTTCTTATAGATGATTCTTGACTGATCCTGGGGCAAAGGGTAGAAAGATCTGCAGAGGGCACCTGACATGTCTCCATTTCTTTATTACTTTCTTCCCTTCTCACAGCACTGTATTTCAGGGTAAAAATATTGAGAAGAGGTAGTACAGGTTCACTAGAGGTACGAAGGCTGTAGTTAAAATCTTTGAGGAGGTCGCAGACCTGGACTATCCCCTTGTGTGCCTAACAAAGGGATAATCTAATTTGGTTTTTTAAGATGACATGTATTGAAATTTATTATAAAGATATTTTTGGCCAACAACAAGCTTCGTGACAATTGTCAGTGATAATAAGCCTGATTCTGATGATTTGGGGAAATGTGGAAGTTGTGTGCCTGTGTCCTTAGGAGCATCTGCTTGAAGAGCAGGAGGAATAGTTGTCTTCATGGAAATTCTTTTTCCTTGATAAGAAACTGTCTACCAAGGATAGAAAAACAAAATGCTAAAAATGGTTAGGCAGCATCTGTGGAAGAAAGACCACTAACATTTCAGAATAGAGGACCTTTCTCAGAATTGGGAAAGGAATAGAACGAGGAAGTATCTGATGCTGATTTCAGAGCCTCGGTAGGAATAATCTATAAATTTAGCCATCTGGTTTGTAGATTAATGCGGGCAGTTGAAGAGAGGGAGATTTTTGGGTGTGTTCTATTTGAAACCATTAAAGGCAAGTTCAAGTTTCTTTTCCCTTCTTTCACTTTCAATTTTGGCCAACTTCACCTTGTTAAATTTAGTTCCTCAAGCAGAAATGAGAACAGCAATTTGGGAATGGTAAGGAAACAGATTTAATACAGGGGAAATTCCTTAACCACTGAGGAGGTGCAAGACCCTAGTTCAGTTTTGTTTTTGTTTGTTGGCTATTCAGTGGCGTGTTATTTTGGAGATTTAATTCTGGGGATGCGAGTCATTTATTAACCATCTCTAATTCCTGTGTGGGAATTAAGCACAATGGTGAGAGGGATGAAATGTGGCTACCAATCGGAAAGATTTTTTTTAGCTCTTAGCCAATATATCCATATCTGCTACAAGATAACTTGTCAAAAATGGGAGCTAAACTTCCCAAAATCCTTTACTTCCCAGGAATTACTCTATCTACTGAGGCTTCATCAGTAAATGTAATTGCCAGTACAACATGGGGTCAAAGCAAAATAGAAGAAAACTAAAACAACAACACACACAAAATGCTAGTGGAACACAGCAGGCCAGACAGCATCTATAAGGAGAAGCGCTGTCGACGTTTCGTCAGGACGAAGGGTCTCGGCCTGAAACGTCGACAGTGCTTCTCTCTATAGATGCTGCTTGGCCTGCTGTGTTCTACCAGCATTTTGTGTGTGCTGTTGCTTGAATTTCCAGCATCTGCAGATTTCCTCGTGTTTGCGCTAGAAGAAAACTAACTTTTTCTCTCAAATTTTCTTGTGGGTTTATTTAATGCATTCAGAAATACGGCTTGGAACAGGCCCTACACCTCCAACCTATTCAACCCCAGCACAATTGACAATGACCAACTAACCAGTACGACTTTGCAACGTGGGAGGAAACTGGAGCACCCAGACATTCACTGGGAAGATGTACAAACTCCTCCAGAGGGCAGCAGAATTGAACTGAACTCCAATGCCCCCGAGCTGTAGTAGTGTCGCGTTACATTCTACGCTACCATGATGCCATCTTCTACTGGTAACGACTAGTTTAGATTCACCTACTCTTTTGAACCCATTTGTAATTTTGATGTTTTGACTGGTTGTCCCTCAACTTTTATTTTTCTGGAGAAAACAAACCCCGCCTGTTTTTACAACAAATAACTTTACATCCACATCTTTGAGAACTTAGTTTTATTCCTGTAGAGACTGAACACTCCAAATTGAACTCTGGTGATTTCCTGCTGGTAATCCACTCAGTTTAATTGTAAATGTTTGCTCAGTGAAGAGTTATCTTAATCGAATTCTGTAAACTGCTTGAAGTCAGACAGCTAAAAATGGGGCCTGGTGAGGAGGGAGATGTGATGGGTTTTATTTTTAGCAGTAGTCCATTTATCTAGGTCAGCAATAAAGATGAAAATATTTTTCTAAATTATTTGATTCTTAACTTTCTGGATAAGAAATCATACGTGGACAGCTCAGGACAGGGAGGGCTAACTAATCAGGGCAGTATGAAAATCAGTGGACATTACCTTGTACACCCACACATCTTTAAGACAAACCCAATATTATGAGGGCCTGAAACTGTCTTTTTTTTCCTCCCTCCCCACTTCTGTGTTCTGGAATGGAATTTGTAGTACAGTCAATAAAAGACACAAAACCCAAACAGACTTGATTCAGGGTCAAGTGTATGAGAAGCTTGCTGTCTGTCCTAGTTTTAAGATGATGCTGTTGAAGCCCAGCGAGGCAAAGCGGAGGCGAGGAAAAGTTGAGGCCCGTCCACCTAAGCCAAGAGCCAGGGAAGTCCTGTGGTTTGATCGATATAAGCACCATGCCGATTTGGAAAGGTTGGGGATGGGCCAAAGTGTGGCGGCAGGGTCCAGGCCCAGAGCGTATCGAAGCGACAGGGCCTGGGTCCTAGTGCAAGGAACGGCCCAGTATTTGGATGATTTAAACGCCAGGCCAGATTGAAATGGCAGGGTGTTGGGACTGGAGGCAAGGGTCTGGCCAGCTGTGCTCGCCACTCCATGGTATTTACTTGGCTCTGCGCTGAACTGAGGCTGTGGTTGTGGCCTGCTCAGCTGCTCCAAGCTTTCATATCTGTGGACTCACTTTTGTCCTGAATGCTACTTACATACTTTTACTGTTTCCGTTAGGTTCTCTCCCCTCTGGGTGTTTGACAGCCTTTATTTTTTTGGGTTCTTCTGGGTTTCTTTATTCTGTGGCTGCCTGTAAGGAGATGAATCCCAAGGTTGTATAATGTATACATACTTTGATAATAAATGTACTTTGAACTTAATGTAACACTTAAGTGGATTAATTTCTGGTCAACAACACACTGCCCAGTTGTTCATTCTGCCTGAGAATTTGGGAAACCTGACATCCCTTGTACCATTTTATGTCCCTGTCTCATTCTGAGTCTCTGCTCATATTTGGGCTCCTTCCTGTTATCAGCACCACTTTCTTCCGAGTCGCTACCCTTGTTCATCTTCCATGATGTTGGTGCCATTGGGGAGGACTTATTCTAGAGTAGAATGTACTTGATTGGTCTTCAAATGGTGGTGTTAAGCGGTCATTCTCCTTCCAGGGTTTACAAAGCTGTTTGTGAGAGTGGATCTTACAAAGACTGTCAGGTTGCAGACTGGCCAAACCGAGAAAAGATGGCAGAATCTTCTCCTGGAAAGTCTGAATCAGATGCATTTAGTGATATTTGAGTAGTTTCATATTCATCATTACTAAATTAATATCTATTTAATCAAATTCTTGCTATTTTAATTAGTTGTACCTGCATGTGTTTGTGAAGTAATAGAAATGTCTCCTCCCCTTCCACTTACGTTCAACAACCAGTCAGTCTCCATCTGAGTTTAACTTGGCAATTTTATTGAGGTTTTTTTGGCATCTATTTATAGTCCTTCTTAAACTCTGGAAGTATATTTTACTCTGGACTAAGGCATTCCTTTGGAAGGGGAATGCACCCTAAGCCATCAACTATTTAATTGTATGAAATGTGAGCAGGTAATGTGTAACAGATGGTGTGTAGCTAAATTTAATTGCAAGGCAAAGAAACGGATGCAAAATAATTTTCTGAACATGTTTGTATAATTTTTTTGTGTGTGGGTTAATCTTCATGAACCACAAATTTGCATGTAATTATATTTACCACGAGTCTTTGTCATGAAATAATTACAGAGGCTTTGTAATAGGGAGTCTCCTTTGCTTTTCCCTGAGCAGGGGCAAGGAACTGGAAAATAGCCCTGCAATGAATCTCACTTGTAGCCATTCTTATTATTGAAAAGTTTCCCAATTTGAAACCTCCAGACTTGTACGATCTGGGGATCTAGCTGTGACATCGCGTTTAAAACAAAATGCTGGGTATTATCTGCAGGTTGGGCAGCGTCTGTGGTGAGAGAAACACTGTTGACATATTGGGTCAAAGTTTTTTTTTATCAAGATGACCCATCAAAAAGGGTGCTTTATTTACAGAGAAGAGGGAGGGCCAGAGAGAACAGATAGAACCTCTGATAGGCTGGAAACTAAATGAATGACGGCTCATGGGGAGTGCACTGGAGGGGGGGGGAGTGGTGTGGTGGAGGAACAAAGGGGTGCATAATAGATGGATTTTAAAATGCAACTTAGTTGTCTGGAGGTGGTATAAAATGTTGGAACTGAGATACAAAACACAACAGTGAATATGGTGAAATAGCCAAACCATTCTTATTGGCTGGAGTGTAGTTATGGCAACAGAGGGTTTTTTTGTAATGGGCTGACTAGACTGTTAAATTTGTGTCTGAACCCCTGCATTGGTTCATAGCATCCATCATACAAGGAAAGCAAGTAAGAATATAAAAGAGGAAAAGAGCCTTTATATATTTTCTGTTCTCCTCCCCCACATTACATTCCCTCTACCACAGATTTGATGAACATTCCTTCTTCAAACTGGTAATGGCCTTTAGCATATTGGTCGTGGTTGCCCTGTCTAATCTGATCCTTGGCTGTCTAACCTTCCCAAGTTATCTGTTATGACTCCATTTCATTCCTCTCCCCTCCCCTCTTTCTGTCTGGTGAAACGTACTGTCCATTTCCTCTACAGATACTGCTCCCTCTGCTGAGCCCCTCCAGCGCTTGGAGCTCCATTCGTAGTCTGTTTAGTGATCCTCCGCTCCACCCTTCCCCCGCCTGCCAAGACGGGAGGACCGTGGCCACGGATCACTGGCACAGGTTGCATTACTGGGAGGTAACAGCCACCATCTGGATCACAGTGGTGGGTGCCCTGTATTGAATGGGACGACCAATATTTCAGTGGGAGATTGGCCGGAGTGGGTGATCTACTTTTTCCTAACAAGCATGTCAGACCTTTTGGGTAGAAACTCTGGGCTGGGGTTGGGGGGGGGGGTGGCATTTGACAGTATTTTGCTGTTGGCTGCCTATAATGTCTGCTGAGCTCAGATTTATTCTTGAAGATGCCTGAATCTGGAGCAATAAACCAAACTGGTGGACGAACTCAGAGAGTCAGGCAGCGAATGTGGAGGGAAATGAACGGTGAAAATTTCCATTCCGGGTTCATCACGCTTTACTGTATTTACAAACACCGGTGTATAACCGTGCACGGGGAGTATCCAAGGATCGTTGGGGATGACGGGTCTGGCCAGAACTTTCCAAAAGGAATTGACTTGGGCTTTGGTCGATGGACGGCTCCACCATCAGCTTCACACAAACTACCAGTGCAGCGGGCAGGGATCGGGACCCACTTTCTTGTCTTGGATAGGATTCCTATATTTAAACTGAAGCTGGCGGGAAGTAATTTGACAGAGGGTGTCCCGGCCCGGCACGGCGTTGGTATCACCTTGGGTTGGTCGAACGGTCGCGGGACACCTCGCCTTCCCTGGCCCGTCTCTGAGCGGTAAGCTGCTAGTTCGGCAGGTTCCCTTTGCCTCCAATAGTTAGAGCAGAGGATTGCTGGCGGTGACCGCGTTTCCTGGTAAAGTGGATTTAGGACAGTGTTGTAGGAGGAGCGGGTTAGGAGTCTCTTTTTAAAATATTCTGGGGGCGGTGCTCCTTTAAATGCTCTTGCTCTGAATGTGTCCCGCATTGAAATACTGTCTGCAGTGCGGCATACTGCCACCTTGTGTTATCAACACAAACTGGAGCTTCTTGTCTAAATTTAAAACGCTTTCCGATGGCACTGGGCTGCTCGTTCACCGGCGGCTAGCGGTACCATTTGGCGGTGTGTGTGCGTGCGAGCGGAGCCCGCGATCACTCGCAAGTCTGTCTCTACCCTTCTCTCGCACAGTCGGTTAAGAAAACATCTTTAGCTTTCCTGCTGCTAGTTGGTGTTGGACAGGGCGCCTCTTCTTTCGCTTTTAATTCCCGAGTGCAGATCGAAGATGTGCTTCGAATTGAAGCGACAAAATAAACGTAACGCGGCACCCCACATCTCGAAGTCTAAGGACGTGTAAACTGGTTACAAGGATGCCAGTCCGTGGGTAAGCAGTCGTTTGTCTGTATTTCGCGTGTTTAATTGTTCTGTTGAGTATTCTCAAATCTGATTCCTTTAATACTTGTCAAAGTAGCATTAACTGCCCTAGACTTGCACCCAGCCTGAATAATTGCCCCTTATTTTGGGTCCATTATCCAGCGAGACCTGGTACGGATGAATAATTAAGAGGAATGATGCACGGGGGCTGCTATTTTTTCTCTTCCTTCGGAGTTTTTGTTTGTGTGTGGGTTGAAGGAGGAATTTTCATCCGCTTACTGCACACTGCATTGGCAGTCAGACTGAGAGCACAATGGTACAGACACCCTGATTGTTGCAGTTTACTTGAAAATGGGGATACTGTACATAAAGGGAGCGCTGAACTTTGTTTTATTTCCAGTCACCTGCCTCTAGAACGCTTTCCCGGTTGCAAGCGATTTATTACGTTTGATTACAACCTGATGTTAACCTTTCTTATTTTTTACAACCCACACATCCTACATTGTTTTAATGCCGTGGGGCGTGGGGGGGGGGTTGATCTTGTCTTTTTGTTTGGAGAGGGCTGGTCCTTCGATTTGCCTTGCAATGGTGGAGTTTCATTTAATGTGAGTTCCATCCAGGGTACATTGATGGCCAGGAGTTGACTCACTGCAGAAGTCACAACCTCGTGACCAGGAGGAAAAGGGGTTGCAGGCTTGAGTCTTGCCAAAGAGGGTGGAAAAAGAAGGCGGTGATCCATAAGGAAATGAACTACTCGTGCCGCCTGATGCATTGTCAGAAGGAATTCGCACATACGCTGATTCCCAGACTGGTGATCGTCCTCAATGGCTTTATTCTGCTGCACTGCATTAGTATGTCATTAGTTCAAGAACTTGTTGGTGAAGTGCATTGGAAATATGGAGGAAAAGGGGAAAAAAAGATCAAACTTTGACAAGCCTTAAAGACACCAGGCTCCCTACGAGACTTTCTCAAAGGACAGGCTAGGGGTTTTCTTTGGATTAAGCTCTCATTGATTTTGTTAATTGTAGCATCATTGTGTTTGTCTAGACTTATTTTTGTTGGCCCCAAACAAGTTAGGAGGGTGGCCGACATGGACATCTACTGTGGTTCAGCAAGCAGTAGTCCTGCCTTTGCTTCCAAGGTTCATGAGCTGAGTTCCAAGGCTTAAATACTCTTTTGGCATTTAATGCTAACCCAATTTGGGTTCCCAACAATGTGAGGGACTGTCCAGATTTCTTCACTTATGAAGGGAAAGGTATTCAGGAAAAAAATCTCAGCTTTGCACAGCGGTCTCATTCCCATGGTTAGTCCTGGTGCGGAAGGAATGATGCAACTCTTCCAGCCATACTGAGAATGATCATGCTTGGATTGTTCAAAACAAGCAAATCAATAGTCTGATTTTCCAATAAAACGTTTGTAATATCTGTCAAACACAAACCCATTAAAGGTTTAAACTGGCATATTGCGATCATTCAGCAAATGGAATCCAGAATCCAGGAGTAAATTTCCCTCCGCGGATGCTGCCTGACCTGCCATGCTTCTCTGGAGTTGGTTGCTCCATTTCCTAGCATCTGCAATCTCTGGTCCCTCCAGTAAAATTAGCCCCCAATTTAACCAACTGCTGCTGCAATTTTTTTTTAAGAATTGCCTGTTATTCAAGGTTTTTTTTTGGTAAATGTGTGACCAGTTCTTTGTGAATCAAAGAAAGAATAAACTAGTAACGATGCTGGACATTTTCTGACTCTTTAAACTGCAAGTGGAATGGAGGGGATAAGAAAGAAAGTAACTTTTCATTTCCTGGGAAGTTCCAAAGTATCATAACCAATTAAGTGCATGTACTTAATCGAAAAAAATATTGCAGCCAAATCATACATCAGAAGATCTGACAAAGTGAGGTGATAATGATCTAATAGTGGCCAAGGAATGAGGAATAACACCCCTACTCTTAAAATAAAGTAGTAGGATCACATACAATGCCCTTGGGGGCAGGAAGTTGGAGAAGCAAGCAGAGCATTGACCAAATGTTTCACCTAAAAGGCAGCATCTTCAACCATCCTTGGCATTCAATAGGAAAAGTCGGCATAGATTTTATGCATGAGGTGCTGGAACAGGACTTGCTTCAGTCAGAGAGTTGTAGGTTGGCAAGTGCTACCAATTGAACCACCACTGACTCTTAAACCATGATAAAATTGTGAATCTCCCACGTCAATATGACTTGGAGCCTTTGCATTTTGATTGCCCATCTAAGTGTTACTAAGAACAATATAGACAGGATATTGACCAAGCAATAGAAGCAATACTGGCCAATGCTCTGTGAACTGGAGGTGATATTTTCTAACTTAAACGTGGTGGAGGTTGTTGGTTTGAGGATGTGCTGTTGAAACTGTTGCTGTTCTCTGGTCTTTCTGTTGGGCAGGCTGCTTGAGTCAAGAGTGGCATTATCCTGCGGCAGTTAGTATTGTGTTTCATTTGTCCAGGGACTGGGGTTTGATCATGACCTTGGGCACAGTCAGTGCAGAGTTCATCCATTCTCCGTGTTAGCTTCCTCTGGGTGTATTGGCTCTTTCCACGTGGCAAAGAGGTGCAAATAAGTAATTGGTGACAGTAATTTAGCCCTCGGTGGAGGCACAGGGGTATGTGAGAGAATAAGTTTCAAATCTACAGTGAAATAATAAGGGGATTGAAACTGATGGTGTTGTTCTACTGAGGACGGCCTAAAACCAATGGGCCAGTTGAGCTGTGGGTCATAATAAGACGAGGGTTTCTTAGTGCACTTGAGTTTTAGCAATAGTGGGTGATGGAGACTACACCATTGGTCGTTTTGGTCTTGTCTGTCCAATGTTGCTATTTCTCTCCTGGTTCATGCTTGCTCCCAAAGGAAGCTGGATAGAACCCAGGTGTTAAAATGTAACTGCTGAACTAAGATTTATTTTCCTCAATGTTACTCTCTGAAAGTGCATGTTTTATATTAAATTGAAGGTGCTAATTCTTCTAATGTCGTATGCAGCTATTTTTGCAATATTTCAGATGGATGAACTCACTTCTAATTTGATGATCTCATTCCGTATGATTGCCAGCTGCTGTATTCTTCCCAATTTGTTAGTACTGAGTGCATTCCAAATTGAAGCCTGCTCCCAAAATGTCAATAAATGCATCAACTTGGCTGTCAAAAATTGAAGCATTCCAAGAGTTTTAAATCCAATCTGAATAGCTTTCCCGTTGAAAGAAGCATTTCAGTAATTCATAAATCATCAACGGTTAGAAGAAGTCCTAAAATATTAGGTGAACAAGCAGTGCAACCTTCTGGTTGACCAACAAATTCTTTACGACATCTACCTTAATTATATATAATATACGATTCAGAAGCTTCAAATACCTTACAGCTCCATTACTTTTCTTGCTGCCTTCATGTCCTGCAATCTCAGAATTCCAAATCTGGCCTCTTACACAACCACTATACCATTATCTCCACTGGTGCCTTAAAGCCATCTGGGTCCTAAGCTCCTGACTGCAAACTTTTGGTCATATCCAAAAAGTTTTGCTCAAGTGGTATTTTTAACGCTTTGTCTATGTAGGGCCGGGCAATGATTTGTATTTGTTTGCTCCGTTTGGGTTTCTGAAATGACAGGAAGACATTCCAAAATTCACTAGGACAGCAGAAGCCCAATTGAAAACTGAACTGTTAAACTGATAGAGGGCTTTCGCTTTTGCAGTGGATGCTGGGATAGCTCTACTTCCATAGTCTAAAAATATATGCATGACGCCATTTCCCTTTTGGGATTTGCGACAAAAAGGGCCCAATAGATTGTCTTTTCAGATGTTGTTAATTTACCTTTTGGTCATTGGACCGACAATTGGGTATTAATTTCTCAGCTGTGAGACAATTTTAATATATCGTTTGCTATCTTATAAAATAGTGGGACATGGTCACCTTGGCAACACGAAATTGCTTTTAAGAAGTGTATATTGATTTGCTGCTTTTTTCCTGCTTGTGTTTGCAGACTGAAGTGATGTGATATAAAAATATATTGTTCCTGTATCACGCGATTGTGCAATAAAAGGACACGATTTTCTTTTAACCTGGCAGCATTTTAGCCAAAACGTTTTCGTGTAGCGTTTACTGGTTCCTTAGAGAAAATGTGCGTGTTGCAGTACCTGTAGTTATATTGAGGGCAAAAGAGAAATTATAATGGATTTTTCCAGTTGGTTACTGCACCCTCCCAAAAGCATCTTTGAAAATGAGAGAACGTGGAAATATGGCATAACGAAGCCTTTAGACTTTATACACAATCGGGTGGGGTGAGAACACTCTGCTTCTCTGCTCCATAATTTCCTTTCCGGAAACCTAAACTTCCTTCCAAAAATGACCTTCCAGATAGGAAAGACAGTCACTGATTTTGTTTTTTTTTTCCAAATTTTCCTGTGGACAAGATGAAGAGTGGGGAAAGGTACCCTCCGATTTTCTATTATGCTCTATAGCCGGGAGTGATTGTTCCTCCAGTGAGCCCGCTGCTGCGGCGTATCCGAGCGACTTTACTCGGTGACCTTCGGTCCCATCCGAAACACTCGACCACTGCGGCATGGCCAGCGCAGTCCTGTCACCACGGCAACGGCTGCATCGCAACTTCGGGCCACCCCGATGCCCTCCTGTTCGAGCCCCGCAGACCGCTGAACAAAGCCTCCGCATCCAATGGGATGGGTGTTTTTGTTTGGGAGCTCATCGGCGCCTGCTGCTCATTGGCGGGGATGCATGAAAGCACCACGTGGGGCGAGTGCTCGAGAGAAGAACGCTGTGGGCAACAGATGCTTTTGTCGATGAGGGTTTCTGTTCTCCCCATTCTAGAAGTTGCTTTGTGTCCCCGGAGAAGGCCAAGTTTTCCTGGAGAGGTTGAGGAGTGAGGTATGTCAGCTCAGATAGTGTGCTCGTTGACAGACGGTCCAATTGGGGCAAAGGCATCTCGAGCGAATGGTTCTTGCTGGTCTGGTGCGTGTCTTTGCTCGTGAGCAAGTTCTCAAACAGCGCATCCTGGTATTAGACAGCGCGGCGGGAGGCTACGCAGCTCCGTGCTTGTTTTCCAAGAGACCCCAGTTCTTCCTGCACTTTCCCCACAACACTGCGGAAAACTCTTATTGTTCTGTGCCTCCCCTTTTTTTTAAAAAAGTGGCCGCCTGCGACGCATTCTTACGGGCAGTGCATTCCAGTTTATTATTACGTTTCCAGTTGTTTCTCGTGTCCTCCGACTCTGCTTCTAGTGAAATATGTTTCCTTTAATTGAGTGAAAGAAAGTTGTGGAAAGGAGGGAGCTGAGAAATCGACACGTTTGCTCGCCCAAAACCAAGTTAAAGATGCTTGTCTTGGGCAATGACAATTGGTTGGGCAATGAGTCCAGTCAAGCTTTCTACCCAATTGCAGCTCCAGGAGTAGAGGGGATTTGAAGAGGGCAAGAGTGAAACGTGGTTTGACCAGTTAGGTGGTCGGTGGAGAAATTTGGCATCTACTTCTTAACATTAGGTTTTCGGGGTGGGGGGGGGGGATGTTGGAGCCCACAAGTGCGCATGCGTCATCTCCGGGACTTTGTTTCTAACCTGCAGCATTTCTTGCTATGAATTGGCTTTCTAGTGCTTGTAGGGTTTTTTTTTGGAGGGTAGAAACCAG
This sequence comes from Hypanus sabinus, assembly GCF_030144855.1. Classification (NCBI taxonomy): domain Eukaryota; kingdom Metazoa; phylum Chordata; class Chondrichthyes; order Myliobatiformes; family Dasyatidae; genus Hypanus; species Hypanus sabinus. The sequence continues at coordinate 85,464,956 of NC_082717.1, read as the reverse complement.
AGACTTGCGGTGGTCTGGCGAGGGTGTGGGAACTGGGGCTCTTTAAGTTTCAAATGCTCTTGTTTGGTGTATCTAATTCGAAGAGCTGTTTTATACATTGTATAATTAAGGAATGTGTCTGGTGGCATTGAGCAATTCTGTTGCTGGTAGCAGCTGACAACAGTAATGATTTATTTTGGAAAAGTTTGGTAAGATGGTTTCCAAAAGACTAGGAGTGAACATCACCAATTAGAAATTTGGCATGTCCGCTTGGGCCCTCATTAATTTTTATCGATGCAGAGTAGAAAGCGTCCTATCTGGATGCATCACGTCTTGGTATGACCACTGTTCTGTCTATGACGGCAAGAAACTGCAGAGATTAGTAGACCCAGCTCAGCACATCACAGAACTCCCGTTCATGGGCTCGATCTACGCTCCTTGCTGCCTTGGTAAAGCTGCCAGCATAATCAAAGATCCCACCCACCTCAGACATTCCCTCTTGCACCTCCCATCGGGTAGAAGGTACAAAAGCCTGAAGGCATGTATCATCAGGCTCAAGGCCAGTTTCTATCCTGCTGTTAGACCAGTGAGCAGTTCCCTAGTACAATAAGATGAACCCTTGAACTCTTAATCTACTGCATTATGGCCTTGAACTTTATTGTCTCCCTGCATTGCATTTTCTCTAATTGGAACAAACATGCACTGTGTCATTGTTTGAACTTGTACTTATTCAAGTTCCCAATGTTGGGGGAGTCCAGAACCAGAGGCCACAGTTTAAGAATAAGGGAGCCATTTAGAACGGAGTTGAGGAAAAACGTTTTCACCAGACAGTTGTGGATCTATGGAATGCTCTGCTTCAGAAGGCAGTGGAGGCCAATTCTCTGGATGTTTTCAAGAAAGAGTTAGATAGAGCTCTTAAAGATAGCGGAGTCAAGGGATATGGGGAGAAGGCAGGAACGGGGTACTGATTGTGGATGATCAGCAATGATCACAGTGAATGGCGGTGCTGGCTTGAAGGGCCGAATGGACTACTCCTGCACCTATTGCCTCAATGTACTGTTGGAATGAAATGATCCTCAACAGTGTTGATGGACGGGGAGCTTGGGGTTCAAGTTCATAGCTCCCTGAGAGTGGCTACACGCGTTGATAGGGTGCAGTCATGCGGCCTGCTTGCCTTTATTAGTCACAGCATTGAGTTCAAGTTCAGGAAATTGTGTCACACTCCCCAGAAGTCCACTTAGGCCTCTTCTGATCATTTGCTTGCCACCAGACCCTATCTTTACCCAAGATGGACCAAGATTATCTTTCACCTTCGAAAATATGGATACACTGAAGGTTTGTCATGGGCATTAGCCTCGGATGAGATGCTGTACTTTGGACCCAGACTGAAATGATTGTCCATTGTTTTTTCAGGAAAATGAGTAAACCTGTGTCCTATTCAATATTTATCTCTTAGTTAACATCATCAATGCAATTATTTGAACTGTATCAACAGTATGCAAGATAAGCTTTTCACTATTTCTTGGTACATGTGACATAAAAACAATTCCAATTCAGACGGCATGGCTGTTGTCGTGTTTGTGGAGCCTTTGGTGTGTTAATTAGCTGTCTCGTTTCCCCATAACATTGACTGTACAGAAGTTCTTCATTGGGAATAAGGCTATTAACAGTGGATCTCTGTGGGATGCCATGTAAATATTCTTAGGGTGGTACTGTCAGTGATGAATTAGGGACTTTTGATGTGGGAAGCTCCATCCTGGAAGCTTGTATGAATTCATAAACATGAGATTCTGCAGATGCTGGAAATCTAAAGTAATACACACAATGCTGGAGGAACTCAACAGGTCAAGCAGCATCTATGGAGAGAAATAAAGAGATGAAGTTTTGATCCCAACGCCCAGGTCTTCGACTGAAATGTTGACTCTTTTCTCCCTCTCTATAGATGCTGCCTGATATGCTGAGTTACACCAGCATTCTGACGTGTGTGTGGCGTTGTGTTGTGAAACATCTGGGCTTCATTCATGCCAAAGGCATTGAAGAGCCACCTCTTGCGTGTTTAATTTTTCTGAATATAACAGTGGGTCACTATTCCTTGCTGCAGGAAGAGGCTGGCTACCTGGTAGCTTCATGTTAACCCCAATTTCCCAATGTTTCCTTGATGATTTTTCTGATTATTAGATGGGACCTGCACCTTAATATACCCTGTCGTAACTCCTTTCTGCCACATAAAGTTCAAATACTGAAGGAACCGTTCACAGGAAAGTTGCTGCTTGTCTACCTCCTGATCCATTGTTAACTGATGTCTAATTGGAAAAGTGAAGTCTTAACGTGTCCAGGTCTTTTGTTTTTATCTGTAACCTATACCTAAAGAATTTCAAATGTTGATGGGTTCCCTAATAACTGGCAATGTGTTTAGACTTGATGGTTGGTGCAATACAGCTGTGGCTCTATAAGCATTGCCTCTATCACACAGGAATTTGTACTCATTTGTTATTAGCAATGGACCATTTATTATTGTCATATATACCAAGATACAGTGAAAAGCCTGCCTTGCATACTGTTTACACACATCAAATCATTACACAGCACATTGAGCCAGAATAAGTTAAAACAATAACAATGAAGAATCAAAGGGTGCCTTTTACATCAAACATTCTTTTGAATGTAGGGGTTTTGTTTGTAAATGCATTTTGTTTCTCAGAAATCGTCACTGGAAAGGCTGCTAATTATTGCTTTCATGCCAAGTGCCTTTATGTTGTTGAAGCTCTGCTGCTGTCCTTCTGGGAAATGATTGGGGACACAGTGATGAGAAGTAAAATTCTTAACGAACTATGTATATATCATCTTTCATTCTCCTGCAGGCATTCACAGTGGCACAGAGAAATACAGTAGAATCCACGGAAAATTACACACAAAGACTGACAAATAACCAATGTGCACAAGACGACGAACGGTGCAAATAAGACCGTAAGACATGGGAGCAAAATTAGGCCACCTGACCCATCGAATCTGTTCCGCTATTTCAACATGGCTGATCCATTTTTCCTCTCAGCCCCAATCCTCTGCTGCCTCATTCCCCGTATCCCTCGTGCCCTGATCATTCAACAATCTATCAGTGTCTGCCTTAAATATACATTAAGACTTGGCCCCCACAGCTGCCTGTGGCAAAGAATTCCATAGTTTCACCACTCCCTGGCTAAAGAACTTCCTCATCTCCATTCTAAAAGGACGCCTCACTATTCTGAGGTTGTGTCCTCTGGTCTTAGACTCTCCATTCGTAGCAAGTGTTCCCTCCACATCCACTCTATCAAGGCCTTTCACCATTTGATATGCTTCAATTAGGTCACCTCTCATTCTTATGAATTCCAGTGAATACAGGCCCAGAGCCATCCGACGTTTTCATATGACGTCATTGTGTCCAGGAATCATTTTCATGAACTTCCTTTGAACCCCCTCCAGTTTCAGCACATCCTTTCTAAGAAAATGGGACCAAAACTGCTCACAATACTCCAAGTGTGGCCTTGCCAGTGCTTGGTGAAGTCTCAACATTACATCCGTGCTTTTATAATCTCGTCCTCTTGAAATGAACGATAACATCGCATTTGTCGTCTTCACTACAGACTCAACCTGCAAATTAACCTCTAGGGAATGCTGCACAAGCACTCCCAAATGCCTTTGCACATCAGATTTTTTTTCCTCCATTTTTTTCATTTCTTCCACTGAAGTGCCTCCCGACAATGTATTCCCTCTGCCATTTCTTTGCCCCTTCTCCTAATCCAAGTCCTTCTCTCGCCTCTCTATTTCCTCAAAACTACCTGCCCCTCCACCTATCTTCATATCGTCTGCAAATTTTAAAACAAAAGCCATCAATTCTGTTACCCAAATCATTGACATATAATGTAAAAGGAGTCAGTCTCAACACAGACACCTGTGGAACACCACTGGTCATTGACAGCCAGCCAGAAAATTTATTTTGTGAGAATCGCAAGATCACTATTGATTTGGGTCAGGAGACCCGGGAAATGAGAGAGAGAGACGTGCGGAATGTCGCGTTCCCCGGCGATATAAAGCCACGGGACACGGCCATTGTCTCTGGAAACTGAACTTGTGTATTGCCATACTGGGCTACGTGGAACCCCTCAGGCGAAGTGGGCTGGTTGGTGGAGGGATTGCATCACCCCAACCTGATTGACTTCTGTGACCCTGTGAGTCAGGATAAAAGAGGGTCTGTGGGAACAGCCCCTCAGACGCACCAGAAGAAACGCTAGCGTTCCCGTAGTAGCGGAAGCCGGTGGGAGGCCTCGTGCATTCAGTTCCATTTTAGCCCAGGAAACTAGTACCCTTACCACAGAAAAACGGCTTTTAGCTAACAACAGGGAAACCAACTCCCAAAAGACTCGAAGGATTGGCTTCATCAAAGAACTGGGCAAGTTTAAGCCGTCTCTCTCTCAAACCCAAAACGCTGCAGCTTGAACGAACTAACAGTGACTTTTATATTTCCATCGGACAATACATTATCCCCTAGACAACGATAGAGCTATTTCTTATTGATTATTATCATACCCGTGCTTTTAGATCTAGTATTGACGACGTATAGTATCTGTATGTTTGTATTGATATTATTTTTGTGTATTTTTACCAATAAATACTGTTAAAAATAGTGCCATCAGACTTCAACGGACCTCTCTATCTTTGCTGGTAAGTGACCCAGTTACGGGGTTTCATAACAAAATTGCCTTTATTCCCATTCTTTGCCTTCTAATCAGCTACTGCTTTATCCATGCTAGAGTATTTCCTGTAAACAATGGGCTCACAGCTTGTTGAGTAGCCTCGTGTGGCACATCATCAAAGGCCTTCTGAAAATATAAGTGCACAACATCAACTGATTCTCCTTTGTCTATTCTGCTTATTATTTCTTCAAAGAATTCCAAAAGATTTGTCAGGCAAGATTTCCCCTTGAGGAAACCATGCTGACTATATCCTATTTTATTGTGTGCTTCCAAGTACCCCGAAACCACATCCTTAACAATCAACTCCAACATCATCCCAACCCCCTGAGTAGAGTGATATTTGCAATTTTTTTCAGTTTTCTTGAACCATTCCATAATCTAGTGATTCTTGAAAGATCATTACTAATGCCTCTACCGTCTCTTCGGCCACCTCTTTCAGAATCTGGGGTGAACATCATCTGGTCCAGATAATATACAGTATTTACCTTCAGACCTTTCAGTTTCCCAAGAACTTTCTCCCTAGTAATGGTAACTTCACTCACTTCATGTTCTCTGACACCTGGAATTTCCAGCATACTGCTGCTGTCTTACACAATGAAGGCTGATGCAAAATACTCATTCAGTTTTTTCTTTGACTATTTCTTTGTCCTCCATTATTACCTCCCCAGTGTCATTTTCTAGCAGTCCAATATCCACTCTCATCTCTTTTGTACTTTATGTATCTGAAGAAACATGGTATTCTCTTTAATATTATTGGCTACCTTGCTTTCATATTCCTTCCTCCTAGAAAATCGCAGATTTTATGTAGAAATGAATGGAATTAAGAGTAGATGGCACCCACAAAAGGACGGACTACCACAGGGATCAGTCCTGGCACCTCTACTATTTAATGTTTACACAAACGACCAACCATCCTTTCCTAACACACGCAGGTTTATCTATGCAGACGACCTATGCATAGCAACACAAGCTAACTCCTTCCAAGAAGTTGAAGTACGATTTACAGCAGTCCTCGAAGCGATGAAGCAGTATTATGAAAAATGGTCTCTGAACCCATATGCAGGAATTGAGAAGCAGCTTGGAAACTCAAGATCTTCTGGTGTGGGAAGGAGCTTGAACACCATCCGACTCCAATCTACCTGGGCCTGCCACTGGTTAGGACGCTCTCATTTGCCACCCACGTCCTAAAACTCGGAGGGAAAGTTGGCTCTCAAAATCCTCTCTCGAAAAAATTAGCAGGCACGAAATGGGGAGCTAATGCTCACACACTTAGATCAACTGCCCTAGCACTCTGCTCTGCACCTGTGTGGGGCAGATCAGCCCATGCGAAGAAAATAGACCCGCTGCTTAACGAAGGCTGCCGAATAATCACGGGCACACTGCGCCCCACACCCACTAACATCATTTACAGACTTGCAGGCATTGATCCCCCAGAGATCCGACGACACACTACAACAAAAATTGAAAAAGGTAAACAGAACTCAGATCCACGGCACCCACAACACCATCGTGTGCCAGTTTCCAACCGTCTAAAATCGAGAGAAAGCTTTGCTACAGTGGAGGAGCTACCGCATGGAACATCTCCCCCCCCCCCCCCCCAAACATACAGCACTGCCCTCTGGCAACAAACAGAAGCCAGAACCCCACCGAAAAATGCAGTGCAAAACCCCACAGAAATGTTGCCAGACCCGGGGGCCACTGCTTGACAGACAGAAGTGGTGCACTCTCAACAGAGTGGGAGTTTATAGGACGGGAGACAATATGGTGAAGTCGGGTTTAAGGACCAGCGAATCCTGTGGGTGTGGTGAAAGGGTGCAGAACATTGAACACGTTCTGCGCAACTGCCCACTCTCACCTGATTTAGCTGACACTGACCTGCTCAACATCAACCAAACAACACTAGAGTGGCTGGCTGGTGTGACAAGCCATGAATGAATATTCCTTCTTTATCTTTTTAATGAGTTGATTAGTTGCCTTCTCTTGGTATTCAAAAGCTTCCTAATTATCTAACTTCCCACTAGTTTTTGTTCTATTATATGCCCTCTCTTTGGCTTTTATGTTGGTTTTTGACCTTCTTTGTTAGCCATGGTTGTGTCATCTTGCCGTAAGAATACTTCTTCCTCTTGAGGATGTACGTATCCTGTGCCTTCCAAATTGCTTCCAGAAATTCCAGCTGTTGCTGCTCTGGTGTCAACCTTGCCAGTGTTCCTTTCCTATCAGTTCTTGCCAACTGCTCTCTCGTGTCTGTGTAATTTCCGTTACTCTGCTGTAATACTGATACACCTGGCTTTAGCTGCTCAAAATACAAAAATGAAAAATACTAAGAAATGAGCCCTCGAAAGTAATTCTGTAGGTTGTGGAATCAGTTCAGAATTGAAGTTATTCACACTGGTTCAGGAGCTTGATGGTTAAAAGGTTATAACAGTTCTTGCACCTGGTGGTGTGGGTCAAGGTCCCATGCCTCCCTCCTGATGACTGTAGTGAGAAGCGATTGTGGCTTAGATGACAGATTTTTGACGATGGATACTGCTTTCTTATGTACTTCTACAAGGAGGTACATCTCCTTGTAGATATGCTCTGTGGTAGGGAGGGCTTTGCCTGTGATGGACTGGGCTGTATCCAGCTCCTTTTGTAAGCTTGAAAAGTGAGAACGTGGTGGTACGTTTATAGATCAGAATGATCCACTTGAAAGAAACCTATGGATTCTGATGTTTTCCCCATGAATATTTTTTCCCTTTGTGGTTGAGGGTTTGGGATGCACTGAACAGCAGTTCAGGTGAGTGACCGCAGTGCATTTTGGAGATGGTATGTACTGTGGAGGAGAAGGTGAATATGCTGGTGTATGGGGTTCACTGAAGGGCTGTTTTACCCTGGATGGGCATTGAGATCCCTGAGTTGTTGGTAGTTCACTTACCAAGATGAGTGAAGTGTATTCCATCATGTTCTGTGGATGGTGAAAAATGTTCTGGGATCTCAGGAGCAGAGTCACTTGTGTCCAACCTGCTGTAACTTTGTGACTGATCCAGTTGGGCTTCTGGACAATGGTTGTTTCCTGGTAGTTGTGTGGTTGATTACTACTTTCTAGTTGTGCGGTCTAGGTGATGCTGCTTGCAGCCATGGGCTGCTTCATTTACTGAAGAGTTGCAAACGGAATTGAACGTAGAAGTAGTGAATGTCCCTACTTCTGATCTTTGGTAGGGGTGTTATTGAAGCAGGAGAAGATGGTTGGTCCTGTGGCATGCCTTGTAGAACTTGTGCAGTATTATGCTGGGTCATCGTCCCATATAAGATATAAAATCTGATGCCTAAAGAGTTTAATGTTATGGGACTTCAGCTCTCAGCCAAGTGCATTTTGTGCAGTGATTTTTCACGTCCTTGGGATAGTACAAAGATGAATTAATTTTGTGCACAAAGCAAGTCTCAAAAATAGCAGTGTACTTTAATTAAATGTTGCTTGAATAATAAAATGTTGGTTCTTGATCTTTATTTGTATATTCAAAGCCTTTCTATGATCTGCGATAACGATTTGCATAGTTTCCACTTGCAGGGGTTAATAGTTACAATGGTATAAACCAACACCATTCAGGTTTTTGAGCACCCTACCCATCTCTAATGAATCCCTTCCTCTACACCAACATGTGGCAATTTAAAGATCATGGCAGAAGATGATAGATTTTTTCGCAGAAGATGATAGATTTTTTCGCAGAAGATTATCTTTATTGTCAAATGTACATCGAAATATCTAGTGAAATGCATCGGGGATGTGCTGGTGGCAGCCCTGATGAAGTGTTACCACGCTTCCAGCACCAGCATAGCATGCCCACATCTCACTAGCCCTAACTTGTACGTCTTTGGAACGTGTGAGAGTTTGCAAGCTCCCTGTGAGCAGCATCGGAGGTCATCGCCAGAGCTCTGGTCGTTGCTAATGAATCCAGTGAGGAATGCAGGAGGAACTTGGAGACTGGTGAATGTAGAGGTGTTGCTGCTGAAGCTGTTGAGGGATGACACCTTTTCTTCGGTAGCAGATAGTCACAGCAGGTTCAAATCTTGGAGTTCATCCAATTGGCTGGAATTGAAGGGACAGTATCTGAGCTATCTCTCCAGCCCAACTTGTCCATGCTGGCTAAGGTGCCTATCTAAATAAATCCCATTTGGCCCATGTCTCTGTAACCCTTTCTTACCCCATATGTTTTTAAACACTGTAATTGTACTTGCCTCCACCATGTCTTTGTGCTGCTCGTTCCTCATACTCATTGCCCTCTGTGACCTGAGAATGACTATGTCAATCCACTGAGGGTGGGAAAAACTACCAGGGATTGTCTGGTTGTGTTCTGTGACCCAGTTTGCAGTTTGTGGCATTCGTGACTGGATTGACAATTAAGCTACTGAAGTTGGCAGTTAAGCTGGCACCATGAACCTATAATATTCTGTCCAGGCCTGGTCTCTCAAGCAAGGATAAATGATCAGAGGGTGCAACAAAAATCAAACCAGATTGGACCAAGAAGCTCGCTCAAGAATCATGTGACCCTCACAGACAAGGTCTCTACCGTTGAGTTTATATGAATGAGAGATGATCCCATTGAAGTACTTGGTTTTCCTACAAGGCTTGACAGTACAAGTAGAAATCATGTTTTCCTTAGCAGGGGTGTTTACAACCAGGGTTTGCAGTATGAAACATAAATGGCCAGATATAGAGCCAAGGGTTTCTTATAATCCAGACAACGCAGTCTCGAAAACTTTCAACCAAAGTATTCTGTTCATTGAGTATATTTAAGGTGAGGATTGATTAGAAGTTAAAGCAATATTGGATCAGTTTGGGAATGTGGGCCCAGGAAAAAGAGCAAGAATGTTTTTATTGAACAAAGTGTTTCTGAGAGGACAGATTGGTTTTTTGTTTGTTTCTTGTTTTCTTTTGAACTGTCTGGATATGAAGCATCAGTGAACTCCAGATGGGTGTGTAGAATTGGATCTGGATGCAAAGTCCGTTGTAGTTCAGTGGATAGCTGGTGCTGGCTGATGAGGTGCACAAGTAGATAAAGGGGATGGTATAAAATACTATAGGACAAAGATACTTAAACAGGGATTTGGAGCCTTTACGAACAAGGTTTTTGTTTAAACACTAGAATAAATGGAGGAAGTGATGCCCCTGCTCTTGTTCTATCCCCATGCAAGCCAGGAAAGTATTGTTCTCCAAAGGACAGATGTGATGAACTCCCACGGGTGATCCCAAGCAGAAGATGAGGGTTTTACAAAGCTAGCTGAGGTTGTTTGGCTCTTTGGCTGACTTTAAATCTGAAAGATAATTTATTTTTCTTTTGGTTCTTCTCTACTGCTGATTAGTAGCTTTTGTACAGCATCTTTCATTTCACTTTGTGAATGCCTCCCAGCTATTCTGAAAGTGTACTCTAAGTAAAATATATTAAAAGTATCATTTTAATTACGAAAGCAACAGTTTTGCCCCTTTGGTGCCTTTACTAACTTTGGTTACTGGGAGCAGGGTTGCCCTGGCAAAGCAGTATTTATTACCCATCCTTGCTTACCTCCAATGTGATGCTGAGCTACTACAATCTTGATGAAGTTCCTACCCCTGCAGGATTTGGAGAGGAGTAATGAAGGACCAGTGATATGCTTCCAAGTCTAGATGGTATGCAGCTTTGGAGGGCAACCAGATGCAGGTGGTGGCCCCTTGCGCCTGAAGTCATTGTGAGGTGTTGTAGTTTCTCTAGTCCAGGTTTATGAAGTGTATTCTGTTTTGCTCCAGACTTGTTTCTGTAGATGGTGGAAAAGACCTTTGGGGTGTCAGAAGGTAAGTTACTAGCTGATCGGGTTCCTTGCCCATGACCTGCTTTGCAGCTAGGATGGTTGCGAACTGGTGGAGCAGCGTTTGTGGGCAGTGGGTTTGTTCAGGGACTTGCTGTGGCAATTAGTGATGGTCAGAGCCCGTCTCTTCAAGGAGAGACTGTTGGGTACCATTTATGAGCTCATGCCCGTGTCGGAGTCTTGTCTAGGTCTCACTGCCTCACACAGAGGCTGCATCATGTGTTGAGTGCAATTCAAGTTGCTGGCTTGTTCTCCGTTAGATTCCTATGAACCTCAGTTTTATAAGCGGACCTCTCAATACCACACTTGGTCAAATATTTCTGTAACCCTGAGCAGCAACTCCCTCCTTATCTGGATTTCATCCCATGTTGGAGCAAGGCTGTGATGAAGAAAGTAGTCCTGACAAAACCCAATCTGCTTGTTGGTCCTTAGTTGGAAGTAATGATTAAGGCAGCTTCCAACACTTGGACTGGAAGTAGATGGTTTTGTCCTGCTTTTTGCAATTAACCAAACTGGTTTTGTCCTACTTTTTGCGAGCAAGGCGTATCTGGGCAATTCTCTATTTTGTCAGGTGGATGGCAGCATTGCAGTTGTTTGGACAGCTTAGCCAGAGGCACAGCTGGTTGCTCAGTACTGTCACTGGTCCTGGAGATAGACTACTGGCCTTTTGCTGCGTCCAGTCACCTGACAGTAGGCAAAGTTAGTCGTAAGTTATTGAAAACTGGTATCTGTAATGGGTTTCTCTTGGAAGAAGCCATGGTGACTCATTTCTGCCTGAATGTGATGTGGGAACTTTTCCACTGATTGTGGAAATTGTGGATAATTGTCTGCCATAATTGTAAGCCCTTAATTTTGTTACTAATAGCGTAAATAAGATGTAGATTTGAAGTACTCTCAAACATGGTGAACTGTTTGAATTAAGTAGTGCAGATCTGAAATTTGCTTTGCCTTCATTCTGAATAATATTAGTTGACTTCCTAATTATTCAGCAAACGTTATGATCTTTCCTTTCTTTTTCCTCTTGCAGATGAGTATCATGTGTTCCCAGATATCCTCCCACCTGTTCGAGAGACTCCCTCCCAAAGAGCAACCTTGACTGGATCCAGAGATAATAGACACTACAGGGGAATGAGAAGCATGGATTCCTATGATCACGACCGTCCCATCAGCTACAGTTCCACATCCTCTTCTGCCTCATCCAGGGACAGCCGTTGTTCCTTGAGCAGTGGAATGACTCTGGTCTCCAATAGCCACTTGAGTCCTGCCGGCCAGGAGAAGGAAGCTGGGGCCATCAGGTTGGAGTTGATTCCGACAAGGCAATTATCCGCAGAGGAGCTGCACGGGAGGAGCAAGCCTGGTTGTGCAAATTCCAGAGAGGTCGCAGAGAAGAGAATGGCATTTGGTGGGATTAAGAGAGTTGACTCCAGGGTGACCAGCAAGATCCGTGCAACCTCACCAAGGCCAGCATCTGGAAGTTCCAAGCTCCTTTACGTAGACAGAGTAGTGCAGGAAATCCTGGAGACAGAACGGGCCTATGTTCAAGATCTACGGAGCATTGTGAAGGTATTTAACTATACGGTGAATAAAAATGGAAATATGTTGAACAGTTCTAGTTCCTCCCTGGCTGATTGCAGTCAATGGTTGTTATCATCCATGCACTTGTATCGCAAAATACACTGTCATTAGTGCTGTTCTCCTTATCATTATTAAACCTCTGTTAACTCACACAGTTGACTCAGCTCAGGAAGCAGCTGCTACTGTGACACTAATTTTAAGCATGAGCAATAAACCGTAAATGGAGGAAGATTGGTCTGATGATTGCTGGGCTGTGGGAGTTTACAGATGGGGAGAGATTTCAGTAAAGTGGTGAGAATATTGGCAATTTCGTCCATGTGTTAAATTTCCCCATTGCCTTGATGAGAATAACTTTTGTTGCTCTCCCCGTGATAATCTTGTAGGTGAAGTAATAACTGAACAGTCAATACCATTACATGGTTCTGTTGCTACTGTTTCATGCTCCTTCTAGCATGCTCTTGCCCAATCCGCAAAACGCCCCAAAGCATTTTGGTGACGGTATTTGAAGTTCAATTATGGTTGGGTAATCTAGCAGCAATTCATGCATTGCAAGGCCTGAGTGAAAATCAGTTAATTTCAGGTCTACTGTTGATTGGGATTTTGGATCCGGTTTAAGATGGCGCTACCAAAGATGTGCAACAACTTACTTGTGGTTCGAAAACAAATGAATTTGACGAGAAAGGGTATTAATAACGCTCTTTTGAAGTAAATTGTGGTAAGCTATCACCGCAAACAATAAAGGAGCAAGTGAGGGCAAAGCAAAGTCGAGTGATGCGCGCTGCAAAATCAATGCACTCAGAGTTGGAGCCGTGCTGGTTGGAGGGGAGAAGGTGGGACGGGAGGAGTTTAGATGCCCGCCCAGCTCACCCAGGTGTGAGGGTGGATGGCTGTTGACGTTGAGCTGAATTGGAGGTTGGCTTCTTCGGCAGCAAAATCCAGGACCGAAGTGAACCGCTGGGCTCAAGTTTTAAACCGCGGCGAGGCCTAGGTCCTAATGCGTGGTACAATATGCTGTTGGACAATCCAAATGCCAGCCAGACAGACTGGAAAGGCAGTGTGTCAAGAGTTGGGTAAGAATAGATTGCTGTAAGTGCCAAGCCGATTTGGAGAGGTCGAGAATGGCTCCTTCAGCAGCGAAATCTAGGCCCCGAGCAGTTCACTGTGGTGGGGTCTGGTTTCGAGTGTGAGGTTTGGACAATGAATAAACCAGCCCAGATAGCCTGGGGATGGCTCTGTCCGTGATGTGAATGAAGGCTGTGAGACTGCCTCCAGCTGCTCTGCTTTGTGTCTGCAAACTATGTGGCGACTTGGCCCATTAGTATGATGAACTGAATACTGAGGCTTTGGGCCTACACCGAGCTGCTCCAGAGGTTTGGACCTAAGGATTCAATTTGGTTTGGAATGGTGTTGATGTTGCTCGCTTATATTGTTAGTGTGATTTTTTTTTCTCCTTCTCTGTGGGCAGTGGGGGTTGGCCTTTTTTTTAAAAAATTGGGTTCTTTTGGGTTCCATGCTTTGCGACTGCCTGTTAAGCTAACAAATCTCAAGGTTGTCTAATTTAGACATTTGTTGATAATACATTCACTTTGAATCTTGAATGACCCTCCTTGCTAGTTTGAAATGGTGGTGTGCCTATTTTAGAGAACAAATGAGACAGCTTAACGTACAGTCCAAAATGCAAAACCTCAGAAATGCAGCTGTTCCACAGAAAAGTCCACGTCTAAGTGCCCAAGTCTCTTAATGGAATGTCCCTGAGACACTGGTTCAAGTCTCTGGAGGGAATGCCCCTGCGACACTGGGTCAAGTCTCTGGAGGGAATGCCCCTGCGACACCGGGTCAAGTCTCTGGAGGGAATGCCCCTGCGACACTGGGTCAAGTCTCTGGAGGGAATGCCCCTGCGACACTGGGTCAAGTCTCTGGAGGGAATGCCCCTGAGACACCGGGTCAAGTATCTGGAGGGAATGCCCCTGAGACACTGGGTCAAGTATCTGGAGGGAATGCCCCTGCGACACCGGGTCAAGTCTCTGGAGGGAATGTCCCTGTGATACTGGGTCAAGTATCTGGAGGGAATGTCCCTGTGAAACCGGGTCAAGTCTCTGGGGGGAATGTCCCTGATATACAGGGTCAAGTCTCTGGAGAGAATGTCCCTGAGACACCGGGTCAAGTCTCTAGAGGGAATGTCCCTGAGATACCGGGTCAAGTATCTGGAGGGAATGTCCCTGTGACTCTGGGTCAAGTCTCTAGAGGGAATGTCCCTGTGACTCTGGGTCAAGTATCTGGAGGGAATGTCCCTGAGACACTGGGTCAAGTCTCTGGAGGGAATGTCCCTGAGACACTGGGTCTAGTATCTGGAGGGAATGTCCCTGAGATACCGGGTCAAGTATCTGGAGGGAATGTCCCTGTGACTCTGGGTCAAGTATCTGGAGGGAATGTCCCTGAGACACTGGGTCAAGTCTCTGGAGGGAATGTCCCTGAGACACTGGGTCAGGTCTCTGGAGGGAATGTCCCTGAGACACTGGGTCAAGTATCTGGAGGGAATGCCCCTGCGACACTGGGTCAAGTCTCTGGAGGGAATGCCCCTGCGACACTGGGTCAAGTCTCTGGAGGGAATGTCCCTGAGACACTGGGTCAAGTATCTGGAGGGAATTTCTTTGAGAATCCGGGTCAATTCACAGCACAAAGTCACAAAATTAATCTTGTGTGCAATGCAAGTGGTTTCCTGATATTAATTCACTGGAGTTTCCATTCCAGTGAAATGCTGTTGATAACTGTGTCATGACCTGATACTTTTAAGTCCCTTGTGATAGCTTCAAGTAGAATTAACTGTGATCTGTGTTCAAGTAAAAAAAATTGCCAAATTGATTCTCATAGTACAATTTCCAGAATCCCATCAAAAACCCACATGGCTTTTCTTTTGGTGCCTAATTGATTATTGATCAGTCTTTGAGCTGGTAGAACCTACTTTTGAAATGTTCTGTTGGGAACTTAGTATTTGAGGCTTTGATACAAGACTAATGGTGCAAAGTGTTTTCTAATTCCATGATCATCTTGTAACTTCTGATGTCCTGTCCCATACACTGCTCTTCCCCCACTCCATAGTGATAGTGGGCATGCTGCGTCCCTCACTGCTAATTTGGGATTCAGTTCTGTTTGCAGGACTGTCACGTTACTGAAACGGCGAACACTGAACCGGCCTCAATTTCTGCAGCAACATGCACTCCCTCCTCCTCTCCTTCCCTCACCTCCCAATAAAAGGATGGTCAGATTCACAGATATTTGTTGAGAGGTAGTTAAAAGCATGACAACTTTCTGATTTTAACTTGTGAGGATACAAGTCTTTCTAAGGAACCTTGTCATATTTTTGCTTGGTCTTCATATTGTGGCTGCAGTTCGTAAGAAGTACCAGAAGCAGTCACTTGGGTAAAGTGTTGCTTGGGGTCAGATGGTGACCTTCCAGGGGGCCCTTCCCTGAGCACATCTCGTTTTGATAGCTGTGCAGGACAGTGAACTGCCCTGACCGATAATTCATTTCTTCCTGAGCAATTGACCTGGGTGAAGAATGGAAGAACTGGTTATGGGTGGGGAGTTCTGGATGCAGTTGTGCACTGCTTGGCATCATGTTATCAAGAGTCATTGTCTTGTGGGTTGAATTAATGTGTGTTGAATTATCTCAAAAGCAGCTTGTGGCATACCACATGGCTATTATTTCTGCTGGTTGTCTGAAAGAAGGTCATGTAGATCTGTTCCCTTTCACGTGTCCTCTTCAAGTACTCACTGGCTTGTGGTGGCATTCTTGCTGAATCGAAAAATCTTGGACTCAAATCTGACTACAGACACTTGGGACAAAAGCTAAGCTTGATGATCCATTATAGGTTACAAAAGGGAGCACACTTAAATCAATCCTACATACTAGGAAGTGCTGTAAGAATGGAAGTCAGTCCTAATAAAAGCTGTAAGTGGATAGTAAAAGCTCTTTCAAGTATGTTTAAAAAAAGAGACAAGAGTAGATATAGGACTGCTTCAAAATGAGGCCAGAGAAATAATAGCCGGGGGCCAAGGAGCTGGCCAATGAACAAAATGAGTATTTTGCATCAGTCTTCGCTGTGGAAGACACTAGCAGTGTGGCAGCTGTTGAAGGGTGTGAGGGAAGAGAAGTGAGTGCAGTTACTACTACAAGGGAGAAGGTGCTCAAAAAGCTGGAAGATGTAAGTCACCCAGACCAGATGAACTGCACCCCAAGGTTCTGAAAGAGGTAGCAGTAGAGATTATGGAGACATTAGTAATGATCTTTCAAAAATCATTGGACTCTGGCATGGTGCCAGAGGACTGGAGAATTGCAAATGTCACTCCATTCTTTAAGAAAGGAGGAAGGCAGCAGAAAGGAAATTGTAGAGCAGTAAGCCTGATCTCAGTGGTTGGGAAGATGTTGGAGTCAATTGTTAAGGATGAGTTGATAGAGTACTTGGTGACACAGGACAAGGTAGGGCAAAGTCAGCATGGTTTCCTTAAATCTTGTCTGATAAACCTGTTGGAATTCTTTGAGGAGATACATGTAGAGTAGATAAAGGGGATGCAGTGGATGTTGTATATTTGGGCTTTCAGAAGGCCTTTGACAAGGTGCCACACAACTAGGCTGCTTACCAAATTAAGAGTCCATGGTATTACAGGAAAGTTACTGACACAGTTAGAGCATTAGTTGGTTGGTAGGAGGCAACATGTGCGATTAAAAGGATCCCTGTCTGGTTGGCTGCCAGTGTCTGTTGGTGTTCCGCAGGGGTCGGTGTTGGGACCACTTCTTTTTATGTTGAATATAAATTATTTAGATGATGAAATAGATGGCTTTGTTGCCAAGTTTGCAGATGATACAAAGATTGGTGGAGGGGCAGGTAGTGTTGAGGAAACAGATAGGATGCAGAAGGACTTGAGACAGATTAGGAGAATGGACAAGAAAGTGGCAAATGAAATACACTGTTGGACAATGCATGGTCATGTACTTTGTTAGTAGATATAAATGTGTGGACTACTTTCTAAGTGGGGAGAAAATCCAAAAGTCTGAGCTGCAAAGGGACTTGGGAGTCATTGTGCAGAAGACCTTAAAGGTTAACTTGCAGGTTGAGTCGGTGGTGAGGAAGGCAAATGTCATGTTAGCATTCATATCAAGAGGTCTAGAATACAAGAGCAAGGATGTGATGCTGAGGCTGTTGAGGCCTCACTTTGAGTATTGTGACCAGTTTTGGGCTGATCATCTAAGATGAAATGTGCTGGCATTTGAGAGGATTCAGAGGTGGTTCAGAAGAATGATTCTGGGAATGAGAGGGTTATCGTACGAGGAACGTTTGCTAGGTTTGGATCTGTACTCACTGGGACTTAGAAAGATGAAGGGGGATTAGATTGAAACCTTACGAATGTTGAGAGGCCTAGACAGAGGAAAAGATGTTTTCCATAGTGGGGGAGTCTAGGACAAGAGGGCACAGCCTGAGGGTAGTGGGGCGACCATTTAAAACTGAGATGCAGAGAAATTTCTTTAGCTGGAGGGTGGTAAACGTGGAATTTTTTACCTCAGGAATTCATTACCTCAGGCCAGGTTGCTGAGTGTATTTAAGGCAAAGCTTGATAGGTTCTTGATTGGATATCCCCGGGCAGATATTTTGGTAATTCTCTGAAGGTAGTGAATCTCTGGAATTCTGTGAATGGTGGAGGCCAGATCATAAGATCTATTTTAAGATAGTGAATAAATATTTGAAAGATCGACATTTTGGGGAGGGGGGGACTAGCAGCAAGAGGAGCTGAACAGAGCTGCAATGATCCGATTGAATGGCTGTCAGGTTTGAGGGGTTGAGAGGCCTTACTCCTATTTTCTTGTTTTGTATTCTTGTCTGTCTAGCTTTTTGTGGGGAAAGTCACTGAGGAGGCTTTATGCTTAATTCTGGGAATCTGATGTGACTCTTCTGTTAGGTATTGCAGCATCCAAAAGCAGGGGGGGAAAGTTCTGCAGGTGCTGTAAATCTAACACAAAAACAGTGGTACTAACTAGCCGAGTAAGCACATTGTGTTTTTAAATTTCATCTTGGGTGGGGAAGGTAGCAGTATTAACAAACTGCAGTTTATCTGAGAACATCCTCTGATGGGTCACTTTGGTCTGGCCTTTCTCCAACGAACCCATTGTGTGATGGGAAGCTGTGTTGTGATGAAGAGAGCAGAAGATGAGATTACAGCTAAGGGTTGAACTTGAGCAAGGGTTGAACTCAGTGGGCAAAGTAAATAAAACTGAGGAAGGGAGAAGTGAAGTACTTGAAAGATAATTGTTCATTCAGTGGTGTTGCTGGCAAAGTGACCTTGCTGTAACTTGAGTCGGTGCAGGCTGTGAAGATTCACCCACGCTGCTATTGGGTAGGAAATTCCAGAATTCCATGAAGAAATTGCATTATATTTGAGTTGACATGCTATGCAATAAAAATTGAAAATATTGGGAATAAAATGCTCAGCAGCTGAACTGGAAGCAGTATTAACATCTTGAGTCGATAATATTTTCATCACAGCTGGATGAAGTTAAATAACATGTCACTGTTTGCTTGTCTTTGCTTGGTCTGTCTCCAACTTCTCTTTTGACTTCTAACTCTATTCTGGGAATAAGTGCACAGCCAATATGTATCCTACCAATTCCCTATGGATTGTCACTTTCCAACCGATCACCTGTGAGAATTCTGTTCCAGTTTCTTTTCCTTGCCTGGTGAGATTATGCCAGTTTCTTTGTCGCTGCTGCTGGCATTCCTCTTATAGTGCAGCTCATTCTTGTTTCCTGCATCCTCCATCTCTCCAGACCTCCATCTCTCCAGACCTCCATCTCTCCAGACCTCCATCTCTCCAGACCTCCATCTCTCCAGACCTCCATCTCTCCAGACCTCCATCTCTCCAGACCTCCATCTCTCCAGACCTCCATCTAACCAGACCTCCATCTCTCCAGACCTCCATCTAACCAGACCTCCATCTCTCCAGACCTCCATCTAACCAGACCTCCATCTCTCCAGACCTCCATCTCTCCAGACCTCCATCTCTCCAGACCTCCATCTCTCCAGACCTCCATCTCTCGACCTCCATCTCTCCAGACCTCCATCTAACCAGACCTCCATCTCTCCAGACCTCCATCTCTCCAGACCTCCATCTCTCCAGACCTCCATCTAACCAGACCTCCATCTCTCCAGACCTCCATCTCTCCAGACCTCCATCTCTCCAGACCTCCATCTCTCCAGACCTCCATCTCTCCAGACCTCCATCTCTCCAGACCTCCATCTCTCCAGACCTCCATCTCTCCAGACCTCCATCTCTCCAGACCTCCATCTCTCCAGACCTCCATCTCTCCAGACCTCCATCTCTCCAGACCTCCATCTCTCCAGACCTCCATCTCTCCAGACCTCCATCTAACCAGACCTCCATCTAACCAGACCTCCATCTAACCAGACCTCCATCTAACCAGACCTCCGCCTCTCCAGACCTCCGCCTCTCCAGACCTCCGCCTCTCCAGACCTCCGCCTCTCCAGACCTCCGCCTCTCCAGACCTCCGCCTCTCCAGACCTCCGCCTCTCCAGACTTGTGCTCAACTTGCCATTGTCCTCCATTTCCAGCACCAACACAGCAAAATATCACCCTCTTGTGAGCATCTTGAAGGGACTGGTTTCCTGTGACATCCAGGTTGCAGTTTAATCATTATGAATGCCCTTCCTGATGTCAGTGCACCTGCCCATACTCACAAATTGAGGCAGTACCTGCCACCTTCAGCCCTTCCTTTGCATTTTCCAAGTCCTTAATGCTTTAGAATGTTGGAACTTTGGCCATCTCCCTCCCTGTTATACAATGTGGTTTATTTGTGCAGTCCAGTTTGTTTGTTTTGTTTGATCTCTTCTCATACTAATTAAAGGCTTCATCAACCACCTTTTGTCTAATCTGGTAGGCTGCCCAGTGAGTCTCATGTAACTGGATTCTTAAGTTCTCCATCTTGCCCCACTCAGATCTCTTGGTCCTTTGACTCCTCTTGTTTTAAACAGGTTTAACCCCAGCTCAAGGGAGAACGCCTTCAGTTCATTATCTCTGAAACTGTTGAGCTTTTACTGAGATTGGAAGCCTCCGAGCACAATGATTCTCCTTTCCCCATTCAAAAGCAGTATGCTGTTTTGCGTTGTGCTATCTCAATCCAGCCTTCCACCATGTCATAAGTATTCCCTTGGTGTTGTCTATTCGCCTCGCCCGTGAGCCCATCTCAACCCTGCCTGTTGGTCCTCTTCACATCTCTTGATTTCCTTTCCCAGATCTGGAGAGTAAGTATTGACTTAAAATATTAGCCTCGATCTGTATGATTATTATTTAGGATTTGTAGCATTTGACTTGTGCTTTTAGGATGGTGTTTGCATAGGAGGAGAACATTGATGTTTTGGTCTCTTTAAATTGAAGACAGACTAAGTCACTCAGCTACTTCTGGGATGACTGAGTTTTCTTATCACGAGTTGTTGAAATGAAACCTGCAGCAAAACCTCTTCGTTACTCTGACATTTAGCATCTTGGTACTTGACTGGCAGGTTTTCTGGATTATAGAATGCTAATTCAGTCATTCAGATGTCATGCGGTCATACAATAAGCTAGCTGGTAAACCCAGTAAGTTTAAAGGGGATGCAGGAAAAGGGACCAGGTGAGTCAGGTGCTAAATCATTTCCTGGTGGGCTTTTGCATTTGTTCTGTATATTCTTTGGTGCTTGAAGAGTGATATTATTAAAGCATTACGTGAGGGAGAGTGACAGGGTAGATGAACTCACAAGTCTGGTAGCATCTGTGGAGGGAAATAAACTATTGCTTATTCCCCACCATGGAAGCTGCCTAACTTGCTGAGATCCTTCAGCGTTTTGCATGTGTTGTTCAAGATTTCCAGCATCTGCAGAACCTCTTGTGTGTAAGACAGGGTAGATGTCACTGTTCCCACTGATTGAAGCATCTTTAAATTTGGTTGCTTTTACAGTGTTAGGGGTAGTCATTTTAAACTGAGGTACATAAGAGTTTCCTGCAGAGGGTGGGGGTCTCTAGCCCAGAGGATTATGGGGGTTATCAATGAGCAGATGAGGGCTATTGGGAGCTGGCATTGCAGGCCTGGGTCACATCTGCCATGATCATGTTGAATGGCGGCTGCTGCTGTTTTGTTATTTCATTCCCATGCAATGGTTGCCATTGGTTTTCTAGAGGGTTGGTTTTATTGAACAATCCTTTTCAGACAGCTGTGGTGCATCAGTGATAAAATGGATGGAATGCAGATCAAATCAGTGCCTTATTTGATTGTGTTCATGGCTAGTGGCCAGTATTTCTTCTACGACTTGTAGTTGGTAGGAAAACTCTGAAGAGACTGGAAGCGCAATAATGCAACCTTCTAAAAGCTAATGCAGCCATGACGTTGTGTCTACAGGCATGGAGGGACATATTCATAGTTAAATTCTTATAACCAAGCCCATGATATTCAGAAATTCTGATCGTCTAGCTCATTCATCGGTCCAGAGTGTGAGTGGGTGTTGTGAGATGTGGACAGTGGGGTGTGTGCACATCCAGATCTGGGTTGGGAATGTGGAAAACTTTGTGTTCAGAGCCAAGTTCCTGATAACTTGTACATTTTGACTTGTTTGGACGATGATCTGTTTGATACTCTTCTTAATTGTTCCAAGTTTACTGAAAAATTTATTAAATTGTTATGTGTTTGGGGGGGGAGGGGAGTAGTATGAAATGAGTTGGGGTATTAACAAGAAATATCCTGGAGCCTGGATCACTTGCAGGTCCAGTATTACCCTGTCCTGAGGGTACCAGGTTATCAGAATTTTACTGTATTTTGAAAGAAACAGATTGTTTCAACATTTGAGTGATTTGAGTTGTGTCCTTGTTGCACACAGGTGAGCCTGGAGTGATCTAGAGGTGTGTTTGTTTCTTGCATTGGTATGAACACACTTTTATATTTTGGTTACTGGCGTTTTGTGGTTGATTTGTTCCTCAAATGAAAATAAGGGCATTGTTTTCCTTCGCTAATTCTTTCCATTGTTCACAACAAAATGTCAGTGGATCCCTTGAGACCTGCAACTGTTATCGATGTTAAAGCGTCCTTGATTAAGACCTGAAAATTCTAATTTAATGGTTAACTGTTCCTCCCTCTGGGTGTATACAACAGGACTTTGAAGGAAATTCTGAATTTCTTGTGCAGTGCTAACCAGCCTTTCTTTTGGTCTGAACAATGAATTGTGTCTTGAGTAGCAGGTTGAACTCTATCCAGTCTAAGACTCCGTGTACCTCTTGGCATGTAGATTCATAACTAGATGCCAGCAATGTGGTTTGGAGCTAAAAGTCCTCCATTTTGTCACCACTAATCAATTTAGAAAGTGAACTTGCCTTGTATAATCTAAAATGGAGGAGGAGGTCATTTGATCCATACCTCTGCTCGTTACTGCAATGGTGATGTAGTTTTGTGCCTCTACTTCTATTACCTTGGAATTTTTTTTCTTTTCTGTGTCTATAACTAGATGTTTTTTTTAAAACTCTTGAATGTACTCTGACTATCCATTATTCAAAACTGTATCCGCTATTTGTAACTCCTCTAAAGTTCATGCCCCAAGTTTCTCCCACCCTCTTACCTAATTAGAACTTTCCCACCTCTAGCTCTTCGAATGTAGTGGCTGCTGTTTACTGACCTCCCTGCCAGCGAGAATTTGCTCTGTCTATGCTATCGCAGCCATCACTAATGGAGAAAGGATCAGAGATCCCGTTTCTTCCTTTGGCAGCTACCAAATTGAAATCAGCTGAAGTGGAGGAATGTCCTTGACTTCCATCATCCTTGTTTCCTCACAGCAGGTCACTCAGTGCAAGCTCTCTTGCTTGATTTGTGTTGATAACATGTAGTGGTTGGCAAATCCCTGTCACGTTTAACAGTGTCTTGCCGTCTAGAAGGTTTGCTATGCTGTTATGTGTCCAGGTTACAAAATGAGCAAAGTTGGATATTAGGTAATGTTCACATAATTTTTGATCCAACTTCGTCAGCATAAAAGGGAGGGCCAACACTGCAGCATTTGTAATACCCCAGGCACTGATCCAAGCTTGTAATGGCCACAGCACACCTGTATTAGTGCTTAATTCTCAGCTAGGACTTTGTGCTGTCTGGATCCATTCCTAGTTTCATGGCCTTGGCCTAGAATCCCTTTTGTTCAATGTTTGGCTAATTCCAGTTTGAATTGCATTCCAGAACTATACGTGAATGCACTCATGTACTTGGCATCATACAGCATGGAGTTTGGTCTTCCAGTTCAATGTGTCTATGCAGACCACTTACACTAATCCTACAAGAAGTCCTATTTTATTTCATCCCCAGTTTCTCATCAACTCCCCCCCCCCCCCCAAAGCTTTTACTCACAAATATATATTGGGGGCAATTTTACAGTGGCCAATTAATAACAATGCGAAAATGTTTTCTGACTTGTCTTCCGATGAAGATCTTAATACTTACCCTTGGTAAAACCATTTGTTTGGGAAAACTTGGGGCAAGGGGTGTTTTTCTCTATTGCCTAGCATTCTGTTAAACATTAATTTAATTACCTGGTTGCTTGAATAACACCCTACCCACCAATACTTGTTATGTCAGAATGGCATGCATTGTTCCAACAATTACTTCACCAACGTCTTCTATAAACTCAACACACGTACTTTTGGTATACAGGAGTAAATTAAACCCCAGACTAGTCTGCTCTGGCTCAGATGCCATGCTCTTTCCCAAGCTGGAATCATGGGTCATACTCATTTTGAAAGTGCAAATGTACAGTCAAAAGTGCACTGCACTACTGTTCACATGGAGTTCTGCCATTCGAGAGAACTCCCATTCAAATAGCACTGTGGGATCTTCTATGTCTGCCATATCCCTAGACTACAACTGATTGCATTGCCAGTGTGTATAAATTGCTATGTTTCTTGACAAAGGTGTACCATAAACTCCAAGCTCCTTCCCTTACGGTTTGAGAGTTTTGCAGAATGAAGCTTGTACCTTTAATCAGCAGACCGTGGATACCGGCAGAGCAGGTACTATAGGCCTTCCAGCAGAGAGGCAATAGAATGAGTGGATAGTCCAACAAGTGTTGTTTGGGAATTAATATCAGGATTTGATTATAATTATGATTTGGCTATTGCAGCTTGGTAACGGGTCCAACAAGCACCTGTTACACAAGTACGCTTTATTAACCTTCTAACCTGTGTTCATTGGAATGTGGGAGGAAACCGGAGCACTCAGAAGAAACCCACATGTTCATGGAGAGAACATACAAGCTCTTCACTTACAACGGTGGAATCGAACCCAGGTTGCTGGTGCTGTAATAGTGTTATGCCATGGTGTATGTTGTTATGCCATGGTGCCACCCCTAATAAAAGCAAATCTCATAAGCCAATATTAAGAACAAGCTACCAGGTTTTTAAGACTGGTAGGGAGAGAGGGGTGGTGAGGCAGAGGTTTGAGAGGGAAATCCTAGAACTAGGGATATAGTCGGCTGAAGGAATAGCTTTCTGGTAGAAGGTTGAGTAAGTGCATGAGAAGCAGAACTTGAAGGGAGGCACACAAAATTTGGAGAAACTCAGCAGATCAGGTGGCATCAGTGGAGACAATGGGCCATCAACATTTCAGGTCCTTTGGACTGCCTATTTTCCCTCAGATGTCTGACCTGCTAACTTCCTCCAGCATTTGATGTGTTGCAGCCTCTTGTGTCTCCAGAACTTGAACAGCCTTGATCTTGAGACTTGTCAAGGTCGAGGAAGGTTATGAAGACACAGGAGTGAGACCATGGTGGGATTAAAAAAAACACTGAAAATTGTAAACTCTGTTTGCTGCATCTGAAACTCATGGAGGTCGGTAAGCACAAGGGACGGGGAGACGGGATGATGTGTGATGTCAGTAGGCAGGATGTGCTCATTTTGAGAGAGTCTGTCCATGTAAACTATTTTGATTTTTTTTTTACTGTTGGCCCCTTGCCTGGAATGGATGTCTGTTGAAATATTTGACTTAATGCTTTTGTTTTGGCAGCATTGATGGATTGAATCCAATGTTTTCATTACCACAGCCATGTTCTTCAACCTCAGATTGATCAAGCTGTGTATTTAAGTGGTCTTTGGATGCTGTAATGTTGGTAGCATTAATTCAGTGGGTGCATCCCTTGTCTTCACCAGCATGTTAGGAATTCAAGATCCACTTCAGGGACTAAGGCATGTGATAAAACCAGAAAGCAAAACTGAGGGACTCTCATCGCCAATGATTCTTGTTCAGTACAGCCAAGGCTATGCCCATCTTCTCCAGTTTACCTGTGGTGCCTTGAAAAAGTATTTGGTCCCCATAACTATTTTCACATTTTGCTGTCCCATTTTCTAAATTTAAAATATATTGAAGTAGGATTTTTTGAGCTAATCTACAAAACATTGTGCACCATATCAATCAAAACAAAAATTGCAAAATCTGCCAACAATTTACTAAAAATTAAGAGCCAAAACTGTGAGGCTGAAATAGTATTCACCCCATGTTACCTTACCAACACACCCAATTTGTCGATGTAGAAAATAGGAGGACCACCTGTTTTCAATGAACTCATAAGAATAAGCAAGCCCCCTCTCTGTAAAGCCAAACAGTGTAGTAGATTTTCAACAGACCAAACCGAAATGAAGTCAAGACCATCCAAGACAAGTCAGGGAAATTATAATAGCGGATCACAAATCTGGGAGAAGGGTACAAGCCCATCTCAAAGGCACCGAACATACCATTATGGAAAAAGTACAGGAAGATATTTAATTATACATTGTCAAATTTTTTCAGAACTCTTATGAATATTTATGCACCAAATGAAAATGATGTAAAATTTATACAGGAGGTCTTTTTGAATTTGGCTAACGCACATGATAAAATATTAATAGGTGGAGATTTTAATTTTTGTTTAGATCCAGTTTTAGATAGATCAACAAAGGCTATTACAAAATCAAAAGTAGCAAAATTAACTCTATCATTGATGAAAGACTTAAATCTGATTGATATATGGAGAAGAATCAATCCAAAAGAGATTATTCATTTTATTCAAATAGACATAAAACATACTCAAGGATAGATTTTTTCCTATTATCAACAAATACTCAAGATAGAGTGAAAAATGTGGAATATAAAGCAAGAATATTGTCTGATCACTCTCCTTTAATAATGACGATGATAATGATGGATAAAGAGGAATCAATTTATAGATGGAGATTTAATTCAATTCTACTAAAACGTCAAGATTTTTGTGATTTTATGAAAAAGCAGATTCAGTTCTTTTTAGATACAAATTTACATTCAGTTGATGATAAATTTATATTGTGGGAAGCAATGAAAGCATATTTGAGAGGCCAGATAATAAGTTATACTTCTAAAATTAAGAAGGAATATATGATAGAAATAGATCAATTGGAAAAAGATTATAAAATTAGAAAAAGAATCTCAAAGAAATATGACAGAAGAAAAACGAAGACAACTTATTAATAAGAAGTTAAAATATAATACACTCCAGACATATCGAACAGAAAAAGCAATTATGAGAACTTAACAGAGATATTATGAACTAGGTGAAAGATCACATAAAGTTCTTGCATGGCAGTTAAAAACAGATCAGATTTCTAAAACAATAAATGCAATTCGAACAAAATTGAATGAAATTACTTCTAAGCCTCTAGAAATTAATGAGGCTTTTAAGAATTTTTATTCTGAGTTGTATAAATCAGAATCAAAGAATGATGACGTTAAGATAGAAGAATTTTTATCACAAATAACTCTTCCAAAATTAAATACAGAAGAACAGAAGGGATTAGATATGCGTTTTACATTGAAGGAAGTTGAAGAAGCTCTGGGATCACTCCAAAGTAATAAATCTCCAGGAGAAGATGGATTTCCGCCTGAATTTTATAAAAAGTTTTAAGATTTATTAATTCCTCCTTTTATGGAGTTAATACATCAAGCGGAAAGAACGCATAAACTTCCAGAATCTTTTTCAACAGCTATTTTAATAGTATTGCCAAAAAAAGATAGAGACCTTTTAAAACCAGCATCATATAGACCTATTTCTTTATTAAACACCGATTATAAAATAATAGCAAAAATCTTATCTAATAGATTATCTAAATGCTTACCAAAATTAGTGCATATGGATCAAACAGGATTTATTAAAAATAGACAATCGGCAGATAATATAACCCGGTTATTTAGTATAATCCATTTAGCGCAAAAGAGGGAGGAAACGAGTGTGGCAGTTGCTTTGGATGCAGAAAAAGCATTTGATAGATTGGAATGGGATTTTTTATTTAAGGTAATGGAAAAATATGGATTAGGAACATCATTTATAAAATGGATTAAAACCTTAAATACTAATCCCAAAGCTAAAGTAGTGACAAATGGTCAAACTTCAACATCATTTCAGTTAACAAGATCAACTAGGCAAGGTTGCCCATTATCACCTGCTTTGTTTGTGTTGGCAATAGAACCACTAGCTGAATTAATTAGAATGGACCCAGATATTAAGGGTTTCAGAGTTAATCAGGAAGAATACAAGATTAACTTATTTGCTGATGATGTTCTACTTTACTTAACAGATCCATTACATTCACTATGCAAATTATCTTATAGATTAGAAGAATATGGGAAAATATCGGGTTATAAAATAAATTGGGATAAAAGTGAAATTTTACCTCTTACTAAAGGAGATTATAGTCAATGTCGATTAATAACTCAATTTAGATGGCAGCAAATGGTATAAAATATTTAGGTATAAGAGTTGATAATGACATGAAAAACTTATACAAATTAAATTATTCACCACTTTTGAAAAAAATTCAGGAGGATCTTGATAAATGGATGGCATTACCAATAACATTAGTAGGCAGAGTAAATACTATAAAAATGAATATATTCCCTAGACTACAATATTTATTTCAATCATTACCAATACAATTACCCCAGAAGTTTTTTCAAGAGTTAAATAAATATGTGAGGAAATTTCTCTGGAAAGATAAGATGTCAAGAATATCGTTGGAAAAATTGACATGGAAATTTGATCTAGGAGGATTACAACTTCCAAATTTTAAGAATTATTATAAAGCAAATCAACTTAGATTTATTGCATCTTTTTTCGAGAAAGATAAACCGGCATGGATTAGAATAGAACTAAATAAAATAGGAGAAAACGTACCAGAAGATTTTATATACAAATGGGAATCTAAATGGATACGGGAAAAGAAAGAATCTCCTATATTAAAACATTTGATTGACTTATTGAATAAGATAAATGTTGATGATGAGACAAAAAAATCTTTATTAGCAAAGAGATCTTTAATTCAAAATAGACTTATTCCTTTCACAATGGACAATCAACTTTTATATAATTAGATTCAAAAAGGGATTAGATATATAGGAGATTGTTTTGAAGGAGGTATATTAATGTCATTTGATCAATTAAAGAATAAATATAAAGTATCAAATAACACTTTATTTTGTTACTTTCAATTAAGGGCTTATTTAAGAGAAAAATTAGGTCAAACAATGTTATTGCCGAAATCTAATGAAATAGAAATTTTAATTCA